>NW_026000019.1:12596185-12650433 GCF_001458135.2 Marmota marmota marmota
CCCCTATCCCTACCCCCACACACTCCCCCACCCCCACCCACTCCCCGGCATTTCATCCTCAGCTGATCCAGATGGTCTGTGGGTGCTGGGAGCCAAACAGTATAGGAAATTGGTCGTTTCGTAAGCTCCTACAGACTCTGTCCCTAATTGCAAACCCATTTGGGACATATTCTGAAGCAAGAGGCGTTTCACTAACCACGAATTCCTAAACAGAGAGAGAGAGAGAGAGAGAGAGAGAGGAGAGGAGAGAGAGAGAGAATCAGCACTTCTGCCCTCTCCCCTCTCTGCCCCTCACCTGTCTCCTCCTCCCCTCAACTTGCTGGAGAACAAAAGGTCACATCCACCAGTCACCTGCCAGAAGCCCCCAGCCATTGTTCTCCTAGCAACAGGAATTGCCCCAGCAGCAGTGGTGCTCAGCTCCCTCTGCCCAGCCGGGGTGCTCCCGTTGCTAGGAGAACATGAACTCGGGTTTAAATCTGCAACCTTCTTTGAGGTCATCACTTTTTCTCAGCTGCAGACACATCAAGGACGATGGCAATGGCGAGATGCACAACACTGGGCCCAGGGGGACATTCCCAGCCTCAGAGGAGACTACCGCATTGTGCTTTTTCTCCTTCTCTTTTTCTCATTTTGTCCCTTCTCTTGAATTCCAGATTGAGCCACCAAGCACATAAACAAACGAGAACTCTGGAGAACTGGCTGTTGGACAGTGCACACCCAACTATTGCCGGACACTTTCCTACACAGCACAGACACGTCTGGGAAGGAAACAAAGACCCTAACTGGGCGGCCTTGGGGGAGATGGCATCTGGGGGAGGAAGGGTGAGAAGTCCATCAACAGATTGATACACAGATCAATCAGCCTTCTCCAGACAACAAGACCAGTAGGAAGGGACAGACTGGATGTGATGTATAGATACAAATGTGTGTGTGTGTGTGTGTGAATTATACATCAGCATAAAGAGACTTATTTCAAGGAATTGCTCACACAGTTGTGGGCACCAGCAAGTCTGATATCCATGGAGCAGGCTGGCAGGCTGCAAACTCATGCAGGAGTCTTGGGGCAGAAGTTCTTCAGTTTTGCTTCTTCTAAAGCCTTTCAACTGAGTAGATGAGGCCCACTAAGCCATGGAGGGCCATCTCCCTTAAAGTCAACTGATTTGTAGAGGTTTCCCACATCCACACAAATACCTCACAGCAACTTAGGTTGACGTCTGGTTGAGTAACTGGGGTCTTATAGCCTAGCCAAGTCGACACATAAAACTCACCACAGCAAACAGGTCTACAATGTGTTGAACAGTGATAAGAAAATACAAGGGAGGAAAAGAAAGCAGGCGGAGGGGGCGTTACGGTTGAATGCTCCCAACCAAAACTCACGCTGGCATTCAGCCCTTTGTGGCACAGAACAGGAGTTGAAACTCAAGTCTGACTCTGGTATTGGGGGTGGATCACTGGGAGGTGATTCAGGTTGAATGAGGATATGAGGTTGGGGCCTCATCCTGTGGGACCGTGGCTTTACAAGAAGAGGAGATGAGACCTAAGCTTGGACATTCAGGGTAGCCATGCAGTGTCCTGTGCCACCTTGGGACCCTGAAGAGGGTCCCTCTAGGGATAAGGACTTCGCCAGATGCCATGGCCCAATCCTGGATGTTCCAGCATTCAGAACCCTGAACCCAATAAACAAACCTTCATCATTATAAATTATTCAGTTCAGTTAGAGAAGCAGGAAATGGACCAAGTCAGACAGGAGGCCCCAGGCAGTGGGGAGAACAGGGGACTCATCCACCTGAAATACAGCATGCTGATCAGTAAGGACCACCTAGGCACCTCGCTCAAGAGGCCCGACAGAAGCCCCACTGAGTCCCAGATCTGCTGGATCCTGCTCAGCTGTACCACCACCCAGGACAGAAGCAACCCACTGGTACACCTCTAATTAGTATTTCTTGACAGGCAAAGCCAACCGCAGGTCCAACCCCGGAGCCTCACCATTCCCAATGCTCCTCGCACTCCTGCCTCAGAGCCTTTGCCCATTCTGCATCCTCAGCCCACAAGGGTCTCTTCCTGGCCATCTACTGCCTCTCTCCCCACATCCCACCCAGAAACACAACCTTGGCTGCTCATAAAACAGCACCCGCCTATCCCTCCCTGATCCCCTAGCCTATCTTCCACGTCTTCACGGCACTTGGGTTAAATTTGTTTCTTTGATGATTATGTATTTCTTCTCACCTAAACACAGGGACCAAGGACTCTGGGTTTTTGATTTTTTAATGTTTTTATTCGTGTATTATAGCTATACATTATAGTTAGATGCATTCTGACATATTCATAAATACGTAGAATTTGCTCCATTGCAATTCCATGATTTGTTGAATTATAATCATGGCAAAATAATACAAAATGTCCCATCTTAAAATGTATGATTCAGTGGCCTTGGCTACGTTCACAGTGCTGTGTGATATCCCCACTCTAGGTCCAGAACATTCTCACCACCGCAAAAGGAAACCCAAACCCACTGAGCAGTAACACGGTTCCCCCCTCTCCTGGCCCATGCAACCGTGGATCTGCTTTCTGTCTTTACGGATTTGCCTATTCTGGGTATTTTATATAACAGGACTCGTACAACATGTGGCCTCTTACGTCTGCCTTCTCCCACTCAGCGTGATGTTAAGTTCGTCCATGCCGCGGTATGTGTCAGTACAAGTTTCACTTGTGGCTGAAGAATATTCACGGTGTGGACACCCCCCTTTTTGTCTATTCAACCACTGCTGAATATTTGGATTGTTTGCACCCTTTTCTGCCAGAAATGACACCACAGTGACCATTTCCGCACCGCCTTTGTTTGAAGGGGACAGTTTTGATCACTGTGTCCCAGACCTGCACAGGGAAGAGCTCAACAATTAATAGCTGTGGACAGTTTAATCTTCAAGCAAATAAATAAGAGGCAGAGTTTGTCATCTAATTTCCTCCAAGCCTCTTCTTTCACCCTCTCTGCCACAGCAAGGATGGGGACCCTTGTGTGCATCCTCCCCAGTACCCAGACCCTGAGTGTCCTTGAGCCAAACCCAGATGGCACTCTATCCAATGCCTGCAGATGGGCAGGGGTCCAGCAGGGCTCCTCACCAGCTCTCTGCTCCCAAAGGAAGCACATCCAGGCCATGGAGACAAATGGGCCCTTCTGATTCCCCTACAGTGATTCCACAATCCTGGCACAACTGGACAAGATGTCCACGATGTGGAAGAATCTATAACCACTGGAGGAGGAGGAAGACGGATCATAGATCCAAAGCCTCAGGATGGATGGGCAGATGATGCTGCAGGTCAGGGAAATGCACGGCATCGGATGGTCCCTAGCACGAGAAGGTGCCAACTTGCATGACTGTGGTGCACATTGGAATAGAGCCCAGGCTCTATCTTTCCTCTGCATGTGTGTCTCTGTGCTCCCTGTTTATAAGGATACAGTTAGGTGGTTAGCTTTAACCATGAGCAGGTGGCCAGAGGGAAGGTCATTGAAGGGTGGTAACTTGGAGCACTGGAGACAAATGCACTGGAGAGAGTCCATAGGTCAGAGGAAATTTTATCAAAACAGGCGAGCAGGTGGAAAATGGGAACTAGAAGCCAAATCTCCCCCAGCCATAGTTAAGTATAACCCCTTAGGGAACTACAGCTTTAAGATGATGTCACACCAGCCCTGTGGCCAGGTTGTCATGACCCTCCCCTTGAATCAGGTCATCACTGAAACCTTTTCTCACCCACCCTTTGTGACCAGGTCATCATGACCCTCACAAAGGAAATTTGGTAAGAGCTGATAAAGGGATAATAAGCTACTTGAGGGATGTGAGACACTAGAACAAGAACCAAGGGACCCCCAAATCCTCAAAGACCCCAACTCTGGAAGAGCCACACCATCCTCTCCAGAGGCACCTGTGCAGCTCCTATATGCTGCGTGATCCTCACTTCTCACTCTTCCCAATAAATTCCTGTCTGTTATTCTTGGAGACTCGCTTGATATTCTCCAGCAGGATCTTAAGAACTGGTAACTGGTTGCCGCTTGGCTCCTTGGACCTCCTCTGCCACAGACACCAGTCACACTGGCTTAGGGCCCACTCCAGGACTTTGTTTTAAATGATTATCTCTGTGAGATCCTATTTCCAAATAAGATCACGTTCTGAGATACAGGGGTCAGGACTTCGACCAATCTTTGTGGACACACAATTCAACCCAGAATGGCAAGAGATTAACAAGCTTTTTTCTGTGAAGGGCCAAGTTTTTCTGTAAATATTTGAGGCTCATGGACCTTACTTTGTCGCAACTACCCAATTCTGCTATTGTAGCACAAAACCAACCATGGCCAACACATAAATAAATGAGCATAATTTGTTCCCATAAAACTTATTTACAAAAAATAAGTTGATAACCAGCTCATTTGATTTGGCCGCCCACAGTCTACAAAATTTCTAAGTTAGGAGACCATTTTTTAAGCAAGACTCAAGTTTCTATAGCCTTTCTGAGAGAAGGGACTTGGCTAGGGAAAGAAAAATCAGGAGCAGTGCTAGAGTGGGAATCAAAGTCCTTGAGCCCAAAGACATGGGGTCAAGAGGAGGGAAGCAGACAGAGTCCCTGCATGGAAACCATACAACATGCATTGCTTGCCCACAGGCTCTGGGCACCGGTCTTGCAGATGAGGAAACTGAGGAACAGGAAGGCCAAGGACTTGCCAAGAGAGTTGGAGCAGGATTCAAACCCTTCACTCCTCTCAGGGTGGGGACCCAGTAACTCCAGAGGACTAGAAAGCAGCAGGTCAGGGCTCTGGGGGCTGGGTACCTAAGGGTGAGGTCTCCAGGTGTTAGGAGATGCAGGACCAGAGAGCCTGAGATCCTGAAGAGTGGTGCTGGAGTCAGAAACGGGTCAGTCACTCACCACCCTGCCTCTCCATGAACTTCCCCACCTAAGGAAGCTGTGTCCACACCTCTGCCGAGAAAGCAAAGAGATGCTGGCACCTCACTCAAGCCAACTCGGGTTTTATCAGTTATGTTAAACACAACGTAATCAGTAAATATTCAGGGAATCTTGTTCAGCAGGATCATAAAGGAGTAAAAACAGAAGCAAGACCAGGGTACTAATGGCGGCAAGCTAGCTGTGCCCCGCCCTTGTTGGCCTGTCATCTTCACACTTCATTGAAAATCCATTAAAACAACTGCTGGGCCATTAACCTTGACTTTCAAATGGAAGCTTCCCTTGGGCACAGTTTTGTGACTAGGGTCCCTTCATTAACACTTAGTGTAATTGCTTGTGAGTGGTTAATGGTGATTACACACCACTCCTTAAATCCTGGGCGGGGCCAGGTGGGGGCCCTGATGGAAGATGGGACCTTTCCTTTGCATCTTTTTTATTACTAATATGTGGATTTATCCCCCTCAGGACAGATAATATATTAAAACTTGAATTTTTAAAACAAATAGAGGGCCCATCACTCCTTCCAACTACAAAAGAATTCACCATAGGATTGTTTCAATTTGTGAGTTCCCAAAGCAATCAAAATTATTTGATTTACACAGTTTCCATCTGCTAGCATCTTTTCCAACTTATGACTCCAGCATAAATGTTACACAGTATTTGAAAAAGAAACACACTGGCTAATTAGTACCCTAGTGACTGCTAAGCACAGCTAAAGGCTTACATTTATAAACAAGGTGGCCAGCAGGCATCTTTTAAGGACACCTTGAAGTTCAGGTCCAAAGCCTGAGACAAGTCTATGAGCTGAGGGGACACATGATGAACCAACGGGGACACCAATTAGAGATGAGGGGACCTGAGATCAGACTGCAATTCGCAGCCACTTACTGAGTGCAGAGGGGAAACTCCTGCTTCCAAAATACAGGTTCCTTCCCTCTGTACCCCAGCTGCAGGCAGGGAAAGGAACTACCCAGCTCCACTTCAGAGACCTGCCTGTTACAAAGCCTGGAGGTTATTCAAGACCTTTCCCATAAATGAGTGGCTTTCTCTTTCAGCCTCCAGTGCTCTGCATTTAAAGGGCAACAAAGTCTCTGTGCTCAGCTCAATAGCATTTTGTTCCTCCCTATTCAGGAATAGAGAGTGAAGGATTCCTTGCCTATGGTGAAGTCATCTGTAGAACTGGATTTTGCAAATAACTTATTCTTAGTGACTGTTTCAAGAGTAAATTCAGGGCTGAGGATGTGGCTCAAGCGGTAGCGCGCTCGTCTGGCATGCGTGCGGCCCGGGTTCGATCCTCAGCACCACATACAAACAAAGATGTTGTGTCCGCCAAAAAGCTAAAAAATAAATATTAAAAAAAAAAAAAACTCTCTCTCTCCACTCTCTCTTAAAAAAAAAAAAAAAAAGAGTAAATTCAAGTTTACCCCCACATTCACATCCCACTCAGCCTCTTGCAGTTACTCGGACAGAAGGAGTGGCACACAGTTGACATGCTGAGAATTGCCCAGTAACACCACCATGCAGACTTGTGTCCCACTCGTTGTCCAAGCAGGGAAAAACAAGCCACCCAGCATGGTGGTTCCCAGGATTTAGTACATCACCTAACAGAGATGTCCAAAAAGTGTGGAGCCCTGAAGAGGATTGCAAACGTGCTACTTCCAAAATAAGAACACCTGACTAATCAATATCATCTGGGGCTGGGGGGGCAGCTCAGTGGTAGAGTATCCTCCCAGCCTGAGCAAGGCCCTGGTTCAATCCTCAGTTTTGCAAAAAATAAATAAATAATCATCTTCCAAGGCCATTGCTTCATAAAAAAATGAATATATTAACACTAACAAAGTCAGAAGGACAATCTCTAAGCATTCCCTTTAAAAAGACAGTAGATAATCAATCTTACATTAATTTTTTTGTAAGAAAAAATGCATGCTATGCAGCACTCTACCACTTAACTACATACCCACCCCATTTTATTCTATTCTATTCTATTATTTTAAGACAGGGTCTCACTAAGTTGCCAGGCTGGTCTCAAACTTGCAATCCTCCTGCCTCAGCCTCAAAAATAGCTGAGAATACTTTACATATTTAAAACCTACTTCATACTTCTCTTATCTTGCTACATATTGGTGAAATTTTTCCGCATAGACCTACATACATCAGTGCAGAAACACAGTCAGATTTTAGAAACCACTATATGTTGTCTTTGTCGTCTAACGTAGCAGGCACTAGACCCACTTGCAATGCGGCTAGACCAAACTGAGACATCCATAAAATTCACAGCAGAGTTCCAAAATAAGAATGCATAATGACTCATTAATAATTTTATATTGGTGATATGTTGAAATTATAATATTTTTGATATGTTGGATTAAATAAAAGATATCATTAAAATGGGTTGAACATGTATTTTCCTTGTTTATGTGGCTCCTAGGGATCTATGTACATCTTTACAGAGGTAAATTACAGCTTCTGATAATATATATGTTTTATATATTTGGCATTGCAATACCAAATAAATAGGACTCAAATGTATGTTTTCATGCAGGGAAAAGGGTCTCAGGGTTTCAGGCTGTATGCTGATGCTCATTATGGACACTAGAGGGCAGTGGTGTATATAAAATGTTAGCACTCACACAGCCATTGACAGAAGACCCCTCCCCTAGGCAGAGCCACTGCAGGGTAAACACTAAGTAATTATTAAAGCCCATTCTTCACCCCCTCCCTCTTATGTGCCATATGCCTGGGGAAGAGAAAGACCCCAGAGGACTGGATAGAGCCAGAGCTAAGCCCTTAAACTGTGTGGCTCAGAGCAGCAAGGCAGGAAGGCCATGCTGTGAAAGAACTCAGATGTCCAAGGGCAGGTGTTCAAAGAGCCAGGCTGCAGAACAAGGTTTGCCTTCCTGGCTCTGCTACTAATGAAATGCATTGCCCCAAGCAAGTCACTGGGCCTGAGCTCCCTCCTCTCCTGAGTGAGGAGGAGGATCAAGGGGAGCTTTAACACGGCCCCCTCTGTCGGCATTCTGTACTTTCCAGACTAAACCCCCGGGGCCTGGTGATGGAGCTGCCAAATGAGTTCTAATCATACGCCTTCCGGGCACAATGGTACTCTAAGCTCGGGCTGCAAGGGTCCTCCCCTTTCCAAACATTTAACAATAATAGCTAAAACACAAAAATCAAAAATTTTACCATCAAAGCCTTGCACAAAAAGATCAAGGGTCAGGGAAACACAGAACCAACACTATAGGCAGAAATGAGGCTGGGTCCTGGGCTCCAGGTCAGAGGGCAGGCAGAGGCTGCAGAAACTTTCTCCTAGGTAAGAGGAGACTACCGCATGAGAAGGGTCTCCAAGCCAGAGACTGCTGGGCTCCCACACTTAAGGACCAGACATTGAAAAGATGAGGGCTGAGGCTTGTACATATCTTGTCCCAATTGAGGAAGAATGTGGCCCACTGAAGGAATCTGCCACATCCTCAAAGAGCGTGGATGCCTGCGCTGACCATAGACAATCTGGTTCAGAACTGGGGTCTCTGCGGACCAAGAAAAAGCTCCTATAAAACCACAAGCCCGGGAGGGGATGAGCACAGGGAGAATAAAATTAGTAGTAACTTTCCCAAAAGCAAGACCAAGAAGGTAGCCAAAATTGAGAATGCAATGATAGGAACTGAATTCACTTCTTATGGAGTGAACATATAGTCGGGTGATTAGATAGATAAATATGTTAAGCACCTGCAATGTCCTAGACACTGTTTTAGTTGCTAAGGAAACAATAATAAACAAATCAAAGTTATTGCCCTCATGACACCTACTTGCTAGTGGAAGAACCCTTTTTGTACATTTTATAACATAAGCCCAGCATGATGGCACACATCTGTAATCCCAGTGACTCGGGAGGCTGAGGCAGGAGGATTTCAAGTTCAAAGCCAGCCTCAACAACTCAGCAAGACCCTGTCTCAAAAATAAAGTTTTTTTAAAAATCATAATATGCCAAGTAGTGAACAAGTATTATAAAGAAATGTTTAGGATTCTCAAAGATATAAAGGAATGACTTACAATCATTTATAAAAACATAAATTATGAAACATCAAATAGAAAAATAAAACTATATTATGAAAAAAAATGAGATGAAAAAATATTGACATTTAGATGCACAAACTCAATTAAACTCTATAAAGTCATTATGGAATACAGAAACATTAATTAGAAGGCAGAAAAAAATTAGAAGTCAGTACTGAAGAAATCACCCAAAATGCAAAACAAAAAGAAAAAATGTATTTTTTTAATATGAAATGGCAGCTATAGAATATAAGATAGACTGACAGGAGCCAACATACAGCTAATAAGAATTCCAGAAAAATAGAAGAGAAAGAATAAGAGTGAAGAGATGTTCAAGAAGGTAATATCTGAATTTTTCTAATATTGCAATTAGAATTCATTAAGAATTCTAGCTATGGATACATAAGAATTTGTATTTTCACTATGTTGTATCTAAATGTCCATACATTATAGTGAAACTATGAGATGTGTAAAGTTTAAAAAAAAAATTTACCAGAGATAATAAAACAAATTACCTAGAAATTTGATAGTAGCAACATCATCAGATACTAGAAAATATAGAATCTTTTAAAGTCCTGAGAAAAAGTTACAATCAATGTAGAATTCTATACCCTGCAAAATTATCATTCATTCAAGAGTGAGAGGGAAATACACATGTGCACATACATTTTTTTCTCACATAAAATAATTAAAAGTAATTACAGACCTTGGGTTCCAGGTAGAAGAATTACTAAGGAATTACTAAGGAATGATGTTACTGTGGAAATTACCAAAGTTTTGAACTGAACAACAAAAAGCACTAAACATTTTAACAATAATAATGGCTAAGATGTGTTGAGTCCAGCTATGAGTCAGGCCTCGTATTAGACATTTTCCAACCAGGACATCTGTCAGCCCTCCAACTCCAGTTATGCACTAGATTATGTTAACCCTTTTTTTTTAAAGGATGAGAAAACCTTTTGGTAGAACAAAGTAACCAGGCTCTTGGGGACTAAATGTTTTTCTCAAAATTCATATGCTGAAGCCCTAATCCCCAATGCGATGGTATTGGGAGGTTAAACCTCTGGGAGGTAATTGGCTTCTGATAAGGCCATGAGCATGGAACCCATGATGGGATTAGTGCTCTTGTAAGAAGAAGAAAGGACACCAGAGCTCCCCTCTCTGCCATTCAAGGACACAGCCAGAAAGCAGCAGGCTGCAATCCGGGAGGAGCACCCTCACCAGAACCCAACCATGCTGGCACCCTGATCTCCACGTCCAGCCTCCAGACTGGGGGAAACAAATGTCAGTTGCCTAAATCACCCAGTCTATGCTATTCTGACATAGCAGCCTGAACTAGAACTTGTACATAAGAGCCTGGGTCTGTACCAAGCCAATAGAGCAAGAAGAACAAGAGCAGGTGGAATTCTTACTGGCCCTGGGGAATAAGAATGGGGACCTGGGCCAGGTACATTTTTTTGACAGGGAGGAAGTGGACAACCTTCTAACTCAGAAGTAGTTCATGCTGGTGATGGCCTTTCCCCTGATCACCTTTCCTTAAGCCTAGGCTGCGTTTCCCTCATCTGAAATACTAGAGTATCAAGAACCCCTGCCCAGCTTTAAGCCAGAACTAAATTCACATTGTAAACAGAAACATTTACAGAATCCCATACTTGCACTGGAGGTTGGCAGTCCTGCAACCTCCTGGGGGACTTCCAAATATACTCTCCCCTCAAATTCCTATTCAATTGATCTTTGCTGCTACCTGAGCAACAGGATTATTTAAAGCTTCCTATTATTAATCACAGTGGAGAACTAGTGGCCCAGGACTGCATAAGACAAAGGAAAAATGTTCTTGCTGCACCAACAGGCTGCACCTGGGGACGGGGGCCTGGAGGCCCCTCCAGATAGCCAGGGCAGTGCTTTGGCAAACCTCAGAGGCCACTGTTCTGATGTCTTAGGGAACTGGTTCCCCTTTTTTTAGAGGAAAAGTAAAGCTCTTCTCTGAAATCAGAAAAGAGGAAGTGTAGGGTACTTGTCAGCAAAGCTGACAGTTCTGCAGGAGTGGGGGAGGGGTGCTTTCTCATCACTTGACATCAACAAAATTAAAGAGCAGCAACCATGAGTAAGAACGGTGTTAGATTACACTTCTGGTTTGCACAGCCTCACATGGAAACGACCTCGACAGAATGGATCTGCTGTAAAACCCTCTTCTCTCATATCTAGAAAGCATTTCTCTCCCTCTTTCCTGTGTCTTCCCCGCCACCCCCGTTCATCCCCAATGTCCCCTAAATCCTGGTCACCTCTTCCCCACCCCAGCCTCATCGTTACTGCCCCAGCCCAGCACCCCCAGGCATCAGGCTGTGCTCCTGAGCTGCTGGCCTCCCACACAACCCCCCACACAGCCTCCCCTGCCCAGTTCCTGTGGTTCAGTGTCCTGGCTGCTCATTTTCTTGGCCACTATCTAGAATAACACCTGACAGCCGTGCCCTGGTAGCTCCTCTCCTGGGACCTCCCCAGGGAAGATGGAATCGTCTCCCTGGGCACCGTGTGTTGACTGAATCATCCTCCTGTGTTCGTGACTCCCAGGGTTTGTTACATAAACCAGCCTCCTCAGCAGAAGCTTCTAGACTCCTTTAGCCTTATCTCACCCCTTCCCTCCCCATCGCTGAGGCTCACGAGCTTGGGCTCTCTGCCCCACACAGTGAGGTCACCTGTGCCCCGCCTCCTCTGACAAACTTGCTTCAAACTCTTACCACCCCCCAACACTCTTTCTTGGCACGCTCCTTTGTCCCCTCCTGCCTCCCACCCAAAGTCCTCTCCAACTACCCCCACCCACGCTCACCACCTAGGTGCTCAGAGCCCTCCAAGAGATGAACAGTCAGCCTTGCCTGGCTTCTTCTCTTCCCCCTTCATTCCATCCTCAGCCCCTAGTAAGAAGCAGAAACCTAGCAAACCTTCAGGTGACCATGCCCAGTTTGTCACTGGACTCACCCACTGTGCCCAGCAGGTACCTAGAGAAGGCTGCTGCCTGGGCTGTCCAGGAGAGAGAGCTGATCAAGAGGGATTGCCTTTCCATTGCAGTCCAGTGGCCTGGGCCCTGTCTGCTCAAATCTCCCCCTAAAACCACACAGGACACTGGGCAGCAAAGACCTGGGGACCTCCCCTCTGCCAGCTGAGTTCTTTCCTTCGTTGACCACGTACCTGCTAACTCCTGGCACCAAGCACAGTGGGACAAAGCTGGGGAAGACAGGCAGACTTCCTGGGAAGTGGAGTGGACACAGAGGTAAACAGCTGTGGCCACGTGGAAAGATGGACACTAGCACGGAAGGGGAAGAGGTGAGAGGGAAGGTATGGAGGCGAAGGGTGGCCCCAGCCACGCACTCAACAGCTCAGCCTCCTTCTGCAGCCTGCACAAGTCTCAGCTCCCACTGCCCCCTCAACCTCAGGGACAAGGACTGTGCCTTTGATAGAACTGGACGTCAACAGCCAGCCCTGGGCTGCACAGAACATACCTCCAACAGGGACTGTGGGGGCGATTTCTGCCCTGCTCCCGAGCATGAGGGGCCCCAGCCAATGCCACGGGAAGAGGAGGAAAGCCAGGCTGCCTGCTCCCACCCTTCACACTCGAGGGGGCCATGTATGCTCTGATGGCAGTGTGACCCTCCCAGGGCAACTGGTGGGAGCGGAATACAGGAACATGCCCAGACTCCAGGGCTTCCTGACAAACTGGCATAGAAGTCCTTAAGGGAGCTGCCTTCCTCACCACGATTCCAGCCCCACCTGCTTGGCCTGCAGAGGGAGGCCTGGAGACTCCCTCCCAGGATCCTCAGTGGGCGTACAGTACACGGTTTGGTAAGTGGCAGGTGGTGCTGAGGTGGCTGGGTGGTTGTGGTCTGCAGGCGTGTGTGTGTTGTGGTTCCTGGTGTGTGTGCTTGTGTGGTGCTGTAGTTGTGGGTGTGTGATCACATGGGTTGCGGTGCTGCTGTGGCCGGGAAGTGGTGTGGCTGTGGCAAGCATTCTGGTTTCTTCGTGACAGACCAAGTTGGAGGCCAGCGGCTGGGGTGCGGTGGCTTCTGGACACCTGAGGCCAGCCAGCTCCTCACACAGCGGCGCCAGGATGTGCCCAGGCAGGCAGAAAGGGGCGGGCAGCGAAAGGAGGCTGTCTCTGTGAGCACTTGGGGAGGGAAGCACCCCACTCCCCAGCCCCACAGCCCTCCGGCTTTGGCCGTGGGTGACTCCCCAGCACAGCTGCGTGGGCCACTTACCCACAGATGAAGCCAAGTCCAAGTGCTTTAAAACCCTGAAGGTGCTCCTCCACCCAGCACGGCTTCCGTTCCCCGGAACACGTTCCTGTGCAGAAACCCATTATCTGCACCACCAAAAATAGCCCCTGTCCCAATCCCACTGCCTTGAGGTGCGTCATGCAAGCCCAGGCACGCGGCGCTGATAGCCGGGGCGGGCCGGGCGGGGGACACGACACGTGGGGAGACGTGTACCTCGGTCCCCCGCGAAGGCCTAAGTGCATCCAGCTGTCCGCCTACCTCCTGGACCCTGGCAGGGTGCGCCGGCCCAACCCTCCGGGAGGCGGGGCCTGGGCATCTCCTTGCTGGACTCCACCCACCCCTCTTACAAGAGCCAGGTGAGTGGAAGAGAGCAGCGAGGCAGGCAGAGACCCTCAGCCCTCGGTCTCCAGCTGGAACTTGACAGCTGCCTCAGGGAACCTAAGTCTTATGCAATACACCTCCCACCTCCGGACCCTGCTCCCAATGGTAAAGTTGTTGCTTTAAATTTATTAAAGCATGGTCCAGTAGTCAAATGCACAAAAGGAAAGACAGCCAAATACCCCCTTCCCATTCTGTTCCCTGAGCCACCCAGAGAGAGTCTATAAAAACACCAGCAAATACATGAACGCACGCAGGAAGGCGGCAAGGTGATGAGAGTACCAGCTCTGGAGCAAATTGCCAAGTTCAAGACCAGGCACCAGCTAGTACATGACCTTGGACGACCTCCCTGTGCCCCAGTTACCCCATCTGCAGAATGGGATAAAATCACAGTGGACTTTTTCTGGGAATGTAGCAAGTTTCCACAACACCCATTGTTGCAATGTGTGTTCTTTTCTTTCCATTTCACAGAAATAGCACCCTGTTTTGCACACAGTTCTGTACCTCACCTTTTTCATTTGAAAATCTATCTTGAAGCTTATTTCCATATCAGTAAATAAAAAGTTTCTAGAGTCTCAGTGCACTGGGATTTATTTAGCCAGGTTTTTTTGGGGGGTGGGGGGGCAGTGGTTTACAATCATTTACTGTTTCAAACAATGTTGTAATGAATAACTTTGTACATACTTCATTTTGCCCAAAAGTGATTAGGATAAATTCCTAGAAGTAGAATATGGGTATATGCATTGGTAATTTTCACCATCCACAGAGGGTGTACAGATTGAAGGTCCCATAACAACATATATGAGTTTCTGTTCCCGTTACCGTCACCAACAGAGTATATAAAATTTTCTAGCTTTTGTCAGTTTGGTAAGTAATACATGGTAAATGCCATCTCTCTGTAGTTTTACTTTACAAGTTCTCATGGTTTGAATAAAGTGAAACATTTGTGTTCCTTCTTCTGTAAATTCTCTGTTCATAATTTTGCCCACTGTTTTCTTATCATAGAGTAGGAAATTTTTATTTTTGGTTAGTAGAAGGTCTTTATGTATTACAAATATTAACATATTTTTCCTGGCTTGACATTATGCTTTTAAATTTGTTTTTGTTAGTTTTTCCATAGATAATGTGTAATGTAACACATCATTTTTTTTATATTATGGCTTCTGAATTTAGTGTGATACTTTGAAAGTTCCCTATTCCAACATGCTCATCAGATCATTTTTTAATCTCTCATAGTTTCTTCTAGCATTTTTAAAAATTTAAATCACTAAGTCCCCCTGGTATGTATCCTGTTATAAGAAGTGAGGTGTGGATTCCAACTTAATTTTTTTCCAGATGGCCACCAGTTGTCTCAACACTATTTATTGAATAATGCATCTTTCCCCCCAATGATTTGAAATGCCATCATTATCATAAGCTAAATTCCCAATAAGTTTTGGTCTATTTCTGGACTTTCTATTTTGTTCCAATTCCAAGATGTCCTGTACTATTTTAATTGTTGTAGCTTTTAAATACGCAGCATGTCTTGTAGGGCTCGGGTTTTTTTGTTGTTGTCTTTTCGTTTATTTTTCCATATGTGCTGCTAGTTTTCTGGGGATTTTTCTTGATTTAGAGGTTAACTAAAGCAATAAAATTGATGGTACAGTTCCAGTCCAGTCTGAGGGCCTGAGATCCAGAAGAATCAGTAGTCAAAGGCAGGAGAAGACCTATGTTCCAGTTGGAAGACAGAGAGGGGAAGTCTTTCTTACCTAGCCTTTTGTTCTGTCCAAGTCTTCAATGGATTGGATGAGTTCCATTCATCTTGGGCAAGACAATCTGCTTTCCGAAATCTATCAGTTCAAATGTTAATTTCATCCAGAAACATATTCACAGACATACCCAAAATAACATTCAACTGAATATCTTGGCACCCATGGTCCAGTGAAGTTGATACATAAGATTAACCTCCACACTATGCATTTTCCTCTGGGCACTGCTTTAGCTGTGTCTCAAAAATTCTGATAAGTAATGTTTTCACTGTTGTTATTTGATAGATAATCATTTATCTTAAAGTGCTTTGTGGCCTGTAGTAAGAATATTTTTCTACTAAATTTTGATCAAGCAATAAGCACAAGACTTACCTTTTCATATAAGATTTATGGGTTTCTCATGAGATCAGTATGAGATGAACCAGCAGGACTTTCACAAGGCCCAGAAGTCGCTTTAAAAAAATTCTCTCAGAACTTGAAAAACTCATTAAAATGCCAATGGAAACAACACTCCCTGCCTATATGGGGTCTTTTAACAACCAAGATCAAGAATTCTCCTGCTGAATCTTGAATCTAAGAAGAAACTGCCACCACCTCTCTGCCATCCAAATGCCCATAAATAATATTACTAACAAGAATTATAATAACTGCATAGTACCATCGAATGTTTCCAGTGTTTTATATGTGCCATCTTAATTTCTGCATCAGTTTTAAGACAAAAACATCATAATGTACATTTTAAAGATGAGAAAGCTAAGCCCCAAGGGGCTTACATAACTAGCTTAAGATCGCACTTCTTCTTAAGTGGAGGAGCTAGGATTTCGCGTGGGCCATGTCTGACTTAAAACCTGTGCATTTTCAGGATGCTACTTTGCCTGTCTTGCCTTCCCTTTGCCCCAACTTGCAGCAATAAGAGGGTTTCTGCCACTTTGGCAGAACTTATTTTCCAGGCAAAGTAAGTACATCTGCTGTGGTCCACACTCTGGGAGGTACAGGTCCAGCCCGGAATTCTGGAACTGAGACACAGCAGGCCACCAGCCATGTGAGGCCTTTGCCTGTAGAAGCCATATGGATAAAGAGGACTCGGAGCCAAACGCTAATGAAGAGAAAGGGGAGGGAAGCAGGGTAGGGACTGACAGGGCGGGAGGTGGAGGGGGTTGGCAGAGCTGCTTCAGCAAGGGGACATCGTGGATTGTGATGGTCCATCAGTCCGACCACAGAGCCTACATGTGCCGGGCACACGCGTCACCCGTGCCAAGCCCATTAAGTTCACGTCTGGCACCTGTCCTCCAGTGAAACAAGCAAACAACTTCCTATATTTGAGGTTTCAGTCAGGGGTGTTGGCCAAGTTTCAGTGGGAACCAGAGAAGACGACCACATGGGGTTGGAGGCCCCGATAGCAGCAGCCAGAGCAGATCTCAGAGCCCCTGCCAACAGGCAGATTATCAGAGTCCTGCTGCAAAGAGATAAGGAACGTTCTGATCCAGCCGGAGAAGGGCAGGCTTTATATAGCAGCCTGAGTGGGCTGCAAGGGAATGTCCTGGCTGAAGGCCTCTTCTAGCCAAGCAGAGCAGAGAGTAGGTGGGGAGGAAAGACGGGGCTTTATAAATAACCCTGTGTGTGCTGATCTGCTCAGAGGCCTTGTCTCAGCAAAGCCAGAGTTCTAGGCCAAGAGGGGACATTTATAGATCTTTTTTCCTTTATATGTGTCTGTGTTTTCTGCAATGAACTTGAACTCCTTTTAGAGTCAACAGACTATAAAAATTTAAGAACATTAAAAAAGAGAGAGAGAGAGAAGCATAAAAGGGATTCCTTTGGAAATTTTAGTGACCATCTCCAACCTCCTCCTAGGTCCCCAAATATGTGTCCGTCCTCTCTGGTCTCTCCAGAGGAGTCCTTGGGGTGCCTGTATTTGCTAAAGCTGCAGGGTCTGACCCATTTTCTCAGTTTTCCCATGGCTCCTGCCATCCCCCCAGGCTCCTTCTGCTCCCAACAATTCAAATGTCACAGTTGCCGGCTTTGTTGTCTTTAGATAAGGTGTCTGTGCCCCTCACCTCTGCCGGGTCACTCCTCCCCTAACACAAACAAGCTTAGTGAAGAGAAAAAACAATGGAGTCCCTGGGCGGAGGGTTGTTATGCATGCTGTGTCTCAGGTTCCTTGCCTGTAAAATGGAGATCATAATAGAACCTGCCTCAAGGAGACAGTTTGAAGGCAGTGAATATAAAGAGCCCGGCACACTGGAAATGCCCAAGTGAATATTAACTGATGATCAGTGCACCCAGGTCCTTCTCACACCCTCTCCCCACCCGCCACACCCACAAAGCTTGGCCAAAGTGACTTTCACTGTTTCCAAAAATAACTCCCCAGGAGGTGTGAAGATTTGACACCCCAACTCTGGTGCTGATGCAAATCGGAGTTCCAAAAATGCTTTGAGAGGTGACAGGCTCCTTGGAACAGTTAGCCTCCACAGCGCCTCCTTATAAGGCAGCGGTCCTCATTTGAGGGTGAGTCACCATAGGTCGGGCTGCTAGATAAACAGATTAAGTGGATAAACACGCTGTTACCTCGTAGTAACAGTCTCCTGTGGGCTAAGTTCCACTCACGACTACGGGGCAATTTTTAGGAGACATAAGTAGGTAAAGTAGCAATCGATCTTCCTTTTTTGAGCAAGTTCTATGTGCAAAAAGGCACTGTACTAAGATTCAAAAATGGAAAATTAAAAAAAGATGAATATTTCTGCTCTGAAAGAGACTACAGTCTAGTTGAGGAAGTAAAATGCAGATACAGGAATAGAAAGCTCACACAGCAAAGCAAGAGCTGATCAGTGGCAGGTGAGAGAGTTCCCACAGGATTCTGGAGGAAATTAGTATCATCAAGAGCGATACCAGGCCTTGTGGTGTCCTGATGCAGTCAGGGGAACGGAGCATCAGTACCAATAAGACTGCATGCTAGGTTCACACCAGGAAGATGGGTCCATTCATTCATTCCTTATTCAACATGGAACCTGCTGAATGTTTGCTATATGCCAAGCATTCTCAGGAAACTGAGAAGCCAGAGATCTTGGCAATCAGGACCCCAGGCCCAACACCTGCCCATCATCCTCAGCTCCTCCCCATCCCTCAAGCCCCTTATCCAACAGTCACCCACCTCATCCTGATTGTCTGTTCTTAATGCATTTGGACTCCTTCCACTTCTTTCCATCTCCTCTGCTGTTCCTTAGTCGAGGCCTCACACACACTTCCTTGGGTTTCTGCAGCAACCACCTAATTGTTTTCCCTGCCTCTGGACTCACTTTCCTCCAGTTTAATTCCAAAGCACAAGCATGTAGTAAGCAATTTGAATTTCACCAAAGAGAGGTCTGACCTTTCCAGATCCTGGAAGGTAATCTACACCCTTGCAAATTTCCTGAGTGATACGAGTGCTTCGTTACTTTTGGTGAGCCCCTCACTTATAATGAGATGACCAGGGGTAGGTGTTGCCCAGAAAGAACCACCATATGATCAGTGGGTTGGAGTTCACAGCCAAGTGGTATCAGCCTGACCCCTGGAAAGGGGAGAGACCCAAAAATTCAGTTTAACCATGGATAAAATTCAATTGATCATACCTCACTTCTGAAGCCTCAGTTAAAACCCTGGACACTGAAGCTTAAGTGAACATCCTTAGAGCATTTTGTCACACATAGGTGCTAGGAGGGCTGAAGCATTCTTTTTGAAGCCTTAGATTCTGCCCTGTGCATTTCTTCTTTTTTTTTTAAAGAGAGAGAGAGAATTTTTTAATATTTATATTTTAGTTCTCGGCAGACACAACATCTTTGTATGTGGTGCTGAGGATCGAACCCGGGCCGCACACATGCCAAGCGAGCGCGCTACCGCTTGAGCCACATCCCCAGCCCCCTGTGCATTTCTTCTTTTGACTGGTTCCAATTTTGACTATAATAAAACTAATCCTGGGGCTGGGATTGTGGCAAAGTGCTTGCCTTGTATGTATGAGGTACTGGGTTTGACCCTCAGCACCACATAAAAATAAATAATAAAACTAATCCAGGGCTGGGGATATAGCTCAGTTGGTAGAGTGCTTGCCTCACATGCACAAGACCTTAGGTTCAATCCTCAGCACCACAAAAAAATAAATAAATAAATAAAACTAATCCTAAGTATAGAACTTTCCTGATTTCTGTGAGTTGTTCTAGTGAATCACTGAACCTGAAAGCACTTGTGGGAACCACCAAATTTGTAGCCAGTTTTTCTGAAGATGACCCTAGGGACTTCTAAACACGGGGCTAGTGTCTAAAGTGAAGGCCTTTTGCGGCGGGCACCTAACCTCAAGTTTGATTAACTTGCTGTATAATGTCAGGGAGGTTTTCTAAAATGGGATTATGATCATATTACACAGCTGCCTAGCACACTTTAGGGACATCTCACTCCCTAGAATAAAGTCCAAATGCCTACGCACCAAGACTTCTGATGATCTAGATTGATGATCTAGACAGATTGACTCTCCAATCTCAAATCCTTCCAGCTGCATCAAGCCACTTGTCACCCTCTGAGTCCGCCATGGTCTCTCACCTTTCCAGACTACAAAAAACATGGCCACTCATCCTTTCATAGTCTTACCCTCCTTTCTGTTCGCTAACTTCAACTAGTCCTTGTAACCTCAGCTTAGATGTCACCTCCTCCGGTTCGCCTCTCCATGCACCCTCCACCAACCTAGAGCTAGAAGCTCACCCCTTCAACACACTTTGCTCATGAATTGAAATGGCCTGGTTACTCTCTGTCTTTCCCCATGGACTATGAACTTTCTAATTATGAGGACTGTATATTCTTCCTTGCCATATCCTCCAGTGCTTAGCAGAGTAACTTACAACCCCAAAGAGAAAAGTAATAATGGTTCAAGGGGGCAAACATGGCAGACATCCACATTAGTAGTGTTGAAAGAATGAATGGCCATCTCTATTTGAAACATCTGGTTTTTTTTTTTTTTTTTTTGAACGCCACGTCAGGGCTCCAACATCCTCCTTCTCTTTTTCTCTTTTGTCTCTCTGTCTATCACTAAGAACTTATGTTCTTCCAAACCTTCTATTTCTTGTTTTCCTCACTTCAGGGGCTTTTTGTCCACTGGAGATAGAAGGCTCTATTCTGTCTCAAAGCCCTGTTCCCATTAGCGAGGAGATTTTTTGACAAGAAAGGTATCTGAGGCCCATTTTCCATAAAATCTGTCACTGCCTGAGTGGTACCCTGTTGCTTGAGTCCTCACTCGTCTCCATGGCAATGTTCTGAAACTAGTCTGCTTGAGTAAGTTCAAAACCCATCAAATTATTTATCCTAACAGAGTAGGCATATCCCACCAGCGCACATATATACATATTCCATGCATCAAAGCAACATTTGAAAAATGTTGAAAAAACAGCCACGTATGGTTTGTGTTCTCCTGTGAACTGGAGAACCTACCCATCAGTTAACTTTGTTTACTCTCTCTTTTCTTTTTTCCTTCTTTCATTCAAGCATTCAGGCTTAGTGGGGGACACAGAAACATGATACTTACCTCTTCCTTGGGGGTTGGGGGTGGGAATCAGGGATGTCGGTCACTGAGGAGGGTCAGCTGACCAGCAAAGAGAAAGTGTTTTCCTGACAAAAACAAAGCCTGGAGATGTGAAGGAACATAGGTGATAACAAGACATGGGTGTCAGATGATAAGGCTAAAGAATGGGGTAGAGGAGGGTAATGGGGGAGACCAGAGGGAATTGGGGCTGGAGAGAGGGATAGTAAAAATACCTGAGCATAAAATAGTGAGCTATTTTCACTTTTCTTCAAGGCAATGAAGAAGATTTTAAGAGGAAGGGCAGCATTGTTTTGGTTTGATATGAGGTGTCCCCCAAAAGCTCCTGTGTTAATACAGGCATATTTAGAGGCAAAATGATTAGACTGTGAGAGCTGTGACCCAATCAGTCTGTCCTAGTTTGAATGGACTGACTGGGGTGGTAACTGTAGGCAGGTAGGATGAGGCTGGAGGAGGTGGTCACTGGGGGCGTGCTCTGGAAGGATTCATCTTCCCTGTGGCTCCCCCATCCTCCTCCCTCTCTTCCCCGCCCCCCCCCTCTCTCTCTTAGCTTCTTGGCCTCCATGAGCTGAGCAGTGTTCCTCCACCACGCCCTTCCACCATGATGTTCTGCCTCACCTTGAGCCCAGAGTGATGGAAGCAGCCCACCAAAGACTGAACCTCTGAAACTGAGCCAAAATAAACTTTTCCTCCTCTAAGTTATTCTTTTGGTCACAGCAATGAAAATCTGACTAACACAGGCATTATCAGATTGACATTTTAGAAAGTTCTCTTTCACTGATGCACTGTTCCGTTAAAATGAGAAGGCCCACAACCATGAGCAAGTGGATGAAGGCCTGACCAGAGGTCAAGAGCATACAAAGAGACTCCAGTCCAGCTTCAGAGCCAGGTGGGATATGACCCACTGGAGAAGTGACGGATCATGTGACACTCCCCCCTTAGAAATTGTATTTTCCTTCAACATAAGAACACCATTAAAACAATCTTACTCAAAAGAATGACTCTCATGTAGTCAATCATGATAAGCAACTTGGAGAGATCTTCCCTGCACCAATCACAAAGGCTACAGCTAAAAACTCATTCCAAAGCATCCAGTTTACATTCATAGATCAAGGGAACTTCCTCCCACACGGGCTTCATTTCTCTCCCCCTCTTGGTACTGGGAATGGAACCCAAGAGCATTCTACCACTGCACCATGTGTTCAGCCCTCATTATTCCTTAAGACAAGGTCTAAATTACCTAGCCTGGCCTCCAACTCGCAACCCTCCTGCCTCAGATTCAAGAGTAGCTGCTGTTACAGGTGTGTGCCACTGTGAGTGACCCTCACAGGGTTCTGATCTCTTAGCAAGGAGTATTTGGATCACCATAAGCAGTCAAAAGTTCTAGAGTCACAAAGTTTAAGACCTGGCTCAGCCATTGACTTTCTGTATAAGCATGAGCAGTTTTTTGTTGGTTGGTTGGTTGGTATGGTGGTGGGGGGGGGGTTAACCCAAGATTGAACTCAGGAGCACTCGGCCAATGAGCCACATCCCCAGTCCTATTTTGTATTTTATTCAGAAACAAAGTCTCACTGAGTCACTTAGCACCTTGCTTTTGCTGAGGCTGGCTTTGAACTCCCGATCCTCCTATCTCAGCCTCCTGAGCCACTTGGTGAGCAGTTATGTAACCTTTGGAAGACCCAAGTCCACCCTGCATTGAACAGGGATTCAGAACAGCTGCCTCCGGGGTTGTCATGAGCCCTGATTTAAACGGGATGGTCATCATAAACATCCCTTCCCTGTCCCACCCATGCCTCCCCAAATTATTTGAGATTTCAGTCTCCATCAGTCATTCTCATGGCCTCTGCTGTTTATCTCAGTGTCTTTCGGCACCCAATTCACTTAAGCCTCAATGTCTCCCTGTTCATCTGTTCTCAGCTGCTCAGACAACTAGAGGTGATGAAGAGCCACTGTCTGGGGCGCCCAGGCTGAGCCTGCAAACCCGGCGGGGCGGATGGTGCCCGCGAGCCTCCCGCAGGGGGCAGCATCAGGCAGCGCAAGGCCACTCGGGGGCTTCCTTGCAAAAAACGCCGGGGTCGCTCCAGAGGACCACAGAAAAGGCGCTTGTGTTCAGATTCCCCTGACAACGGACCCTTTTACTCCGTGTGCATCTAACACCGCTTTCCAGGGATCGGGTCGTTGGTGCACGAGGGAACGAGAAGTGGCTCTCTGAAAGCATCCCCAGCCCCAGCAAGTCCAACCGGGCTTCTCCCAACCCCCGACTCCAGAACTGCGGTTAACCTTTCAATGCTTTGCTCATCTTGAGAAGCCAACGTCACCTCCCTCTTTACCCGTGGTCTGGACCTTGTTGCAGAGGGGCCCCACAACCACCAAGTAATGGGAGAGGGCCCTTGACAAGGACAAGAGGGGCATCTTAACACCTCCCATGGGCCCTTTTTAGAGTTTCCCACACACTTCCTCCCTTAAGGGAGTCCTGGTGGAGACAAAAGAAAGAAAAAGGCACAGCCCCTGACTCTAACCTGGAGATGGAGACACGGGTTTACATTATCAGGAGTTGGGTTTTTTTGTTTGTTTGTTTGTTTGTTTTGTTTTTTGGTTGTTTTTTTTTTTTTATTTCGTTTTTCTTTTAATACCAGGGATTGAACCCAGGGGAGCCTAATCACTAAGCCACACCCCCAGACCTTTTTTCATTTTGACATAGGGTCTCTCTAAGTTGCTTAGGGCCTCGCTAAGTTGCTGAGGTTGGTTTTGAACTTGTGGTCCTCCTGCCACAGCCTCCCCAGCCACTGGGATTCCAGGCAAGTGCCACCATGCCTGGCTCAAGCTCCATTTTTAATAAAGAATGGTGGCTGTCTGTTCCCAAAGCCCCAGGTGGCATGGTCAAACACAGGATGATTTTCTATGATCAGTGAAATTGTTTATGTGGAACACAAAAGGGATAGAATGTTTAAATTCATCAAAACTTCCCTGGAATTCCAGAATATGGGATCACCATCAGGATAGAGAATGAGAGCTGTGGGAATTTGAGGAAAGGAGCTATTAATGAAGGTGATATTAAACAGCCTACACAGTGGACATGGTCACTCCTGAGAGAGCTTTGGGCCTCTGTGTCCATGAGATTCACTCTCCTTTTGACTTTGGTTGGGGAGAGGAACTGCCATGTCACCATGATGTCACCACCTTCCAGGAATCACTGAGTCAACTCAAGCAGCTGAGGCCCCAGGCAAGATCCACTCACTTCCTCCAACCAGAAGGCCAGGGAGGGAGTGCTGGGGGCAGAGCTGGGGGCCTGTTTTTCAGGCCCTCCCTACCAGAACTCAGTCACGCCTGACCCAGAGTGGGTGTCAGCTTGGCAAGGAGAGGCGCATCAGCGTGGGACCAGCTGTGCTCGCCCCACCCACTCTCCTGCCGCAGAAGGGAGGCTGCAGGAGGAATTGCACCATGCCACTTACTGCTGAGCCGCAAGGTCCCCAGGGAGGTAGCCCTCTTAGCCTGAAGGCTTTATGCCTCCTTGTGAACACCAGAAGCTGTTCCTAAGGAACAAATGTTGGGAAAGAAGAATTACAAAGGGATTAAGTCAGAGAGAGTGGGGGCTGGGGAATTACCTGCAGAAAGCAGACACTGGGGTGGCCAAACACCTGCGTCCACTTCACAACCAGAGGTGACCACAGATCTGGTGTCACCTAGAGCAAAAGGTAAACTGCTCTGTCCAGGCCCAGACTTCCCGCCAAAGGCAGCTCACTCATCCACAGCCAGAAGCACAGGTACAGGGCTGGGGGTGTCCTTCTGTGGCCCTCGGGGGTGACTTCCTCTTGACTCTCACCCCAGAATAGTCATAGGTGCCCCTCCCTCGCCATGTCAGACCCTTCCCTTCTCTGTTAAGAGGATTCAAAGTAGAATCTGCTCATCAGCATCTGTTTCATCTTTTCATTAAACTCCACGTTCCCTGCTCTGTAAGCTGGTCTGATGAAGGAGGAAATTAACCAGCAGGCTGGAATTCGATTTTATAGCATGGCGAAGGTCCTCTCTTCCTCCTTCCCCACTAACACATGTGTGCACACAATCTGCCATGTTTTAACCTTTTATTATATTGATTTACTTAACATCAGCCTAGCCCTCGGCAAATATCTCCATCTTACAGGCGAGAACACTGAGATTCAGAAGGTGCAGGAAGTTGTCCAGGGCACACAGCTGGTGAGTGACAGAGCTAGTCTCAGAAGCCAGCTCCGAGGAGCTGGGTCTTTCCACTCGGATACTCTGACTCAAAGTAAGAGCCTCCTCTGCCTCTGAGTCAGAAATGATAAAATTAGAATTTCACTCAGCCAGTCACAAAATCTTAAGTTTAGGAGAAATTCTGAAGGGTGTCCAGGTCCATGACCCAGGCAGATGTCGGAATTTCTTGCATAGTGCCCTGGTTTCCGCTTAGATGCACCAGATCATGGAAGTCTCCTGGCTCAGCACATGCCAGCTGAGACTAATTGGACAGTTCTTTGAGGCTAGGAGGTGAAATCTCTCTCCCCCTAACATTTGCTTTGGGTCTGCTCTTGGGAACATACAGACCTAAGCAGTGTGTCATCTGAATTCTTTTCCTCCAGACTATACACTCTCCAATCCTTTTGACTTCCTTTTCTGTGCTAATACAGGCATATTTAGAGGCAAAATGATTGGACTGTGAGAGCCATAACCCAATCAGTGGAGGTTTGTCACACACTCCTTGATATGAGGTCTAATTTGTTCAATTTCAAAGTGAGACCAAAGTGGGGTGTGATGGACCCCAGCAGGAGCACAGACCTCCAGAAATGAGCTGACCAGCCCGGAGAAGAATGGAGCAGATCACACTGTCTGTGACCCATTCATTCATTCACAAATCGTAATATGATGGGGACTCATTTTGACCTTGTCATGAATGAAAAAAAAAAAATGCTTTTCCCGTGTGCTGTACCTAAGCCACATCCTCTCCTCCCGCTTGTCCAGCTGGGTGTAGGATACACCTGACCTGATTTCAGCATGCAGGCAAAGGCCCCAAAAATGCTCCTGGGTGGCCCCCTGCTGCTCAGCCCCCTCCTGCTGTTCCCTGGCACCACTGACCCCCTACAGCTCAGCCTCACCCTCCCTCGGGCCCCCATTGTGGTTGTTCCTTCTGCCAAGGGGCCACCCAGCCCAGTCACTTCTCAGCACTGGATTCCCAGCCTCCTTATGCATCTCCAGGGGTTCTGAACATACCCCCATGCAGCCCTCAGGGAAGTGAGGGTCACTGTCATAGGCCCCTTCTCTGCTGAAACAGAATTCGCCAGCATTTCTATCAAGCTGGGGCTGCCCTGAACAGACACAAGGGATTCTCTTCCCAGAGACCCAACTGTGAAGAGCAGCATAAGCCCCTACTTTTTACTTCCTGTCCACCTGTGTGGGCCACCCCTCCCTGAGTACTGGGGTGGAGAGAGAGGCACACGGCACCCCACCTTGCCTCCTTATCCTTTCTCCTTCCTTAGTGCTGAACCCGCTGCTCTTTACCCTGCAGCTTAACAGGTGGCCTTGTGTTCAGATGCCAAGCTCCCCTCTAGGAGAGAAAAGGAATCTTCTTGGGCCTTCGCCCTCTCGACAACCAGTCACTCGGGAATATGGATCATTCACTTGCTGTGGGGAAAAAGAAAAATCTAGTCTGAAAAATGCAAAGCTGGGCAAGACTTCCTTGTTCTAGAGGTCTGAGACTCTCCTGAAGCCACAAACCCATTGATTTCCATGAATAAAAGCATCTTGATCCCTGAGAGTGAAAATCCATTATTTTAATAACTTGAAAGTCTCCTCAGTTCTTCCTCATGGCTCAGGACAAACATCCGCAAGGACTGCTGCTTTACCCCCCACCCCTGCGCCCTTCTCTCCTCGCCACCAGGTCCTCACAGCTGAGCTCTGTTCTACCAGATCTCTACTTGGCTTTTGGCAAACAAGCCCCTACTTTGTCTTTGGGGGTTCTTTTCACGGGCCAGTTATCCCCATTGTGGCACAAAAGAAGTCACACCCCAAAGGTGTGCAGGCATTGGCTCCCATCGCAGTTCTCAGCCCAGGCCTTGGCATATTTAAAACCAATTCAGCTGTGGTTATCCTCACCCCAGCCACTTTATTTATTTATTCGTTTGTTTGTTTGTTTGTTTGTTTATTTATTTTGGGGGTGGGTACAGGGATTTGAACCCAAGGGCACTTAACCAGTGAGCCAGGGAGTCACAACCCCCGTCTTTTTTTTTTTTTTGTATTTTATTTAGAGACAGGGTCTTGCTGAGTTGCTGAGGCTGCCTTTGAACACACAATCCTCCTGCTTCAGCCTCCCGAGTCGCTAGGATCACAGACATGCACCACTACGCCCGGCTCCAGCCACTTTATTCTTAATGTTCTTAATACCGGTGTTCTTAATACCAAGTGGGTTGTGGGTTGTGTTTGAACTGTATAGCCCTCTAGCCCTCTTCATTATAAGCACAGGTGCAACAAGGTCTACACCAGTGACTATACCTCCCCGGGACTCTCCCGAAGCATCAGGCTCTACACCACCACTGTCCTGGACACTGACCCCAGCCTGTGCCTCCACACCTCCCCTTCACCCTGCCAGCAGGGTCCTCCTCCACCAGGGCTATTTCCCAGAATCTCTTCCCAATGTCAGGTTTCCCTATCATAGGAACTTTTTTTTTTTTTCATTCATTTAACCTGTCTAATTGATTCAGCAAACATTCATAATGAGTTTCACTGTTAAGTGCTGTTCTAGGCTGGAGTAGGGAACAAGCTGGGCAAAGCCAGGCTTCCAGGGTGACTTTCTGGTGGAAAAACGCAAGACACCCAAGAACACACCTAAATAACAAGAGCACTGAGGACTGTGATTTGTTCCTTGAAGGAAACAAATAGGATCACATAAGAGGGGAGAGGGGGCCAGACTAGAAAGGGAGACCAAGCAGGACTCCACCGAGGGGCCTGGGATTTAAACCAACTCCTGCCAGACAAAAGAAGCAACAGAGGAAAAGGATTCAAGACCCAGAGAAAGGCCAGAGCAGGAGCCGGAGCCAGGGGCAAACTGGGACCTTCAGGCACCAGGGGCTGCGGGGTGGCTAAGAAAAGAGAGGCAAGGAGGCCTGGAGTAGAGGCCAGGGCCAGGAGAGGCCTGGCTCTCTGTCCAGGTGGGAGCTGTAGGAAAGGAGGGAGCATTTCAAAGCTCACTCCAGCTCCTATGAGCAAGATGGAAGTGGGGACAGGGCCGGGGTGGGGAGTAAGCCAGCCAGGCTACTGCCCTTGTCTGGAGAAATGATGGTAGGTGCTGGTGATGGAGAGAAGGCAAGGGAAGGGGGGAGACAGGATCTGAAGGGAGGTTATCGTGGAGTAGGACTAGCAGTCGTTGCACTGTCAGACTTCTTGGAAGTCCAGGAAGGGAAGAGCATCTCATGGAGTCAGAGACGAACTATGGGGACAAGAGGGGCCACATGCACACAGAGGCCCGGAACTGTGTGAGGTGTGGTCCTGCCGTGCATCTCTGTGTTGTCTGTAAGTCCGTCTGTCTGCACAGGCGCATGCCTAGGATTCAAGGGAGAGCTGGAACCTTCCAGAAAGATCCACCAGGGGTGGGGGTAGAAAGAGGCAGAGGCCTCGCCAAGTACTAACAACCTGAAAATTAAAAGAAGCTGTGTTTCTAGCCATGACTGCAACACTCCCCTCCAGCGGGGCGCTTCCCCGTCATAACAAAGGAATGAGAAACATGCGCTTCACATCGGAGTCGCTCCCACCATGTTTTATCATAAGCAGGAGGGTTGGAGCTATAGACAGGCTTTTCTAGCCTAGCTTCATGACCTGCCTTCGTTTGTAACAGGAGTTCTGCAAGGGTAGGGGTCTTCAGTTCCTAACAAGAGACTATAAATAACTGGGACACAAGGCATGTCGAGCTGCCCTACCCAACCGGGAGGAGGGCCACCCTTTTGCACACCACATCGTCACCCATCAGCTTCTTCTTATAAATCAGTATCTCTCCTGCTTACTCAGGCTCAGCTTGGGCCACTATGACACTCCAGGATGTGTGTTCTCCTGTAGTTCAGCTCAGAAGGGCTTAAGCTGTTTGTTTTTGTCCTCGCTCAGAGTAGACTGGCCCAGAGAAGCCACCTCAAGAAGCACTTTTAAAGAAAGCCAGACCTACTTAGGAGTGGAGGCTAAAGAAATATTGTCTTGGGGCTGGGGCTGGGGCTCAATGGCAGAGCACTTGTCTCGCATGCATGAGGCACTGGGTTCGATCCTCAGCACCACATAAAAATAAAAATAAATAAAGATTGTGTCCATCTACAACTAAAAAATAAAAAGAGAAAGAAATATTGTCTTGTAAGTCCAGGGTGAAAACAATTCCATCTTTTAAAGGTCTATGAATGTAACCTGAGATCTCCCCGCCCCTGCCAGCCCCAGAGCAAGAATAATAGAACCTGCATTTGTCTAGTTCTGAGCCTCCCCTGCTCTAGTCCCCCTCTTGTCAAACCCCACCCAGTACTTCCGGAAGTCCCTAGAAGGATTCTCGAGGTCAGGGCTCAGACTGATGGGAGCTCCCAAGATGGTTGGTGCAGGACACTCAGTTTGCTTGTCTGTAAACTAAAAATGTAAACTGAAAAGTGGGTGTCTCACCAAGCTATGGGATAAAATGACCTCGTATGTATAAAGGACCTAAGCAGAGGGCCAGGCACTGAGTGGATGTTCAATAAATGCTGCTGCCACCGCCACCATTGTCAATATCCATTGCTGCTCCCCAACAGATCTCCCATCCCTGACCCTCAGAGTGTCTGCTGCAGAAGCCAGTCACTGCTCCCAAGGATCCCTTGGTCTTCATGCATCTGGGCTCCCAGCCAGCCTACCCCACAGGACATGCCCAGGCATGTGGCCCTCACCCTCACACTGGGCTGTTGCCACATGCAGACATGCAGGAACACAGGCAGAAGCACACCACTGGCAGCCTTGCCCCTAATGTCCCTGGGTGACCCCCTCTGCAGGGCATCCCACCCCCTGACCCCCAAGACAGGAGACCAAGGGCTGAAGAAACTGGCTCCTGACGGGGACGGCTCCTGCAGGTGTTTTGTATGTTTTTCTTGTTTCTTTGGTTAGGTGCTGGGGACTGAACACAGGTCCTTGCACAGGCTAGGCGAGTGTTCTACCACTGAGCTACATCCCCAGTCCTTATTTGCAGTTTTATTTTGAGACAGGGTCTTGATAAATTGACCCGGCTGGCCTCAAATTCACCATTCTCTTGCCTCAGCCTCCCAAGTGGACGGAATTACAGTCATGCACCACCACGCCCAGTTTAGAAATGACAATTAAAAGCAGGAGCCTTCCCAGGAATCTCTAAAATTACACTCATGAAAGTCAAAGGCAGAACACCTGGGGTAAAATCAGACAGACCGAAGAAAAGATTTGGGGTAGAAGAGCAAACAGCAGTCCCCCCAATTTCCTACGCTATGAAAGTCCCTCCTCAACATGAAGCCAGAAAAATACTTGTGGTGGCATTCCCAAACCTGAGACCTCTAAGCCGACTCTGTCATTTGCAGAGTGACTTTGACAAGTCTCTCTCATCATCCAGCAAACCACAATCTCCTTGTTAAGAGCAGCAGCGCACATCCCATGTCCCTCTGAGAGAGACCTTGGCCATGTCTTCACCCCAGCTGTGCTCATGAACTCATCGCCGTCTCCCTGTGTGCCAGAGCCATCGGGCCTGGGGAACAAAGGCCAGAGTTTGTTGGAGTCTCACCTCTCAGTTCCACTGGAGTGGTGGGCACCATACAGTGCAGGCCAGGGGCACAGGGAATGCTGGGAGCCAAGGCAAAGCCTCCACCCAGGAACTACAGGGAGCTCAGGTGGAGAAGGTGGGGAAACAAAGACGGGGAGGGCATTACAAGAGGCTCTCCTGATGGAGAAGGGGGAGGTGAAGCCCGAGCACCAGGTGAGAAGGAGGGGACCACCAGAGGCCCCTGTGCATTAGGGCAAATGTCACACTGGCTTTCCCACAGGGCCAGTCAGGCAGCAGGGGCATGCTGCAGAGCACTGCAGAAATCTGGAGAGGCACAGGGGCCAGCACAGGGTGGTGGCAGCAGGATTAGAGAGGAGGAGGGGAGAGGAAGTGAAGGGAAGCCGGCCTAAGTGTGTGCCATTGCCTGAGACCCCACTTCACAGACCCTGGTTCCGCCTAGCAGGTGCAAGGCCCGAGTCCATCCCCAGCGCCACAGAAAAGAAATAAGTACCACTGTTCCCCACTTGCCACTCTGCTCTGCAGCTTCTAGTCCTTGCTCCCTTGAAGAACAGCCAAAGAGTCCCCAGCCACTGGAACCATCTGGAGAACTTTCAAAATGCCAAGGCCCAAGCCCTTCTCCAGACCCAGTAAATCCCAAACTCTGGGGGTGGGGCCCAGGTGGCTGCAGTTTTATTTTTTAAGCTCCCCGGTGATTCTAAGACATGGTCAACATCGAGACCCACTAGGCAGGCTTTTTTTGTTGTTTTTGAACTGGGGATTCAATGCATGGTTCTTTTGCCACTGAGATACATCCCTGGTCCTTTTTCTTTTGAGACAGGGTCTAGCTAAGTTACTGAGGCTGGCCTCAAACTTGGGGATCCTCCCACCTCAGCCTCTCGAGTGGCTAGGATCCCAGGCATGCACCACTGTGCCCGGCTGGACATGCATTGTAAAACACCTGGTCTCTCAGGAGGATGGCGTTTTGGTGCCTCCGTGGACCAGGGCACCCCCTCCCGGCCTTTCTCCTGCTGTTCCTGTATCCCAGAACTGTTCCCTGCCCCCCACCTTTCTGGGACAGTTGCCTACTTACCCCCGTCTTGGTTGAGGCATTGCCTCTGTGGGGACAAGTTCCCCAAGTCTGGACATGGGCCCCTCCTCTGCTGCCTTGCCTGCTTACCCACCGGACCCTGCCCTGACTCTTGACTCCTTGGGGCGGGGATTGGAGCCTAGCTATTGTATTAATCAGATTAAAAAAAAAAATCTTATTTCCATTACAGTTTGCTTCTTCCTAGAGCTCTATCTTTTCACTAGGACTTGGAATTAATCCAAATCTATAATTTGAATTTAAAAGGGTTTTTCCTTGTGCAAGTGGAGTGTTCGAGAAGGGGCCACGGATGGGTGAGTAGAGGGAGGAGGAATCATCACCAGGCAGGATGGGGGCTTCGTACCCAGCCAGCCTTTGTCATGGCCTCTTGAACTGTCTCCCCACCAAACTGTCTCCCCACTCCCTGCAGCCGGCCTCTGTATCAGGCCCCTGTGGCCCCTGGCACCAGGCAAGGCCGCAGAAGGATGGGCGAGGTCTTCCCTGGGGGAGAGACAGTAGGCCCTGATGGGTCCTGGTGAAGGAAATTCTTTAAATGTGACGTCCCTGGGGCTGGGTTGTAGCTCAGTGATTGAGTGATTGAGCGCTTGCCTGGCATGCGTGAGGCACTGGGTTCCATCCTCAGCACCACACAAAAATAATAATAATAATAATAATAATAATAATAATAATAATAATATATTGTGTCCATCTATCACTAAAATATATATTTTTTTAAAAAATGTGACTTCCCTGAAGGTCCAAGGGACCCACATTGGGGACTGTAGTTAAGTCCCCAGCAGGCAGGGTCCACACAGGTGCCTCTGACCCTCAGCACCAGCGGCCACTCCAGCCCTGCAGCTCCCGGGAGCCCCAGGCTCTGGTGCTGTGGGAGGCTCAGAGGTAAGACGAGGGTCCAGACAGTGAGCTCAGCACCCGGGGAGCAGCAGAAAGGCCAAACACACGCACATGGGGATTGGGGTTGAGGATCAGTGAGCCCCATTGACCCTGATGCCCAGCCAACAACTGACCCTCAACAGGCTCCCAATCAAAATCCCCTCCCCCCTTCTCCTTTCCATCCTCCCCGAAAGCACCACCTCTCTGTGACTTCCTCATTTCTATAAATAACCCGCCATCCTCTCAGCCAACAGTCCTTTTTTTATTTCTCCCAATTCTCACCCACTTGTCCCCCACCCTGCCCACACAGCGTCCCTATACAAAGTGACCTTGGGTAGACACGGCCCCTTCACCCTCCTCTCCACCCCCACTCCCTGCAGTGGCCTTCCACCTTGGCCCCACACCACCCTCTTCCCTTTAATTTCTCTTTTGGACCAGGACAGTCCTGACCCTGTGACTCCACTCATCAAAGTTTTCATGGGACCCCACGGTTATTGAAGAAAATACAACCTCCCATGGTGACATTCAGACTCCACAAAGTGGCCCCCACTTTCCTCCGTGGCCTGATCTCCAAACACTGGTCCATATTCTGTGCCCTGCTCAGATCTCCAAACAGCCCTGTGCTTTTGTGTCTGCTGTGTTCTCCATTTGGAAGAAATGTCATCTTTCAAATGTTAGAATCCTGCTCATTTTTTGTGGTCTTCCCTGGCAGCCACTGCTGACCCCAACAGCATCCCCAACACTAGTGCCTCTCCTTCCTTGCATTCCCCATAATGCCTAGCTAGCAGTATGGCTCAGTAGAGAGTCCCCAGCCTCTGTTGTACCCTGGTCACAGTTTAAACAGTGGCATTGTCCTTTGCTAGCTGTGTGATGGCAAGTTAAGTGCCTCAGCCTCTCTGGGCCATAGGCTCATGCCTTTCAGGGTTGCTGAGAGTACTAATAGTGACAACCTGTAGCACAGTGCCCAGCACATTTTTTTTTTTTTTTTGAGAGAGAGAGAGAGAGAGAGAGAGAATTTTTTTAATATTTATTTTTTAGTTTTCGGCGGACACATCTTTATTTGTATGTGGTACTGAGGATCGAACCCAGGCTGCACACACGCCAGGCGAACGGGCCACCGTCTGAGCCACATCCCCATTCCAGCACCTTTTAAGTGCTCAATAAATAGCAGTTTATTAAAGTCACCTCTGAGCTGGGCACTGTGGCACACACCTATAATCCCAGCTGAGGCTGAGGCAGAAGGATCATGAGTTCAAGACCAGCTTCAGCAAGGACGAGGTGCTAAGCAACTCAGTGAGACCCTGTCTCTAAATAAAATTCAAAAAAGGGCTGGGGATGTGGCTCAGTGGTTGAGTGTCCCTGAGTTCAATCCCTGGTACCAAAAAAAGAAAAAAAAAATAAAGTCACCTCTGTCCCTTCTTCAAGTGGCTCAGCTGAGCCAGCTGTCAGCGCATCTGTAGACACACTTGAATGGACATCTCCTGTCAAGCCCTGCTGCCTCCAGTGACCTTGGGGACTTTCTGAACCACAGCCTGAGGACCTTCAAGGTGAACGTGCCTCTGTGGCTGGAAACACTCCCCGGCCTCCTCGTTGATCCCATCCCCGACCGAGGCACACCCCTCCGAAGCTGACTTGCACATCCATTTGGGGGCAGGATGCATTGCCGGCCCCCCCCCACCCAAGCTGCAAAGTGCTTCCCAGAGCTGTCAACCCTAGCTCTTCAAGTGACTTTAATGGTGGAAAAAAAACACCCTGGCACTTGGTTGATGCTGAATGGACCTGATGCACTGGTGCAATCACACCGGCTCTGCTGCAGCCCGAGGTACCCTCCCAGACCCTCAGGCACGGATTTAGTGAGGATGTCCTTCTTCAAGGACAGTAACGGTGACGAGGCCCGCTTTCACATGGGACCAGAAGACAGATGCTGACAAAGCCTTATGCCAAGGACAGGGGATATTCGGGGACAGCAAGAGGTTCACTGTACCTCAGGACAGGGGACAGCCCTGAGTGCTGGGGCCCTGCCTGGAAAAGCCCAGGAGGGAGGCGAGCTCAGCTCGGGGTAGCGTCCTCTGATCCTTGGAGGAAGGGATGCTTCCGACCCAAGGTCACTTTGTATAGTCTCCCAGGAGAAAAGAGCCCATCCGTGGGGTCCTTTGTGACCTCAGCGAATGCAGAATGGGATCCCAAGCCTGATGGCACCAGAGAGACGCGAAGCAGCACAACCTTGTGGTTGTTATGTCTGTGTCCTGCCACTCGGGCTGGGCCTTGCTGCGGTAAAATCCCAAGGGTGAAATGCCTCACGGCCCCTCTCGGAGCCCTGTGAATGCACATCTTTACACCCCAAGTGAAGCACATCGAAGGGCTCGTGTGTCCCTGGGACCTGTTCTCCTCAGTCCCAGGGACCAACTCCATATTCCTAACGGTCTGCAGCTAGAGGCTGGGCAGGGCGGCGGGACCCAGGTTGCTGGGATGCCACCTGCAACCAGGCCGCCCTCCTTCACCTACGCCTGGACAGGACAGGAAGGACCCGGCCCACACGCTCTCACTTCCCCTTTCCTGGAATGGAGGGGGCCCAACGTGCCCGACGTGGAGCCTGCTCTTCTGAGGACTTGTTCCCTCTCACACTCACTTTCTCCCCCCACAGAGCTCTCTCTTCTGGTTTCTCCCTCCTGCCCTGTCGTCCCCTTCCTCCCAGCTCTCCCAGGCAAGCCTCTGGCTTTCTGCCCGCCCCGTCTGTCCAGGCTCCCTCTGTCCTTCCTCCTGCACCCGAGTCTGGAGGGCCGTCCTCCTGTCCTCCTTTTCCGGCTCTGCTCCTCTCACACTCCTCCTTCCTCAATTCAGAAGAACGCCAGCCGAGACACCCCTGTCCTCCCCCTTTGCCGCCCAGCCTCTCCCTCCAGGCACACAAAAAGGGACAGAGGCACCAGATGGCCCGATGCTAACAGAGGGGCTCAGGGAGGCTGCCGCCCACAGCGGCCCCCGCCGGGCCTTGGAGCCATCCAAGCTGCTGCCGGCCCAGCCGCCCAGCTGGCAGAGGAGCAGGGCACAGGGCCAGCCTCCGCAGCACGAGGCCAGCTCCCCTGCCCAGCCAGCCCAGGCCAACCAGGGAGGGGCAGGGCTGCCAGCTGAAGAGCAGAGGGTGTCACCAAGCGTCTGGGCCTTGCACACCAGGGGCAAATGCCCAATGGCTGTGGGGACCCGGGCTTTCCAGGAGGGTGGAGAGGAGTGACCGGCACTCTGCTTTTTCAGTGGAACAGGCTGTGACAAGGAGAGGCCTCAGCAAGGGGTGCATGAGCCACAGAGGAGCGGCTATCCCACAGCTCGCCCCACACAAAGATGACTGAATGACACCATGTAGGATGCAAATGGCTCCCCTTTGTGCCAGTGCACAGCAGAACCAGGTGCTGCGCTGAGTCACTTACTGCAATATTCCTAACCCTTCAACAGTCCTGCAGGGTAAGCATTTTGATCTCCATTTTACAGACAAAGAAACCGAGGTTCAGAGAGGTTAAATGACTTTCCCCGAGCATCATAGCTGGTGAGCCAGCGAGCACAGGTTTCTCATCCAGTAAGATTCCATAAATCCTGCTAAGGTAACGGGCTCCTACAGACACCCACTAAGGCCTGCAGGAAAGTCGCTCAGGGCAGGGAAGACACCTCTGACCCTGGTGGCCCATCACCTGCCCGGGGGCCTTTTTAAGCTTCGCTCTTCTAGGCCCCTCCTCTGGAGGTTCTGAGGTACACGCGCCTTTCTGGAATCATTTATGTAGGAGCAGGAACCTGAGGCATCCCTCAGAGCCTCTGGTTCCTAGAATAAAAAAAAAAAATGGAGGTGAGGTTTTCTTCACCAGCGTGCTGTGAACATGTCAGGGCTTGGCCTATGGCCGGACACACCCAGGTGCCCTACTGACGTTAGGTCCCCTCACTTCCCCGTGGGCCTGAGGTTCCAGAGTCCACACTTCAGAGAGCGAAAGGGAACATTGCTCTTGTTCCACTGACCTTTGACTCATGCCTTAATAAAATTCCAGGCGTTCCTGTCCCCCCATCACCACCTCCCACAGAGCCCCAGCACAGACCCACAACAAGCCAGCGTGTGGCCAGAGGAACACAGGAACAAGGAACAGAGAGCGGGGATTTCCAGGAGCCGGACTCTGCGCTCCAGACTTTCATAGAAAGGACTCGAAACCGGCCTGCTTCACCACCAAAGGTCAACAGCCAGACTTGCCGAGGGTTTCTGGAAACCTCTCCGTCTTCAAGCTGTTCCCAGCCTCCCTCCTCTCACCACCGAAGCACAGATGCCCAAAGGCACCAAGACCAGCCCCTAGGACAGTGACGGGCTTGACCCAGGGGGTGACCCTCCCGCCCTGCTCAGCCACCTTCAGCCCTCAGGCCACCCTCTCCCACCAGCCTAGGGATCACCCAGCACCCCAAAACCCTCTTCCCTGCTTTGAAAGGCAACACATGGCCTCCAACTCCACACCCCCAGGCTGACACTGAGTTGGCGTGAGTCACCTTGAGGGTGGCCCCACTCCCAGAAGTTGGGGGGACTCTTTTTCATCCATCTAGTAGAGAAGAGCTGCAATGCTGAGCCACCCCCATCCCCCAACCTACCTTCCTTCTCACAGGTGACATGGGCTGGGCACTGCACTTTCTTCATCTCCCCCTCCTGAGAAATTGGGAGGCAGGTGCCTTTTACCTTCACTGTGCAGATGAGGGACTGAAATGTGAGGTCATTCACAGCTGCCAGGTGGTGAGCTCTGGACTCGATCCCAGGACTTCTGGGTCCCGGACTAGAGCATTCTCTACTCCACCGTGGCTGCCTCTAAGATCGTCTTGAATCTATTTCCCTCCGTCTGTGTGGTCCCCATCAGAGGTGCACCATCCAAGCCCCCACCGCCACTCACCTGGGCACTCATGTGCCTCCTGATTGGTCTCCTGGTTCCCCTTCTTGGTCCCATCACCCATTTTTACAATAGCCAGCGATGACCTTTTCATGAGTGACCACATCACACCCTACTGCATGGAAAAGAAGACCCAACTCCTTACTGTGTGTGGAATATCAGACTTGGCCAGATCTGGTCCCTGTCCCTCTCCCTCCTCATCTGGCACTTTGCATCCTCTCAGCCACCACACTATGGCCACACTGGCCTCCTTTTTCCTTCCTCTTTCCTACCCCGGGATCTTTGCACTTGATGTTTCTTCTCTTCTCTTGTCACTTTGTATAATGCCCTATTTTATTTCTTCATAGCACTTCTATCTGAAAGCATACTCTTTATTGACTTCTTGAGTGACCCTTCTTTGTTCCTTTTGCTTGGCTTTGCTGGGTAGCGTAAGCTTCACAAGATATTTTGGTCATGTTCCCCCTGTGGTCCTCTTGCCTAGAACAACATCTGCCCATAGCAGGAGTCAGTAATGACCCACTGGGTGAATAAAGGACACTGAGGAGACTTCAGAGAAGATGAGTGAAAGCATCAGAGGAGGGGGAGCTGGGCGACTTCACCTGCAGTGTGGAAATGGCCCTGCTGAGCTCGTGGGCAGCGGCCGGAGAGTGCGACTCGGGCCTGGAACCGCGGAAGACAGCCCAGGCTCTGCCAAGGAGAAGGGACGCTCTGGAAATGGGAAGGGTCAAGGAAGAGGATGGAGATGTTGGGTTTGTGGTGGTGGTTGTTATTGTTTTAGGACGACTCATGGGGAATTCTGCAGAGGCCCAACGTGAACAAACACCAAAACTTCTAGAAAATAGAGGAACCAGAAAAATGGAGGGAACTAAATGTTGTGAGCTAAAGTGAAAGAGGTTCCCGAAACTTGATCTCCTGCGTGTGGGCTCCTGTGACCCTTGGAGAGGCCTCTTCCAGAAGAAAACAAGAGAGGAGGGGAAGGAGGAGCGGGAAGACTGTAGCTCCCTGGACTGTCAAGTGTAAGTAGCCCCTGACACAAGACCTCCACCTTCTGAGACGGTGAGGCTCACATGCGGATGTTCCCAGAATGCACCCTGAGCTCAGAGACAGGAGTGTAGACAGGGTGAGAGGGCAGAGATTGGAAGGCAATCCAGCCCCCTGGAAAACACAACCGGGTCCCTCCCTGCAGCCCCAGGCCCTCCCTGTTTGGAAACCTCGGCCTGGCTGGCTTCTCCTGCTACACAGCCTGTGTCCCTGAGGATACTCGATACCTCGGGATAAATGGGGCCTGTCTCTCTGAAGCATCAATTTGACTTGATTATTTGGCGGGAAGCATTGTTTTTATTAAACAGGAATTTTATTTTGCAAGAGATGCAAAATGTACATAAATTTTTAACACAAAATGTGAGTCTTTCATGAATTTCACACTTATAGGAGTTGCTATAAACAGCCCAAAGGATATTTACTCTCCCTGTTGTTCAGAGCGATCACTAGGAAGAGGAGTGTCGTGGTTGGGTGTGTGGGCTAGGAGACGGTTGGACCAGTTACTCAACCACTCTGTGCATCGGTTTCCCCATCTGTGAATTTGGGCTGATAGTAACAGTACCTCAGTTCACGTGCGTAAAGTGCTTAGAACAGTGCCTGGCCCTAGGGAAGTGTCAGCTATTTTTTGCTCTGGGAAAGTTGAGAAGTTCCATGACAGATTGCAGAGCCTGTCATTCCCCACACCATGTCACCATGTGCTGCCCTCTCTCCACAAAAGCATTGGTACCACTGGGAAATGAGGACAGCAATCTGGCTCCTAGGCATGACTGATGAGCTTCAGGCACTACCCTCATGCTGCCCCCTCCAGAGAGGAGGATGAAGGGACTTGGGGCTCCACCCTCAGCCCTCTGCAGAAGGCAGATCCTTTACCTGGAATACACATCCTGGCTACTCTCCATCACCACCTCCCCTTTCCTACAACCCCCACCCATTCCCAGACCTGGGGCTGGGACTAAGGTGAAGCAAAGTAGATGCCTAGATTCCAAGTGTCAGGAGGCACTCCTCACTCCCAGGGTGGTGCAAGAGCCCAGCACTTGGTTCAGCTGTTACCACCTCCAGGAAGCCCTCCCTGAACCCCATCCACCCAAGTAATGCTGGCTATCCCTTACTGCTCTCACCGCCAATCAAACACCACTATAGCTGTTGACCCATCTGGCTGCCCCGCTGTACTTGAGCTCCCTTCTCTGCAGAGCCTCAGCCCTGCTGAGCACAGAGAAGGCACCAAAAAATGCTGAATAAATCATTCTCAAGGGGAACCACAAAACCTGGAAAAAAATAATATGCTGAGGATGTAGCTCAGTGGTAGAGCACTTGCCTAGCATGTGAGGGGCCCTGGGTTCAGCCTCCAGGACTGGGGGGCGGGGAGAGGCACTAATTACCCAGGTGGGACCATAAGAGGCCCAAGGGTTTCGGAAGGGAGATGAAGAGAAGGGCAGGCAAGCACAGTGGCATACACCTGTAACTGCAGCTCTTCAGGAGGCTGAGGCAGGAGGATCCCAAGTTCAAGACAAACCTGGCAACTTAGATCCTGTCTCAAAATAAAATAGAAAAGGGCTGGAGGCGAGGATATAGTTCAATGCAAGGGCTCTAGCACATCAATATCCAGTACTACAAAAATATAAAAATAAAAGGAAGATGAGAAGGGTGGAGGGGGCACTTGGAGTGTCTCATGGTGGAAATGTCCAGGACCTTAGGGACGTATACTCAAGAAAGTGGGAAAACACTCCCTTCTCTTTCCGGGAAAGCATGGTATTCTGGAACGTGCCCAATCATTCTTTCATTCATGCAACAACCTTGTGCTGAGCCCAGCTGGGGCCCGGTGCTCTGCTGGAGCAGAGACCAGTGAGTGCCCAGGCCTTCCTCCAGGGGTCCTGGGAGGTCCCACACCCCAGCTCTGTTCCTCTTTTCTCCATGCTAATGGTGGCCATCTGGGCATGGGCCAGACATGCCTGATCCTGGTAGGAATTGCAGGGATCTCAGCCTTGAGGCTGCCTTGTGGCAATGCTACTGTGGGACTTGTGCTTCAGGACAGGGAGAATGAGGAGAGTCACTCTAAGGTATCGAGTTGTGGGCCCTGACCATTGCTGATCCTCTTGTCCTGGGACCCCTATCCCTTGTCCCTTTCCTTGTGGCAGTTCCAATAGCCCAAAGAAAAATCTCTGAACTACACAACCTGCCCCTAACTAGGAAAGGCAGCAGGCAGCAATGGAGGATGCAGAGCCTTTGCCTGGATCTGAGTCCCGGATGTGACACCTCACTGCTGAGTAGTTGTGGTTGGGAAACCCATTAGAGACCCTTCCTATCTGAGCTGCCTCAGTCCCAGCACTGCTGACTAAATGACATCACACCAGCAAAGGTCCCAGCACAGACCACAGTGGGCTTTGACAAAAGCTGACTCCATTCCTTTGAATAAGGCACTACGTCACATATACATATGGCTTCACAAAATTTCTTTTTGTAATTGGGATGTGGCTGTATCTCCTCCAGGTAAAAATAACAAATACTGTTGTCAAGCATCAGATAATTCCATTTCTGGTCAGCAGAGGCCCAAGCTCTGTTCTGGGAATAGGCAGCATTTTGTCGGGGCAATATTTCCACTGGGGTATCTAGAAATGCTAACAAAAACCAGGGAGCCCTGGGCTGGGTGAGAAGACATAGATAGGAGTTGGGAGGCAAGTGGAGGTGAGTGACGGCAAGGGCAACCCAGAAAGAATGAACAGCTTGAGCAAAAATGGGTGACGGGCTTGTGGCACACTTGGGAACTGAAGGCAGGTGGTGTGCAGGGGGACAGGAGAGGGTGTGAAGATGTGAAGGGAGCAATCAAGATCCACCTGGAAAGGGAGTTTTCTTGAAAATAATGGGCTTGCATTTATCTTGAAGGTACAGAGAGGCACTTCCAGTTTCAGGTTGGATGAGAGAGGGTGAGAAGGCTCCAGGCAGGGAGACCAGTCTAGAGGCCACTGGATGACAGACGGATAAATGATCACCGCCTGGATCAGACCAATGACCCAGCAATGGAAAAGAGGACTCGGAGTCAAGAGAAGTTTGGATACTAAGAAAAACAAGTGCAGAAAGTGGGAAGGAGAGAAAGGGAGACGCCCAGGAACACTTCCATGTCCCAGGCCGCAGGAGCAGTGGCTGAGATAGGGAAGCCAGGAGGGAAGAATAGATAGTGAACATGGTTTTAGATAAAATGAGAGTGAGATACTAGAACTTGCAAGCAAGACTGAGCTCAGCCCAAATCTGAAGGGTACTCAGCACGAAGTCTTAATCCTCTCAAGTTCCGTTCCATGGCGTGGAGTGAAGCTGATACCTACTTCACGGAATTCTTGAGAGAAGGTAGACTGAATAAGACGGCCACCAAGAAGCACCAAGCCCCCTAGCTGGCACATGGTGGGAACCCCATGAATATTTGTTGAACCTGACGGTGACCGTGATGGACGACCAGGAGTGGTGGTTGGCTTCTTCTTTCCTCCGCTGTCTCCTGTCTCTTCTAAGTGAAGAGGATGTGGTCAGAATTGCTAGGCAGCCAGCTGCTGCACAGGGAGCCCTTCACATCCACCTTCTCCGCTCCCACCTGAACGACGCACCTCACCCCCTCTCCCTCCTACACAGCTGCTCCACCTCAACCAGATTCCAAAGACTAGGAGGTGCTCCCCAGCGCCCTGACTCAGGCAATCCAAGCCCTGGTTTCCACAAGCAGGACCCTGAGGCAAGTCTTGCTCTGGGAAGATAAACCGGTTTTTATTACCTCCACCTTCAGCAAAGCCTCAATCTCTGACTGTTCTGAGAACCTCATTCCCAGGAAGAAGAATGACCTCAAGTTGTGAGAGTACATGGGACACCTCCCTGGCCAGACTGTGAGCTTCCCAAGACCAGGAACTGGGTCACACAGGTCCTCCTTTCCCTCCTGGTTCCTGCACCTGCCTATCTGAGTTCATGGTCAAGGAAGGTTAGTTGGATTTATTAAAATCCTTTGTCTTTGGTTTCTCTTCTAAGCTAGGGTCTCCAACCAGGAAAGCAGAGGTAGACACACTCCTCAGAACTCAATAGGAAAACATCATACTGGGTCAAGGGTAACAGAATCCAGGGCCAATAGACCCTACGGCCTTCTCCTCTCCCCTCTCCTCTCCCTCCAACTCTGTACCTGTCCCAGCCTATGACACAGTGACCAAGTACCTCAGGAGTGGATTCCTGAGTCTTGCCTGAGACAACACAGTAGATTCACAAGCAGATAAGACTGGATTCACCAATCCCCAAATTACATCTCCTTCAGCAAGAAATGAAGACAGCCCCAAGAGCTTTCTCCTCCCCAAGGTCTCACAACTGAACCATGGAGCTCTGCAAAGGAGCAAAAGGTACCAGGGCCTGTTCCCTAACACAGGTTCTTGCCACCAAAAACAAGCCAACTAACACTAACCTGCCTTCCTGCCCTCTTCATCTCTTGGGCTTCAGCGACCAGTACAAGGCAGACACCTATGGGCTGCTTCTTATCCCAACCAGCTAAAGGAGACAGCAGGGACTGTTGGCCCAAGATCCTGTCAACCTTGACCCAGCATGATATTTTCAGCCCCATGCCCTACATAACAGTTAAGGAGTATCAGCAAAAGGGTTGCTCCCAGAGCAGACTCCCCTCCTCCAATTTCCCAGGGCCAGCGGGGTCCCTCACATATTACCAGGCTGGACTACCTCTGCATTTGGACCAGCCTCTGACCCTCAGGGGAGCAGCCAGTCATCTCCACTTGGAGAACAACTGATTTAGACTTCAGAGATTCGGGAGACCTGGAGAGATTTTCCTAAATGAGATCCACCCCTTCCAGCACAGACTCCCCGTTGCTTAGCAACCGGAAGAAGCGATCTGGAAGTCTGGAGCTTATTCTGCAGACCCGTGTGTAGTGATGAGCTTGGTGGCCCACCTAGGGGGGAAGGCGCTGCAGCTGATAATTATCAGGGGTGACAGCCACAATCCCAGGCCTGCTATTACTGTGTTTACGAAGGAGCAATTGCTACGGAAGCTCATGCCACTGGCCTTTCCCAGGCCCTCACCCTTCCCACCCTGTGCTGACTAAGGAGTAGAAATAGCCTCCAGCCGTTCCCAGGAGTAGGAGCTACAGCCTCATAGAGCCCCAGGGCGCCCTGATACCGGTTCTGCCACTTAAGCTGCTCCCCAGTGCTATGCGTGGTCCCCAAAGAGGAAGAAGATGAGTGAGGCTCAGGGCACACACCCCTGGCCTGAGTGGGAGCAGGGGCATCCAGTAGTAGAACCAGAGGATGCTTGGGACGGCCAGAGAGCTGGTCTTGTTAAAAGAATGCTTGGCTTTCTTCCTCTTCCTGCCTGAAACCAGGGGTCTGCTCTCTCTCTGGCCTCCTTTCTGAGCTGCCTCCCTGAGGCCAGGCTAACTCAGGAGTTGAGAATGTCAAGCAACCTCCCTTCTGGTCTCCACTCTCCAGCTGTGTCAACTGTGGTGGGGAAGAGAAAGGGGGAATTCAAATCTCCAGTGTCATGAAGCCAAGGAGGAAGAACAGAGGTCTTGAGCCAGTCCTCCTGCTCCTCTTTCTTGGGAACTCCCTTGTGATGAGCTGCTGACCTGAGCTTCATGGGTTTAAAAAAACCACAAAACAAAAACAGACAGACTTGGAGCACATTTGTCTCTCTGTGAGCGGTGTGTCAACCTTTTGGAGAGCCTTCTCACTCTGCTTTCCGTCTCCCTCCTCCAGGCCCTGGTCCTGAATCCTGGATCTAACAACAGGATGCCCCACCTCTTTTCTCTGGTTCCTCTCTCTCTCCATGAGGCAAGGGCCAGAACACCACGGTGCCCACCTGGGAATCCAGACCCTACGGACCAACTAATCAAACCCATGGATTCACAGACTGTTAAATCTTAGCATGCCATTAAATATGATCTAATGTCCCCATTTCATAGTCAAGGAAATTGAGGCCCAGAGAGGGAAGGTGCTTGACCCATGATTGCATTGCTGGTTAATAACAGAACTGAAATCAGGGCCTAACTTATATTCAATTGTTCTTTCCAACATACCAACCTGCCTCTTTTTTGTTGTTGTTGTTGTTGTTGTTTTAATCCTCGAATTGTTAAATGCCTGACACTTAGATCTTTCCAGTTTTTTCTTTTTTTTTCCAACAAGGTTTGAACCCAGGAGCACTTTACAACTGGGCCACATCCCTGAGCCTTTTTTATATTTTATTTAGAGACAGGGTCTCGCTGAATTGCTTAGGGCCTCGCTAGGTTGCTAAGGCTGGCTTTGAGCTTGGATCCTCCTGCTTCAGCCTCCTGAGATGCTGGGATTATAGGCATATAATCCACCATGCCCGGCACTTTTCAAAATTTTTACAAAGATCTTATCCTATACACATAGCATTGTTTTCAAATTGATGAAATTGAGAACTTTATTGCAGAGTTAGGGAAACAGGCCAGAAAGAGTTGCCTCAAGTTTCGATAAGGATGTGTCAAAAATGGGAGAAGAGTTATTTTCCCTCACCTCTCTCCAGGGTTCCTTCTGCTGTGCTCCATACCTCCGTAAATTTCTTCTCTTCCTCTTTCTCCTTCTTTAATCTGGTGCTGGAGATTGAATCCAGGGCCTCCCATATGCTAGGAAAATGCTCTACCACCGAGCTACAACCCCAACCCTTTTCATTATTATTATTATTTTTTTTTTTGAGACAGGATCTTGCCAAGTTGCCCAGGCTGGCCTTGAACTTGTGACCCTCCTGCCTCAGCCTCCTGAGTAGCTGGGATTACAGGCATGGGCCACCATGACTGGCCTGCCACTGCCTTTTAATGCTGAGCTGCTTTCTTTAGCAATCACTGGTTCTCGGAGAGTGCCTCTGAGGGAAACCATTTTCCCCTCTTCTTTCCTTTCTTCTCTTTCTCTTTTCACTGCCCCTTTCTCCCAGTTTCTCCACATCCTTGGTGGAAAAGCCTTTCTACCTCTGTGGTTTCCCTTCTCTGTGAGGAGAAATGTCAGTGAAAGTGCCCACTCAGCACCCTGGGTGCTAGGTGGCTCCGTTGTCATTGCTTGGGGTGGGGGGTGTGCCACCAGTGCCTTGTTCTCCAGGAAGCCTGGCCCTGACCCCTGCCTTGGCCTCTCTGCTCTGGACAAGGATTTCTTTACTCAAACTCTAGCAGATCTTGTGGCTCAGAGAGCCTCAGAATCCCTCAGAGGGCTTGCTAAGCCCAGATGGCTGGGCTGCATCCTGACAGCTGGATCCTGTGGGCCTGAGCTCCATTTATGAAATCTGCATTTCAAGTTCCCAAGTGAGGCTGATGCCGCTGGTCCAGGAACCACACTTTGAGAACCACCGTGATAAAAGACAACTCATCCAATCCAATGACCACGTGGGAATGGAGTGCAGAGAGGACCAGAAGTTGGAAAGGAGGGTTAGGGCTGGGAACCCGTTTGACCAGCCACCCACGCTGGCTTCTGCGTGTGCAAACAGCGTAGACCCGTGTAACCATTCCTATGTTCATCCTCAGATGAGTGTAGCAGTTTGGGAATTAGGAGCCTCGAGATGAAATCCCCTGGCAGTTTAGCTGGCAGTTCTCACTGCCTGCGTCCTCCCCGGTTTTCACTCTTCCTCTTCCCTCCCCTTGCAGCAACTTCCCTGTAGAGGAAGTTCCCATATCTTTGGCTCACTCTGCTAGTACCTCCACAGCCAGCAGCTGACTAGGGAGCAGGAAAGGAGGTCACTGGGAGCGCTGTGTGTGTGAGCATAGGTCTCCAAGTGAGCTGATCGCCAGGCACAGGGGCCTGAGGGCAGGTGCAGCATGCTCAGGGAGCAGGACTCGCTGGCCAGGTGCAAGAGGGCCGGGGGGCTTGGGCCTCTGGTCCCCACTGTCAGAAAGGAAGGCATGGGGTGAGGTCAGGGAGGCAGAGGGGCAGTAGACACAACAGTGTGGCCTCAGCAAGGCCATCATTTGCCGAAGGTTGCCCTTTTCCTTCCCAAGGTCCTTCAGCAGGGACCAGCCAGGACCAGATGTCTGCAGATTTCCAGGAGGGCAGGAATCTAGACTCTTGGGTGGTGGAAGAGGATGGCTCTGAGAGATGGGGCCACTTCTGTGGAGGGGTATCCGCCAGCCAATCACCCGGCCCGATCTCCCCTTGTCTAATCCCTCTGCAGATCCATGAGCATGGCTGTTCTCAGCTATCTGCTGTGACTGCCAGGGAGAGTGGGAAGCAGAGGGCTTCTGCTCCAAGATGTAATGATTAAACACTAAGAAAGCTGACCCATCCCTCCTGAGTCACTTCCCAAAGAGCATCCCAGTAGCCAAGGGGCAAAATGCACCCAGAACCTACCTTCCCCGCAGACTGAGGAGGCATATGGTGCATTAGCTAAGGGGGAGCCCAGCAGAGCCCGGCCCCCAGATCCCTCTCCCATCCTTATGGTAAGGCCAGAAACCGTTCTCTTAAGTTTTCATTGCTTTGGGCCTTCAGCTATTTTGGGCACAGGAGCATGAAGAACTCTGGGATTGTTCTTTGCAGCAAAAGAATGCCATCTGGGAGAGGCTACAGAGATGACAGGAAGGAAGTGGGGACAAAAAGAGAACCTGAGAACTCATCACCATCCCAGCCCCCTCCACGAAGATGCCTCATACCAGTGTTCTGGAAAAGCATCTCAGACACGCCGACATTGGCCCCTGTGAGCAACGTGTTTGGCCTCTCCCGGCCTCCACATCCTCCACACCCTCACTCCTTCCCTCTTCCACCTGCCAGGCATGTTGCAAGAGTCCATTGACCAATGTTTACAGAATGCTCCAAAGAAGAATGATCCAGTTGCCAAATCCCTGAGTCATCTGGCCTAGTCACCCTTTGCTCCTCTGCTCTGGTTTTCCCACCAGAGTGGAGATCACGCTCAGCAACATTTGTTCACAGGCCTTGCCAGCCAGGAGGCCAAGCAGGCTTCCCCAACCTGCCTTTTACAAAAACAGGCAGGAAGAAAAGAAATCTTTAGTGACAGCCTGATGATACACGCAGGTACTGAGTCCGACACGCTCACCCACCACGAACCACGTTATCCAGCATCACAGAGTCCTGTGCAGTGGTGTTTCCATACTCCCCTTTCAGGTGAGGAAACAGAAGCATTGAGATTACAGAGTTTTACCCAAAGACAGGACTATGAAGTGGCAGAGCCAGGAGGGGAACCTAGTTATCATCACCTGGATTCCCCCCCAAAGCAGAGCCTGGGACAAAGGCTTTTGTGCAAGTAGTGCATTTGAGGATGTGATCCCAGGAGGCAGAAGCAGAGGAGGAGAGCCAATGCAGGGATTCCTATGAAGCTGTCTACCACCAAGTGTCAGCTGGTCAACCAGTGCCACAGGAAAACTCTGAAGTGGATCTCAGGTTGATCAACCAGAGGAAGAAGGAGAAAAGCATTTATCCATTGGTTCTGGTTTCCCAAGACTTACCTACCCACAGCTGACTCCTCTGTACTTGAGAGTTGCCCAGACACCAGGCTGGGAGTCCTGCAGAGAACCGGTCACAGGAGCAAGATGCCAGCAGCGAAGACGAGAAGCACTGCATTAGGGCTGTGTGCTGGACACAGTCCCACCACACCATGCTAGGTATGCTGAGGAGCCCACATGAGGTCACTGGGGCAGCCAGGGGAAAACAAAATGTGAATCACAGCCCATGACTTCCATGCATTCGTTCAACAAATATTTATTGGAGACTTTGTTAGACATTGGAGTTGGACAATAAACGAAAGACAAGAAAGATCCTTGCTCTCATAAAGCTTAAATTCTACTGGGGGTGGGATGACATAGACAGATTAGCAACTGAACAAATAAACAAGTACTGATTCCATATCGGGCACTACGTTGAGAACCTGGAAACCCCAGAAGAAACTGTTTCCTTTTTGGGAAGACAAAGGCACAAAATACCACTACTGAATATGGTGACTGCTGTGGCTGGGGCACCTGCACACTCCTCTGGGAGAACAGAGAAGGTACATTTTACTCCAGATTAGAGAGCTAGGAAAGGATCTCTAGAACAGATGAGGCCCAAATTGCTTGGAAGGCCTCAGAGGATGAGCCAGGCATCTCTGGATTGGGGGAAGGGAAGGATGTGCTCTGCATGGGCAGAGACACAAAAGCACAAGAGCACGGCACGTTCTGGAAAAGTACAACTGAAGTGCCATATCTGCTGGATGTTGTCAAAAAGCGAGGTGGGAAAGGCAGGCAGGGAGCAGACACAAAGGCTTGAACACCTGCTACGGGAGGATTTGGATGTGATCCTGAAAGTGAAGGTAAGCCTCTTTGCCTTTTAGTCCTCTAAGCCCAGCTAGCTCCTGAACATCTCAGCCAAGGATGAAGATAAAACCAAACAATCCAACACAGAGACTGGCAGATAGGGATGGGGAGTGCAGGGGGGTTCACAGGGAAGGCCCAGTGGCTTTGGAGAATCCAAGAATGGCTAGACCTGAGTTGCCTGGGTTACGTGTCCAAGCTCTCAAAGCTTGATGAGGCCCACTGGGCACAAGGGCTCTCTCTGGTCACTCCGCCTAGTGCACCAGGCATAAGATCAGATCCTCTGGATTGATCTGCACCTCGGCTCTTCAATCCCCAACTCAGCCTCTCCTCTTTATAGCCGGGTCCTGTACAGGCAGAACTCCAAGAGCTGTCTCTCAGGTGTCCAGGGCCTTGAGGACCCTGAATCAAACAAGCTGCCTCTGGCCCCACTTTGGCGTCCATATAGTAACTGCCAGGGCTTTCCAGCTGAACCCCACCAGCAAGAGCTAATACCAGAAAAGCAACTGGCATCTGGCTGACTCTCTCGCAGAGGCCTGTCACATCCATCATCCGGGCAGGAGAAGAGCTTCCCGCAGCTCACAGCCGTGTCCCGCCATTCCCCTGCAGAGCCCTTGTCAAACTGAGCCCCTGGCTTCTGTTCATTCTTCAAAGTAAAGAACCCTGAGAGGATCTGAATGCAAACAAGAGCAAAACTCCCAGAAGCAGTCTTTTCTTCCCAAATTCAGGGCAGAATGAATCCCACTCGGCACCCACCTGCCTCCAGACGTTCTCAGATAACTCAAGCGACACAGGTCCACAGGCCCCACCCTTCAAAGGTGGCTGAGCACCTCTAGCCTGCAATTAGAACTGGGGGCAACTCCAGAGCCCTTCCGCTCACCAGGGAAGAAGGGTCTAGGCCTAAACTTGTATCTGACTTCTCTCCCTGGATCCATCCCCATCTCATCAAAATGCCCTAAGGTCCCTTCCCTTCAGACTCCTGGTCTGACCCGGGAGGCTCTCTTCTATGCCTACTCTTCTGCTCCGTATAGCTGACAGTGATCCACAGGCGCTCTGCAACTAAACCCGGGGCTGTGGATATTGGGTCAGGTAGAGAGAATGTGTCTAGCATGTACAACACCCTGGGTTCAATCCCTAGCACTTAAAAAAAATTTTAAAAATTAAAAACTGGGCATAGTGGTATACAGGAATCCCAGCAACCTGGGATTCTGAGGAAATTGAAAGTTCAAGGCCAGTCTCAGCAACTTAGTGAGATCCTGTTCTCTAAATAAAAAAATAAAAAGGGCTAGGAATGTGGTTCAGTGGTGGAGAGCACCTAGACCAATGCCAAAAGAAGCTGCAGGCTAACAAGGGGATGTGAGAGCCCCGCTCCAAAGAAAACCTTCAAATCATACCCAAGCCCTTCTCCAGGTGCCAGAAATGATCCCCTGAAGGACATTCTAGGCCTAAGATTCTGAGTGTCTCTGACTGTGGAAGAAGGAGGTTATTCCAGGACACACAGAGAACAGAAAACAAAAAACTTTTTTTTAATCCCCGAGGTTGCTACAGACTCCAATGAAACACTCCTGAAGAGAAGAGCCAATCTGAATCCTCAGGAGCCTCTCCACTTCCTAGTATCATTATTATATCACCACCCTGCAGTGGTCACCTCCACCCTCACTCACCTCTCTCTCTGGCTCACAAGTCCTGAGAGTCCCTACAGACACCTGGACTGTTCCTGGGGAGGCTGCTGATGGGGAGGCTGAGGTGGTGAGCACTGGCCAGGGCAGGAGTTCTTGGGGCTTATCAGACTCCTCTTACCAAAGGTGGCCAAAAGAGAGAAGGGCCCTGGAGCTGATTCCAGGCTGCCCGGGTGCTCAGATCTTATCATCTTTCACAGCAGCATGGCAAGCCCCCACCTACTCATCCCCAGACTCCTGCTAGAAGCCAGCACAACAGATCTGTCTTCATAAGTCCAGGCCTCTAACTAACTCAGCTCATCTTTTTAAAGCACCAAGAGAGATTAACCCTCCCGTCTCTTCTTGGATCTCAGTGACAGATTTTTTCGGATTCACCTCATTACCTCTCCCATAGGGGCCCATTCATTTCCACCTCATTGTCCTCTGGTTCTCATTCCTGTCCCCATCCCAGCATATCCTGGCAGGGTGAGCTCTATCTTCACTCAGAGTTCCCCTTGCAGACACAGGCCACTCGGCCCTTCTCTAAGAATACCATTCCTCTCTCCGGCCCCTCCCACACAGATCAAAGCCAGACATTCCTGGAATCCAGCATGTCAGGAAGAAACCAATCACTGAGAAATGGTGTGAGAGGATGCTGACCCTCTGGGCTTTGAGCATGGGACAGGACCACTTGTTGTGGCCTGGAATCCTTCCTGAATCACTTTATTCCAAGTAGAGTTTAAGATCTTAAACCCCACTATTCACATCTCTGAATCTCCCAGATTCAGCAGAACAATGGTACAAAGTACACACTCAATACATATTTGATGAATGGAATCCCTAGTAAAGCTGCAGTTATTCATTGCATGCTGCCTAGTATCATTATTATATCTCAAAACTGCAGATTGCCTCCCACCCCCAACTGGAGATTGAACCCAGGGATGCTTCTTTACCACTGAGCTACATCCCAAGACCTTTTTCTTTTTCTTTTTTTTTTTTTGAGACAGAGATTTGTTAAGTTGCTAAGGGTCTCACTAAATTGTTGACGCTAGCCTAGAACTTGCGATCCTCCTGCCTCAGCCTCTCTAAGCCTCTGGGATTACAGGTTCCTGCCACCACAGCAATCAAAAGTGCAGAATCTTAAAGTCAGAAGGGACCCTGGATGTCATAAATTCATGACCCACCTAGCACAGAACCACAAACTGCAGAATTCCTGACAGGTGGGCTTCTAGCCTAGGCCCCTTAGCCATCTCCATGACCATGAATGTCTAAAGAAGCCCAACCCTCTCAGAGTTGACATTTCTGTTTATGAGAAAATCCTCTCTTCCGTTTACCAGAAATCTGCCCTCCCCACCTCTGCATCCCACACACAATAACCACAGAACTATGCACAGGGCTTGTATTTTCCGGTAGAGTCCAAGGCCCAGAGATACTCAACTCAACAACCTGATTTGTGTCCAAGAGAAACTAACTTGCAGGTAGCTAAGGGTATCACTAAATTGCTGAGGCTAGCTTAGAACTTGAGATCCTCCTGCTGATTGAAGGTGGTAGCAAAATCCCTTTAAAGCAATATTGTTCACTGGGAAGATCACAGAAGGAAGGGAAGCCAAGTCCTGATAACTCTATGTACACTTTTTTGTCCCAAATTCATATAGTCCAGTGTCCATTCCTTTATACCTTCTTCAACCAACACATCAGCAATTAAAAAATAAATAAAATAAAAGGATCTAGTGTTGCTGGTCCCCCTTCTTGATTCTCATCCCCACCCTCCCCACCAGCTTTTGAAATGTTGGTCACACTCTCACAGAACAAAGGTGAGCTTTGACACCCTTCCTCAGGCCTCTGCACTGAGCATTCAGGATTCTGTTAACTAATTCAGAAGGTGGGAAGACAAATAACTGGTTAACATTGGACTACGTTTCAGACAAAATCTTTTAAAGTAGATTTTTTTTTTTCCTTTTCATTCTGGGGCTTTCAAGAAATAAGATGACAACAAAGTCAGAAAAGTAGCTGGTAGGTGCTGAGGTTGTGGCTCAGCGGTAGAGCGCTCGCCTGGCGTGTATGAGGCCCTGGGTTCGATCCTCAGCACCACATAAAAATAAATAAATAAAACAAAGGTATTGTGTCCAACTACAACTAAAAAATAAATATCTTAAAAAAGAAAAAGAAAAGTAGCTGGTAACTTCCAACCCATTTGGGTATGCAAAGTTCCACTATGTAAGTCTAGAATGACCAAAGCACTTCCTTGCTGGTATTTCTGAGGTCTGCATTTGGCCCTGGGCCTAGGCCTTATGGGTAGAGGTGGGTAGCTCAGTGATAGAGTACTTGCCCAGCATGCTCCAGGCCCTGGGTAGAATCTCCAGCACCAAATAAAATAAAGTTAGGGGCTGAAAGGAACCAAAGTAGGAGTGATGATAATGGCTGAAATGAAGTAGTGTAGGTGGGAGCTCTGTAAGAACTACAAAGCCCTATGTAAATGTGAAGTAGTACCAATATAAGAGCAGGTAGACATAAAAGGTCCTCAGGAAATGTTAGATACATTTTTCTCACCTGAAGCATAGTTCTAACCCTGGGACACCTTTTTCTTTTTTCTTTTTCTTTTTTAAGAAAAAGCAAGATAAAAGCGATTTTGTTGAACAGAAAAGAAACAAAAGGAAATGCATACATTAACGATGTAAGTGCTTACCATTTGCTACATACATTCAACTCTGCCCATCAAAACCTCTGCCTGCTCCAAGCTCAGGCAGGGAGTCCATGCCAGGGTTCTGGGAGATGGCAGCAGAACCTCGGTTCTGGGGATGGCCTTGGGCTTGACTTTCCAGAACTAAAAAGGAAAGAAGTTGAAACAATGAAAAGCCCTCCCACCGGATTCCACCTTCTTCTGTTGGCCACTTCCTTCCTTCCCTCCTTTTTCCTTCCCTTCCTGCAGGAGCTACTCTGCCCCACCTTCCTTCCTGGAGAGGAGGACCTGCCCTTTCCTACTCCAGAGCTGGTGCCAAAGGATGAACAATGTGGCTGCTGGGGGTGGCGGTGTCCAGAGGTGGGGCGAGGCATGTGGTGGGTAAAACAAAGCAAGGCGTCACAGAGATGGGGTAAGAGAGAATGCTTAATACTCAAGTCGCATTTCAAGGGTCTCTGGCCAGTTCCCAGTAGCTTCCTTTACTTGAATTTACAAACGGAGACGGTCAATGGGCACAACAGCAGCAGAACCCCCGTATCCCCATCATGGTGCCCAATAATGTGATTTCAGAGTGACACGGGGTAAAGGTGGTGACAGCGAGATACAAAGGGGACTCAATCTAGGTGGATATTTGCAATCCCTCTAGCTGTCCCACAACCCGGGAAAGAGCCAATGCCAGGCGAGTTTCTGGAAGAGTCTTTAAAGGGCTGAGGACAGAAAGAAGGTTCTGAGAGAAGGGGAGAGGACAAAAGAAAAGGTAACGTGGAGCTGAAAAATGCCCAAGAGCAGGGAGCGGTCGCCCTTACAACAAATGGACTGAGCTGCCAAAGGAGACGAGTGGGGGAGGGGTCAGATGGAGTCGCTTTTAAAGGCAAAGCCTTGGAAGGAAGGCCAAAGTTGAGGTGGCGAGCACAAAGGAGGCACTCCAGGAAGCAGTTGAGAGGGGTGGGACCAAGTGCGAGATGAAGACCGGAGCCGGGAGGAATCAAAGGGTTCGCCGAGGGAAGGGGGCCTAGGAAGCGCGCCCGGGAGGGCCCCGCTTTGTCTGGC
>NW_026000019.1:12650458-12664807 GCF_001458135.2 Marmota marmota marmota
AAGCCCCACGGAGACCCGGCTGCGGCCCGGGCGCTGTGCGCAGCCTCTCCTGGCCCCGGCTGACCTCCGGGCCCCTTTGAATCCTCCCCGGATCACCCGCCCTTCCTCTAGGGATGGGAGGAGACCTTGGCCGAGGGTCCCCAGCCTGCGTGGCCGGATGAAAGAGGGACCAGGGAAATAAAACCTCCTTCTGCTTGAGGGCCGGGGGCCAGGCGGCGCTGGGCCAGAGGGAAGAAGTGCGGGAGGAGTCGCTCTCGGGATCCGGGGTCCTGCATTCCAGGGACCCTTAGTCCTTCGGCCCCGTGCAATGACCCGGTGATCACAGCTCCCTGTGTCTCTCTGCTGCGATGACTCCCACCCTGGGAGAAAGGTTTCCACCATGCATGGCCCTCGCGCGTTTCCTTGTGTTGGTTTGGTTTGGTTGAGGAGGGAGTATTGCAGATTCCCGGAAAGAGGGTCTCCAGCTCCCAGGGTGTCGATCAGAATTGACTTCTTTGGCGTCAGGGAGCGGGAAGCATGAAGCCGACCAGAGAGAATTCGATTTATACCCTCCTTCTCAAGGGGCAGTCTACACCTGACATTTGGAATATGAGCTCCTGCACGGCTAAAGCTCTGACACATGGAAGATTGTAAACGAAGTAAAAGTTTAGTGAATGGGTACAATTAAAATGAGAACATGCCTCATTCAGTTGTCCTGGATGGGCAGGACATCCTAAAAGAATAAGCTTAGTGTGCGGTGTGCCTTAAATTCAGCCTCAAACAAGAATAATAAAATATTACGACTGTGTATTTGCACAGTTATTCTAAGAATGTTACCTCGTTCCTTATATATTTTTGAGTTAAAACTGTATAAAGTTCTAAGCAGGAAGAAAGGATTCATATGAGGGCAAATTAAAAGTGAAGCTTCTCAACAGCTGGCATAGAGCCATAGTGGGGGGATTTAAAGAGCTTGGATTTTGTCGTTCCTAGAGCCCTGTGTTGGTATGATGGAAAGAGTTTGGAAATAAACAGAACCCTTAGGAGTAAGTCTGGGCTGGGCCAGTTAGGCCTTAGTTTCCTAGTCTGTGAAATGATGATAAGGTGAGATTGTGTATGAAAGAAATGTTCTTCATAAGCTATATGACATGTCATACAAATACTTTAGTTACTGGGACGTCTATAAATTGGTGAACAAGTCATGATTCATACACTGTAGCTACAAACTGGAGAGGGAAGAGGGTTCCAGATCTGCAAGTTAGGGCAAGTGGGGCCAGGGCAGAAGTGTTCTATATGCTAATGAATGTCCTTTAATAGTGATTGCTATGTATTGAACTGTGCTCCCCTGCAGATTCGTATGTTGAAGCTCTAACACCTCAGGTGACTATATCTGGAGATATAGTCTTTAGAATATGACTATTAAGTGAGGTCACAAAGGTGGGGCCCTAATCTGATAGAACTGTGGCCTTATAAGAGAGAGAGAGTGAGAGAGATCTGCTAAGAGAGTAGTGAGAAGTGAGGAAGAGAGCTCTGATTAGAACCCCACCATTCTGGTACCCTGATCTCAGACTTCCAATCTCTAGAACTGTGAGAAAATAAAAGTTCTGTTGCTTAAACCACATAGTTTATTTCATTATGGCAGTTCCAGCAAACTAAGACAAATATGTCTTCCCTTGGAGCTAAGCGCCCCTCCTACCACCTCCACCACCTGGCGTTTTGTTCAGCACTTCCACAGTTGTCTCATTTTTAATTCGTAACCGTGTGAGTTGGAATTGGCACGATTTATTTTAAAATGAAAAAGCTAGGACTCCAAAAGATGAAATGATTTGCTGAAAGTCATACAGACTGTGAATAACTGAACCAGGACTTGAGTCTCCCCAGACAACAGCTCATCCTTAGCCAGTACCAGATTTGGGGCTAGGTTATGGGAATAGGAAGATGAAATGTGATTTAGAGGTGGAGAGGGCACAGTCTGGTCAGGAGAAGGAACTGTGGAGGAATGACTGCAGAAGGTTGGCTCAGCAGGGAGAGCAGTCCAGGCAGAGGAAAGGTGGGGAAACATGGCTTTGGGGGCAGCCACAGGCATTGCTGAAGTTAGGGTTCAGTGGATAAAAGGAAGGGGCAGAGATACCCTGACACCATTGGAGATATGACTAGGCCTCCCCCTGCCAAGGACTCTTGATGGCCTCCCCCAGGCCCTGGCCCAAAGGGAAGAACTCAGAGATCAAGGCTGAGTCCTTAGGGACCCGATGTGCCTAAGGAAAACAACAATAACCACTTCATGTTGACACTTTAGTAAATCACCTTTGTTTGACCTGGGGTCTCCTAAGGGTTAGTTTATTACAGCCCTAACCATTTGTAAGTAAGTGATAATGTGCTCTAATTAGAAGATGTGAATCATATACTTAGGGCTTTTCCTAGCAAGGTCCTACCCCTAATCAGTGTTTTCACAGAAACACTGGTCTCCAGAGGCACAAAGTCTTCCTTAAAAAAATACATGTTCATCCCTTTCAATGGGAATGCTGATAAGGACCTTAATTAATGAAGGGACTAACATCTGTCCTCCTTTGAGAGCATGAATACAAACTCTTATCAGTCACAGTCAGATACAAGGATGCACCTCTGCTGCTTTCTTTGTGGGTACAATTTGCATACCTGTGTTTATCACATCTTTAACCCATTCTGTCTTTCAGGGATTTGTTAAATCACTCACTCAAACACCCCCTCTGGAGAAGGGGAAGAATCAGGTCCAACAGGGCTACTTGCTCTTAAAGTTCCTCTCCCAGAAACCAGGTTCCAGACACACCCCACCCACCCGCCCCCACGGCCCAAGGGTACTCATTCTGAGCACCAGGCCAACAGCCAATTTAAGGGCTGGCTTGGGGATTTCAGCTTCCCTCTGCCTGGGACTGAATGAAGACTATCACCTCTACCTCACTGGAGACCTCATTAGGACTTGAACTCTGGTCTTTGTTCCTTCCCAGCGGGTTCTGCACAGGGGGAGGAGGAGGGAGAGGAGGGATCGGGTAAACCCATCACCCGCAGAGCAGCAGGAGTCCAGCAGCTTCTGAGGACCCGGAAGTGAGTAAACAAGCAATTACCAAGAGAGCCAAGCGGGTAACCAGAGAAGGGGCTTAAATCATTTGATCCACTCCCTGCCCGAGAGAGGACGTCTGCCTTCCCTCAAGCCCTCCTCCCATCCAGCTTCTCAGGGGCTGGTTTCACCTCCCCCTGCCCACTTTCCAGGTGAAATTCCATCCCCGGTGGGGCCAGGTCCCAGGGTGAGAGGCAGGCAGTGATATTCTGGCCAGACTCTTCTTGGCTTTGCCTATATGGGGAGAAGGGAGAAGGAATGAGATGGTGCTCCAAAACCCTAAGCCCTCAAATCCTGCTGTGGGGAGCTTAGCAAGATCGAGGTGACTCAGAATTTGCTTCTTAGAAACTGGAGCGGGAACCCAGCTGGGCTGCAGGAAGTGTGGGGTCGGGTGAAAGAAACCTCCCATTCCTGCCTCCTCTGGCTTGGAGCTGCCTCCTGCTACCACTCCTAGGCTAGGCTAGTCCCCGTGTTTTTCACTTTCTCTGGTTCTGCTGACATCAGTGCAGATCCCGGCACGGAAAGGCCTCTATGTAGATAAGATTAAGGTCCTGGGCTTATCTTCAAAGAGTTTGCAGTTCAGTGGGGAAGGGAGAGGTAAGTAATTTCAGGGAGTTAAGCAACATGGACATAAATAACAATGCGAGGCAGCATAAGGTAGATGGCTCCGGAGTCCCCTGCTGCTATTGGCCCCAGGAATTCTTCACTTGGTTTATTGACTAGCCTTTTGACTGCTCATCTTGTCCTTGCCCCCAGTCTTTCCTCTTCTCTCACCCTTAGTCCTGTACTTCAGCCAGTGATAAATCTAAATTCAAATCTGATTGGATCCCACCATTTCTTAAAAGCTTTCCTTGGCTCTCCCACATTTTTTTTGTAGTCCTGGAGATAGAACACGGGGCCTTCAGCTACAGCTACACTGAGCTGCGCCCCCAACCATCCCACATCTTTAAAGATAAAGCCAAACACCTCAGCACAGCATGCCTAGCCTTTTGTAGTCTGACCCCTCTTCATCCTAGGGCCATACCCCATTCCATAAAGTGGACATTTGTGATATCTAGTTACTACTCACTCTTTGGCCTCAGGGTCTTTGCACAAGCAGCTCTATCCATCTGGAACGATTTCCCCCAGATTCCAAACTTGACTAACTCCAAATGGAACTCAGTCTAGAAATAGTCTCCTTATCTTAGGACCCTAGTAACCTCTCTGGGTTAAATACCCCTTGTCAATATTCCTATTTCACCATGGTATTAACCCTGGTTAGATTGGTTTCCCATGCCTCTACCTTCTAGACATCAACTTTCTTACTTACCCTTGTACCCAGTGTTTAGAACACAGTAGACAAAGGATGGCTGAATGAAACCTTGACTAGGCAGGCAGAATATGGGAAATCATTAGAGATCGAACCCGGGGCCTCATGCATGCTAGGCAAGTGCTATGCCACTGAGCTACACCCCCAGCCCCATTAGAGGCTTTTGAGTCAGAAACTGATAACAAAACCAAAACTGTACTGTCAGATGAGTGACCTATTACTTTATAAGGTAGGGCTGGGGCAGAGGAGAGGAGAGGCAAAGGGGAGAAGAGACTCAAGCATGACTCAAGAACAAAGACAATTAACAGTGAAAGCTGGAGAGCAGAATGGAAATGAGCTAGGCAATGCTGCAAGTTTAACAAGAATTTGGGATGTGTTGGCAAGAGAGCTGTGGGGGAGGGGAGAGGTGAAGCCAAGATGTGCAGCCCTGGTGCTGCGGAGTGAAAGCCGGAGGACCAGACCACAGTCAGGAGAAGGCCCTGGTGCAGATGGGAATATGGAAAGGCCTGCTAGGGAACATGGAGAGAGATGATCTGTTTGTTTTCAGAAATAGCTTCGGCTAATTAGAACCGAAAGCAAACAGACTGGAGGAATTTGGAGCTCTGGGCTGAGTTTTGTGTCTGGATGGTCTAGGCATGCAAAGACCAGCAAGTTAGGGCCTCACCTTATCCTTTTAGAAAAGTGTGACAAAGGCCCACTAATGATGTTGGTTTATAAATCACTGTCATAGTTGAACATGAAATCATCCCAAGCCGAGTGGCGTATTAATTCTTCTGCATTTTCTCCCATGTTCCATGGGACGTTGCTGGGGGTAATGCTGTTTCTCCATCTGGACTGGGCTGTGTTTTATCAAATACTCCGCAGTTCTCAGTCCAGTACCTTTTGCTGCTTCTCACATTCTTCCTGTTTTCTGACTCTGAGTTTATTTTAGTCTTCTGTTTCTCTTTAAGTCCTCACAGACATCTGTCTCTCTTGTCTTCCCCCTCCGTCCACCCGCTCTCTCCTACTCCTACTTCCATCTCTTTATCCTCTCTCCATTTGCCTTAAGAGACCTAAAACTGCTTGGCTGCTCTCCTTCTACTCTCTGTATCCGGAGCCTCTTTGTTGGACGTGTCTCAACCTGTTTTCAGCCTCAGATTAATCCTCCATAACACTGAAAAAGACAGATGAGGTCAGACTTGGTGGGAAGGGAAAGAAGAGAAATTTTTTTTTTTTTTTTTTATCCAGGAAACTGTGCTCATTCATAACTGGCTTTCCAAATGAGCACAGACTACAAGTGTGTGTGCACACACACGCACACATGTTTTTTGTGTTTTGTTTTGTTTTTTTTTTGCTTACAAGAACACCAGATCCTGCTATCCTCATAGCACATGCCTGCAATCCAATATGTTTCAAACTCCTAATATGTAAAAGGGATGAAGCATCAGAAATCTCCATCTTAAGATGAGTGAGTGGCAGCACTAGGGTTTCAGGGAGTGATCCTTTTATTCTCCAGGATCCTCTAGCAGTTTGTTACCTTGCCAACTGGTATGTTGGAGTTTAAGCTGCGAGGGTCTTTGTGGGCTGGGAGTGAGGAAGAGATTGCAGGCTGCTGAAACTAACAAGGTCCCTGGAGTAATTTATTAGTGTCTCTGGTCTCCTTTTATTTGACAGAAGAAGGAAAAGAAAGTGTATATTTCTCCTGATAAGAGTCACATACTTAGGAGTTGAGATATATATATTCAAACCCCATTCGCCCTCATTATAGCTGTTCCTGCACCCATTGATTCTGTCTTAAGATGTGTGCGGCCCTTTCAACTGACCCAAGAGCCTTTCTAGCTGTCATCTTGATTCTCTTCACACCAGATTTCTTGGGGAAGGGGGTATAGTTAGAGCCTCCACATCCTTCTTTCCTTGCTCAGTGACATTTTGTTCTGGGTTTCCTTGACTTTTCAGCTGTCTAAGTCCCTTGGCAATGACCTGGCTGGACTCCTGCCTTCCCACACACTGTTCCTACTCCAGCCCCAACCTGGTCTCCCTATCACTAGGTCTCAGCTTCCTGCCCTCTCTCTCCCCTGAAGGGATATTTATTCTCACAGCTGAACTCATCAGTGGAACATATGGAAAGGCCCAGAAGCCGACAGAAAAGGAATGTCAAGAGAGACTTAGGCCTCCAGTGACCTAAAGCTGAAACATTCACACCGGATCCTGAGATAGGTGGAAAACTTTAACGTATATACCAATCATCCAGAGATCTTGTCTGGAGTAGGGCCTGAGATTCTGTATTTCTGATAAGCTCCCAGATAGTGATGTACCATACTTTGAGAGGCAGGGGACTCGACTCCATTTCATCTACCATCAGATTTTCTGGGGGTTTCTGTCTTGTTTTTGCACCTCCTCTGGAATATAATCGCCTTGAGGGCCAGGATTCTGTCCTCTGAATCTTTGTATTTTCCATTAATGAGTTCCTTCTGAGTGTGCCTGTAAATAATTAATGGAACCCAGGGCCGAGTTGTTTACAGTTTATTTTTAAGCTTTGCTTTACCAACACTTTATCTTCTAATCACAATTGTGAGGCAAGTAAATACTTGGGGAAAAAAAAGAAAAGAGAAAAGAAATAAACCAAGTAAGATGAGTGACTTTCCAGCTGATGAGCCACATATTCAGATTTGAGTTCACAGCTCCTTGCTCAGAGGGGTCTCAAGGAAGCAGGTGAGGGGTGACTCTGAAGGCCTCCTCTAGGTGATCCACCCCTCAGGCTCTGGACCTCATGTACTCTTGCTGTGAGAAGTAGGAGACTCCCCTGGCCCCTCTCATGAGGGCATTCCGGAGCCCTAAGCTCCGTGCTAGGAGGCCAGAGCCTGCCACTGAGGTGACTGGAAGGTTGGGAAGCAGACAGCTGGGCCGGCCCCCACGCCAGAATCGCCCCCACACCACATCTTTACAGCTGCTCTCAGTGGTGCTGACGAGGAGCGCCTTTTAAAAGACATTTTGAAGACAGAGTAGGGTGTGGGGAGAAAGCGACAGAAATTATAGAGCAATAACCACCCCAGCAGAGCGTCCCGTGTACCTCAACTTCAGCTTCTGAAACGGAATCTTTGCTTTTAGTGATTTCTCCCATGGCCATAAAAATAAAAGCCACTCTAGTCTCTAAAGTAGGTCACACAGGGAGGGGGAGAGAGAGCGAGAGGGAGAGAGTGCGAGCTGATAAATGCAGATGCCAAGGCACTTTCACCCCTTTCCAAACCAAAAATAAAACTTGGAAATTGCCTGAAGAAAATGAGAGATACAGCTTAAGAAAATCTGGGGAGAAAACAGTGGGTGGGGTGTCCTCCCTTCTGTGCACTTGGCCCAGGGCTGACCTGGAGCACTTGCCACAGTGGCAGGTCCTTGTGATGACCTCCCCCACCCGCTCAGACCTCAGCTCACCTCCTGTTGGTCATCTCTGTTGTGCAATGTCAAAGAGCTGCTCCCTTCTCCCACTTCTAGTAACTCATTGGAGTAAGTCTCTATTAATCAAAGGCTAGAGCAGGAAGGCAAAGAGGCACTTTTGGATTTCTCCATTTGAGTGGTTCTGTGATTCATTATCTGTTCTAGAAAGCAGGACATGCAGTTCTGTGAAGAAAGGAGGAGCAGAAATACTGGGTAGCCCACATTCGGGCTCCCCTGGCTTTGCCTCTCCCTTCCTGCATCTGGCCACCAGCCAAGCCAGCTTCCAGCTGCTGCTCATGTTTCTAGTATGTATCCTCCCCTGCCCGCCCCATTATCATGGAATTGGGGGTCTGACGAGGCACAGGAGGCACAGGGAGAGGATGACTTGAAGCTACCACAGATGTGGCTTGATCTCTGAGGTCCAGAGTGTCTGGAGACTCTGCAAGTCTCATGGTTAGGAAAATCTTAATCTTCGCTCCTTTTCAGGGGCTGTCGTATGCCCAACTATAGCTCTTCTTTCCCTCACAATCAGACTCTCCCCCAGGCAAGCAATGAACAGTAGTATCCTCAGAAGGTGGAAAGGAAACTTAGGCCCAACCCAGAGAACACCTGCAATCCCAGCCAGTCAGGAGGCTGAGGCAGGAGGATTGCAAATTCAAAGCTGGCATGGATACTTTAGTGAGAAAGAAAAATAAATAAATGCCAGTTATATAGCTCAGGAGTAAAGCACTTGCCTCGCATGTGCTGGGTCCTAGGATTAGTCCCCAGTACTGCCCCCAAACAAACAGAAAGCTCCAGACAGAAATGGAAAGACAAAACAGCCAGAGTACAGATGGAACACCTATTCTACAAAGGCTAGGGGATACTAGAAATAGCAAGGACTCGTGGATCAACTCGGAGAAACACTCTGATGGGTTTAGGAAGGGAATTGAGTGGGGAGAGCTGCTCAGGAAACTCTGTACCTCAGACTTCTGTGTTCTGAGCAGAAGGAACAAGACTGGCAGAGGGAACAGGATTTTTGTTGTTTTTGTTTTTGTTTACCAGCTGCTGCCCTGCCTCAAGGCTTAAGAGGTAGAATGGGTTGAAGAATAAGCAGTAGGAACACATGGCTTTCAGTTCTAGAAAAACGGAAAGAAGCCTTGCCTTGGCATCTGGTGGAATGACAGGCTGGGGAAACCTGGCAGAGGCCCAGTTCATAGGGAAAAAGCAGAGGGCTTGGGCCAGGGCTGAACTGGTGCTAAGTGGGTGGGAAAGAGGCAACTGATTGTCACCTCCATCCTGTCCCTTAGGGATATGGTTTATCACAGGCCTAGGGGCTTCTTATGACCAGGTCCCAGAACACTTCATTATATAAAACTAAGTAGATTTGCCAACAAGCATCATAGGCATACTCTGTCAGTCCCCCAACACAGTCACCTGCTGGAGATGCTCAGTGGCAGTGGTAGCAACCAGCTCTTCTTCCTGCAGTTTCCAAAAGCTGGTAGCTAATTATCTTTCTCACCTGCCCATAAGTGAGCAGTATCCAGCAGTGGAGGCTGCTGTGGAACTGCAGGGTAGGGGAGAGGGAAAGGCCAGTTCAAGAATGCAGTCCCTGGAGGCTTCTGCCTCCCTGCCTGCAGGATTCCAAAGGCCTGAGACAAACCCCAGGCTGAAGTCCAGCAAAGTCGCTTTGGGCTATATTCCTCTGGGAGAGAGAAATTTCTACAGAGATTTTATTTTTAAAAACTTCATCCCCACTGGGGGAGGGTGGTGGTGGTGGCTGGCGTTCTGAGGGTCTGTTTGGATCAGGAAGGAGGCATTCAATAGCCGTATTTTACACTTTCTTTTCTTTCATACTCATTCTCCATGGTACCCTCAAGAATTGTTACTGAAAAACTCTTAAGGGCATGAGTTTAGATTGCAGCAATTCCTAACATCAACTCTGCTCCTACCATTTTTTTTTCCTCCTAAGACTTTGCACTGGGTAGAATTTTAAATGTGAACAATGGTTCAAAGGCTGAGAGACAAACTGCTCATTACTCGAAAGAGTGCCAGAAATCCTGGGAAGCCGACCTCACTCCCCACCAGAGCACTGCACCTCATAGTAAGGGTTTGTTTCAGAGTCACGGGAAGGTTGGATCAGCATTTCTTTTCATTGCCATCTTCTTTCAGGAACTGCTGGGATAAAAGGGAGCCTAGGCAAATAAAAAATTCACAAACAGGACAAGAATAAAATATTTAGGGCAAGAGATCAGAAATCCTTTGGTTATTCAGTGAACTGAACTAACTCTGCTTAAAAAAAAAAAAAAAAAAAGTGTAGGAAATAAAGGTCCATCAAACTCCATGTCACAGTGAGTATCAGCCTTTAGACTTGGTCTTACAGGCTCTAAGCCAGGTTGTCATGCCCAGTGAGTTGAAGAGACTTAGATTAGCCCAATGCTACCGGGGAGCTGTTTTGTCATCATTAACTTCATTCTCAGTATCAACTGCAGAAGTGGTTCAATGACCCCCTGCCTCCCACCTCTCCTCCCCAAATCGAATCATTGATAGACAGGGGGAATGGCAGGGTTATTAGGTGCCACAGAGAAGACCCAGTCGCTTTGGATGGGCAGTTCAAGCTTTCAATACTTAAAAAGTTCTTTTTCCCAAATACAATTGATGATTTCTGAAATGGAAGACAGGTTTAAAGCCACATGGTTGAGAAATACTATACTAAAATCTATCACCTTTATTTCCTACTAATATGATCTTGAATACTTGTCAAAAAGCACATTAAACATCTGGCTTTTACGTGGCAGGCCAAAAAAAGTATTTTCCCTCAGGCTGAAGAAGTAGTTCAGGGATAGAGAGCTTGCCTAACATTTGTAAGGTCTTGTGTTTGATGTCCAGAACCACAAAATAATTTTTTTCCAGACCAGAGCTATGGTTAATTTGATCAAGAGACCAGGTATTCCCAGAGTGATCCAAAAATGGATGTTAAAACTATGGCTTTTTTTGTCGGATGAACCCAACTACCACATATAACTATAAAGCTCTAATAAAATAATAAACGAGCAAAGAAAAAGCAAAACAAACAACAAAAAAACCCACTTAAAAAAAAAAAATCTGTGGCTTTGTTTCTAGTCACACTGCATCTAATTTAGTTTTGTGATACCCTATCTTGACATCAGGAAGGCACTTTTCCAGGGCCTATCAGTAAGTGTGGCTTATGAAACATTCTATGCCCAAGAAATTCAGGCTAAAAAAATAGCTGTGAGCTATTTTTTTCTTTACTCATCCACATTTGTATGTCAACAAGAACTTTGCTCCTTGGGAGTTTTCATTCCTGCTTACTCCTCCCTGAAAATAGAGTTGTTTGATACAATCCAGGAGTCACAGGGTTGGTCTGAGACATACATAGCAACAAAATTACGCTGCTAGAACAAAAGTTCACGACTGCCAAGTGTCCAGAGCAAAATAGAATTAAAGAACCTAGCACTGGATAGAATTTAAAAATAGATCTTCCCTTCCCCTACTTTCCTACACAGAATTCACTTTTACATTAACAATTGAGTGCTTACTATGTATGAGGTCCTTTTCTCAGACCATTAACTCATTAATTTTCACAACCCTATGAGGTAGGTACAATCATTTCAATTTCACATTTGAAAAAACTGAGGCACAGAGATGGAGCAACTTGTCCAGGGTTTTGGAGTTGAAATACAAAAATCTAGGCAGCCAGGCTCCAGAGCCCACGCTCTAACCATTATACTATACTGCTTCTGCAATAAAAAGATTTTTTTTTTCAAATTTCCTGCACAGATTTATTCCCCTATCAAATATGCCAATTTGCATTCTCTAAATTAAGCAGACACATGGTCCCATGGTTCATCTTAATGTGATACCAAGGATCAACAGGAACTTTAGACTCATCCAAAACATACAGCTCTCTTTAACACACCAAATGTTACCCCCTTTCAAATATAAAAATACAGAGATAGCTGTTCAAGCATAATAATTACTTTCTAGCAACAGGAAATATCTGACAACTTCAGTTTAAGCAGTAATCACTCAATTGATCTTGGGTGGCTATTACAGAACTTAAGTAGCTAATCTCTGGAAGAAAAACAAGTCAATTTAACAAGACCCTAATTAGACAATTTTATTCTGTGCATACTGATGGAGCATAAAGTAAAAGTTCCCCTATGCTTAAGGAACCACTAATAAGATTTGCAAATATCAAAGGGATAGCCTACTCAGCTATGACAGACATTCTTATAATTGGGACTTTAGCTAAGGTCAAAGCATCATCCATATATGCTCTCTTTGCTTAAAGATCAAAACCTTTATTTAAAGTCTCTTTCCTCATTTTCTCCCATTTCTTAACACTATTTACTCAGAAAATCAGTACCATCTTTTAAAGTTCTGGGAACCATGTTTTACAACATCACTCGCTAAATGGTTAGCTTCTGAGATTACTGAATACCTTTCAGATATTGAACATTTTGCTTTAGACACAGCTGCCAGCAGTTCCCTTAAAAGTAGTAATCTTAGTAAAATGACTTGGCTGTCATCACTTCAGTGTTGATCATGACCCAAATGCTGATGTCATTGTCTAGGTGACAAAAGCAAATCAAGTTTTGCTAAATGAGAATTTACCTAGTCTTCCTTGGCCTCCTTCCTTTTCCGGTTTGACACATGCAATTTCAATTTCAATTTCACTAATTCATTTACTTTCTACAGCTATACCAGTAAAAGGGAAGAAAAAAAAGAATTTCCATCCTGGCATCTAGTGGAATGCTGAGATGGATCTGGCCATTTGGACAAGTCAGCTTCATCAGCCTTTTGTGAGGTTCTAATGGGCTTTTAAAGAAAGCTACTAACTTTTCCCTCCTTTCAACACAAATCTAAAAGATGATCCATGGCATTAGCAACAGGAAACTAGAAGAATTTTTATGGAATGTGGTTAGGAAGGGCTTCAAAAGTTAGCACTTACTTAATATTAGACCCTGTCAGATTGGGCTGTAGAAAATCAAATTGACCTAAATCGACTTGAGAAAAGGCAGCTGTAGTGGCAGGTTTCAAGCCACTGGCTGTCACTGATGCAGTCCTAGGATGTTGAGGGGTAAAACCTTAAGGTTGTCCCTTTTGATACTCAGTGAAGTCAGTAAACAATGTCCTCAGTCTGTGAATGACTGATAGTGAGGAACCACACCTTAAATTTTCTAGCCCAGGCCTTAGCTTACCACAAAACCCAGGCAGGTGATCAGAGAAGGAGGCAGTGAAGTTGCTTCAAAATATTTAATACGTGTTAGACACGTAAAGTTACATTTTTTTTATACAAAAATCAATACAACAAAGGAGAAAATACTGTACAAAAACCTTATCAGCTCCCCCAACCTTTATACAACAAAGACTGGAGTCACGGTATCTACAAAACCATAAGGTCTTTCCACTTAGGGCTTTTGTCTGTAAACTTGGTTTCATTAAACACTTTTTAAAAGCACTGTGTAGTAGTTCTGAGATAGAGCTTTTAAAAATATATCTCTTCTTTATAAACTCCATATTTCCAAGCTTGAACTCTTTCGTGAAGTTCGTCAAGCTTTCTCCCCCTGTGGGGAAGCAAAGGTCCCTTAATAGCCCCCTTTCCCAGAGCGATCACAGGGTATAAACGTTTCTTCTGTGCTGGAGAATGGTGGGGAGGAAGAGAAGTACTACAGGTCTCCGCTCCAGACCAAGTCCCTCTAGTCTGAGGAAATCCTGGGAGGAAACGCCACTCCTGGCCCTGGTGTGGTCCTAGCTTTCGTGAGAGGGGTGTGTGTAAAGTCCCTCCCTCCCCGGAGAACGAGTGGGGAACTCCCCGGCCGCGAGCCTCGCAGCCGCTTCCTTCTCTGTGCGGCCGGCAGAGGAAAGTCCCTGTCTGCCCCCAAAGTCATAAGCCCCGGGGAAGGGGTGGTGCATTCCAGAAGGACAAAACAAGTCTTAATTCAACAAGACAAACTTACAGACACACGGACATACACATACACAAAAATTAACGATCGTCCTCTTCCAATAAGCCTCCAACTCCAGGTCTCAGGATGAGACTTGGAGTGTCGGCACAGCCCGGCTGCCCAGCCGGGGACAGTGCGCGCTGCCCGGCAGCATCAGTCTCCCCAACGCGCTCAGCGCCTGCGGTCCCTGGGGCGTCCTCGCCGCCCGGAGCGGTCCGGCGCTCGCTTTGGGGACGCCGCGATTCAACCTCACCCCGGCGGGGCCGGGGCTCAGAAGGCCACGATGGCTGTGCTCCAAGGGTTAATGTCTCTCAGCACCGGCTTATCGCAGCAGATCTGCCCGGGCTCGGCGGCTTCCGCACCGCTCTCCTCGGCCTCTTCTTTCTCCCGGCCGCCCCCGGGGCTTTTCCGCAAGAGTCCCGAGAAGCTGGAACCGAAGATGCTAATGAGGTTAGCCACGTTCCCGGTCTCCATCTCCTCCTCGCCGTCCTGCTCGCCCGCGCCCGGCTGCTCCTCCAAGTTCCGGCGCGGCTTCTTCAGCGGGGTCGAGTCCGGCGCTGGGCAGCCCGCGTGGCCGCCGCCTGCCCCCGCCGCGCCGCGCTTCCTGG
>NW_026000019.1:12664813-12721500 GCF_001458135.2 Marmota marmota marmota
GCACGTAGGACACCAGGAGGTTCTTGTGCAGCTTGATGCCGCCGCGCTGGACCCGCGAGTTGTAGATCTTGCCCAGGGAGATGCTGACGATGCGGTGAGCCTCCAGCTTGAACTCCATCCTGCCTCCTCTGCACTGGGCGGGCACCGAGGGGTCGGGGGTAAGCCCCGGCTCAGGTTCAGAAGCTGGGAGAGGGTCGGGAAGCGTAAACAAGCCCGCCCCCGGGGGTACAGCCTCGATAATTTAGGGCTCCAAAGAGAAACCACTCCGGGGACGCGCGCTGCCCTCTTACCCTCTCCTCATCTAACCACCACCTAGTTTCGCGTCCGGTCGCTAAACTGAGACTGCCGGGCCGCCCCGCGGTTTATATAGACTCCGCGAACGCCAATCACGAAGCGCCGCCAACCGTTCTGGGCTGGCCTGCGCGCCCTCGTGCGCCGCGCGCTGCCAATCGGAGGCGGAGGAGGAGCGTCAGGGCCGGTTCGAACGTTAGTCCCGCGGAGCAGGCTCTTAAAGGGGGCGACCGCTGGCGGCCACCGAGCAGTGCCGGTGGGGCCTGGAATCCACGGCGGTGCTGGGGCATGGGGGCTCGCAGTGGTGTTTGTAGTTAAAGATTCTGGGTTGTGTGCTGGCTTGCCAGAACCAAAGCGAATGGAACCTTTGAACTTTCATCTGAGTATGGTGGTGGACTCTGCTCCACCATAAAGTCCTGATCCTTCCCAGGTCAACGGTGCCCTCCCTGCCTTGCCACCATTTCCAGCTATACACACCGTAAACCTAGGCTATTCTGACAAAAATAGAGATGATGGCAATACGCGGCAGGAGATACGAAACGGTATTACCACAGGGCATTTGGCAGGTATTTGTGGAAGAGCCCCTTGCCCACTGGAGTCACACACTCTTAGGAGCTAATGATTCTAACCTCAAAGAAAAGGGGGATTCTAGAAGTTCTCAACTTTCTGGCCTCTTATCAAGGAATTCTGTCAAGGTCCAAAGTTATTGGTTCTCCACTAAAGTCAGCATCTGTCACTTGTTCCCTAGAATGTAGAACAAACCCAGTTGCCAGTTAAATGGAAGATGTTACACGTTTCTCCACAGCGATTTTTCTTCGACGCAAGAACTGACTAATCTGCCCTTGGGAAAATCTAGCAAGTTCTAAAAATACAAATAGAGAAGCTCTGGGTTCCCATAATGATGTCATATTTTTATTTGTGTGGAGGAAGGGTGTTCTACAATTTTTTGGCCAGTCAACAAAAATCTGTCTACTGGTTTACTTTTTATTTTTACTTTTTATGCCCTGGGGATTAGACCCAGGGGTACTTTATCAACAGAGCTGCATTCCCAGTCTTCTTTATTTTGAAACAGGGTCCCACAAAGTTGCTGAGGGTCTCAGAGTTGTTGAGACTGGCCTTGAACTTGGGATCCTCCTGCCTCAGCCACTGGGTCGCTAGAATTGCAGGAGACTCCATCTACTGATTGTTACAAGTCCATGGCATAAGGTTAAAATCACCACAGAGTTATAACAGGGTCCTGAACTGGGAAGGTGAAGAGTCATTTCCTAGTTAGACCCACCTAAGCTCCATCACAGACCTGCCTTATGAGTCTGTGTAAATAACCTGAGGACCTTTGAGTTTCTTCAAATCTAAGATGTCTAAGATGTCTCTTATATGTCTACCTTAATATGCAGAAGACAAATGACAACTCTCAGCTACAATCTGAATAAAAATAACTTTGTTGGAATACAAACAATTGGCCTGGTCCTGCATCAGGATTTGACCAAGCTATGAGTTTCTTTAGGAGAAATACTAATGAAAGGTGGACTTTAACATGGCCAGTTCACAATCAGGATGCTTCCAGAGGACTTGATGCCTCCATAATGTCATTTTTTTTTTTTTTTTTTGAGATAGGGTCTGGCTAAGTTGCCAAGGATGACCTCTTAACTTTCAATCTTCTTGGCTCAGCTTCACAAGTGGCTGGCATTGTAGGTTTGTGCCACCAAGCCCCACCAGTAATCTTATTTTTGCCCATAATTTATTGCTGGTAACTGAGACACAGACCATGAGACCTAGAGTTCCTCGGCTCTAGGAATTTTCAGTCCACATAAAGAAGGAGATAAATAGTCACAAGAATTATTACAAAACCTGGCAGCATATGTTGAGCAATAACATGATGTGCTAGTCAGCTGTTCATCTCTGTGCCCCAAATACCTAACAAGAGCGAATTAGAAGAGGAAAAGTTTATTTGGGTCTTAGTCCATGGTTGGCCGACTCTGTTGCTCTAGGCCTGAGGTGAGGCAGAACATCATGGCAAAAGGGCCTGGTGGAGGAAAGCTGTGAGCTCCCGGCAGCCAGGAGGTGGAGAGGAACCAAGGACAAGATGTAGTCGGAGGGCACACCCCCAGTGACCTACTTCCTCCAGCCACACCCCACCTACATACAGTTACCACCCAGTAGACCATTCATTAAGCTATCAAATAGATGAATCTGCTAATGAGGTTACACCTCTGATCATTCCTGCATTAATTAAAACAAGAGCTTTTCAGGGGCATTCAAGATCCAAAGCATAACACATGAGAATTTTTTTTTCTTTTTGTTTTTTCTTTCTTTAGGTTTGATTCCCTATAAAAACAATGCTTAAGAACTTCTTGGGTTGGAATCTCAGCTCTGCCTTTTTCTTGCTGTGTGCTGTTTTGGAGATTTGTTCCAGCCTTGTTTGAACACAGAAATAATAGTACCTACCTCTTAAGAGTTTCTGTGAGGAACAAACAAGGTAACACATTCAAAACTCTTAGAATAGCAGCTGACATGTAGTAAGTGATCAATATATATTACTTATTATAACATGTTATCCTATGCATGAACTTGAGATGGGAGAGGAGACCAGAAAAGGAAGAAACACAGATGAGGGAAAGTTTTATCAAAGAAAGTATATTTGAGGAGGTGTTGGAAACCCCTGAGGGAGGTTCCACAAGTTCTAAGCAGTGGACAAGGATCTGGTGCAGGGAACACCTACCTCATTTTGCAGGTGTGGTGGGCAGCACCAAAAAGTAAGCAGGGAACTGAGCCTCGGGCTGCTGATGTGGATTGTTGATAACTCAGGGAGGAGATAGGGCTACAGGGACCTACTGAGGGTTGTTGAGCCAAAGAACACAGAATGGATTCTAGAACAATTGGTACTCAGAATGCTGAAATTTGAAAGCTCTTCTGAGCATTTAGGCAAAGTGTCATGAGGCCTGAACTAGTTGGAGGAAGTAAGAATGAAAAAACCAAGAGACATAAAGAACTTTAGTGATGATCGGGGACTCCCCCCATCCCCAACACACACACATACACACACTCACTCTGGGAAGCAGATTATTGACACACTCTTGCCTTGGTGACCCCTTTCTCACCACATGAACTGAGCTGTCCCACCACCCATCACTGCCCTCGTTACTTTCTCCTGTTCTTCCCAGGGGCCCTTCTAGACCACACACTCATCAAAGGCAGGAGCCTGTCTCACATCTGCAACTAGGAGACAGTGAAAATATGGCACGGTTGGGTACTAATCATCAAAGTAGGGTACAGTGCCAGGGATCGTGGAGGGTTTTTGCAGAAGGGACTAGAAGGCAGGAACAGGAGCATTCAAGGGGCTGGGGAAAGAAGTTCTGTCGACAGGCATGGAAGCACTTCAATGTTTTAACAACAGGAGTGATAATGCACTGGGATTGGTGGATCCTTAGTGACAACAGTGTCTACCAAGCACCAGGCTGGTCACTTCACATATATTATTCAGCATCCTTATGAAGTTCTGAGAGGAGGAGGTCTCATTATCTTCATTTACAGGTAAGCGAACTAGGACCCCAAGAGGTTAAGTGAGTCTCCCAAAGTCATGGAGAGGGTAGGATTCAATTCCAAACTTATTTAAAACTTAAGTTTGGGGCTCTTGGTTAGATTGCCTGGCTCCACCTCTTCTGTGAGATCTGTGGAAAGTTATTTCACCTCTAGGTAAAATGAGAAAACTGTGTCCTAGTTTTGTGACATGGGTAGGTTATTTAACCCCCCTGTGCCTCAGTCTACTGTGTAAGATAGAAATGATAAATATACTAAATTGCTTATACAGTCCCTATCACCATCTAAGTACCTAACTAAGTCTTTGTTGTTGTTTTTGTTGTTATGAATGTGGTTATTATTACTCCACGGCCTAGCACAGTACTGGACATGTGGTAAGTACATGTCAGTACTTGTTGAATTTGGAATGCTTTTCCTAATATACCACATAGTGGGTGCCTAATAAATATCTGCTGATTTGAAATTATTAATAACCACAATTATAATCAGGGTTTCCCCTAATTCTGAGCCAATAAAATGGAATTTTTAGAATTCATCTCTGGAGACCCTGGGCTCTTATGATCAGAAAACTTTACCTCCACTACCAAAGCGGGAAGATAGAAAGAAGATTCTTCAAAACTTTAGCAACAGATAAGCAAGCTAGAATTTGCTGTAACCAATCTTTGAGATTTTTTTTTCAGTTAAAAAAAATTGGTAGGGCTGGGGTTGTGGCTCAGCGGTAGAGCGCTTGCCTCGCATGTGTGAGACCCTGGGTTTGATCCTCAGCACCACATAAAAATAAATAAGTGAAATAAAGGTATTGTGGCCAACTACAACTAAAAAAAAAAAAAAATTGGTAGCAGGATCAGAAGTAGCAGGGACTTGCCCCAGTTTCCTCCACCTGGCACAGAAAGGTTAGTACTGGGAGTGTCAGCCCCACTGTCCCCACAAATATCTGAAGCACTTAAACACTATCTGGGCTTGGGCCTCAGGATTCCTTTCAGCACAGGGCCAGTCTGTCTGTCCACTGTCGTTGACTTTATTTCTTGCCCACCCTGTTTATACAAGTAATTGAAAGCCAAGTATCATTATCAGTTGATAAAGCAATTTCTATTGCCTTCAATTGAGTCTAGTCTATATAAGAGCAATGCAAACCCACTACAGATATAGACATAATAGCTACATGAGATGTTGCAGTTAGTGTGAAGAGGGTGCATGAGAAAAGCTATAGGCACTGTCTCTATTTTTTAATGTGGTGACATTTGGAGTTTTAATTTTATTTATTTGCCAAGGTTCCTTGTGCAATCGAATAACCATTTATATGAAATCCATATTCCTTAAGGGAAAAGCTCTATAAGAATACATTATTAGGAGCTGGAGGTGTAGCTGAGTGGTAGAGCCAGGCATGTGTGAGGCACTGGGTTCGATCAGCAGCACCACATAAAAAATAAATAAATAGAATAAAGGTATTGTGTCCATCTACAACTAAAAATATTTTTTAAAAATACATTATTAATGGGCACGGTGGCACATGCCTGTATTCCTAGTGACTCAGGGGATTGAGGCAAGAGGATCCCAAGTTCAAAGCCAGCCTGAGCAACCTAATGAGACCTATCTCAAAACTAAAAATATAAAAGGACTGGGGATGTAGCACAGTGGTAGAGCATTCCTGGATGCAATCCCCAGTATCACCAAATAAAGAAAATATACATAATACACACATATATATATCTACACATATACACATACACACTCTTTATGTAAGTAATAATCTTCTTTCTCTTCTAAAAGACAAGTCCAGTTTTAATTCATCCCTTTTCTCACTATTCTGAAATATTTTACATCTTTTCTGGTTGTTTGACTTCTCTAGAATTTCTTTATATTCAAATAGTGTTTGACTTGGGATGAGCACCACAACTCTTTTTCCTCTTCCATATTTCCTTTACTTACAGCCCCAGCCTCATTCTTGCCCTAAATTTTATATCTTTGCTTGGAAAACCTCAAATTGTTTTTTTTAATGATCATCTTTTTTTTTTCACCCTGACTTCTTTAAAACTCACAGAGAAAACAGATTCCTCAATTAGATGAGCAATCAAACTCATTACAATGAGCCCAGTATCTTCTAAAGCTGTAGAATGAAAAAACGCCCCCATATAAAACCCCAGGTCCACCTGGGCACTGTGGCATATGCCTGTAGTCCCAGCTACTCTGGAGGCTGAGGGACGAGGATCTCCAGTTCAAGGCCAGCCTGACAACTTAGCTAGACCCCTTTCTCAAAATAAAAATGGGGGCTGTAGCTCAGTGGAAGAGTGCTTGCCTAGCATATGTATAGGCCCTGGGTTCAATTCCAGTACTGCAAAATAAAAATAAAAATATATTAAAAAAAAAAAAACACACTAGGCCTGCTTGTTCAATAAGGTGGCCACTAGCCCCTTGTGGCTATCCAGCACATGAAGAATATGGCTAGTACAAATGAGGAACTCAGCTTTTAATTTTACTTAACTTTAATCAATTTAAACTAAAAATTGGAACAGGATAAATGTGCTTCCTGAAGCCCAACTTTATGGTCATATCTTTGAAGTCCCAGTTGATCTGTGCTTAAAAGTATAAAATACATACCAGGTTTCAAAGATTTAGTATTAAAAAGAGAATGTAATGTATTTCCTTAATCATTTTATGTATTAAAATGATGTAATTTGAGATATACTGAATGAAATTACCTTAGCAGTTTCTTTTTATATATGTGATTCAAATTATATTTCTATTGGGCAACACTGCTCTAGGGACAATAAAGGGATAGGGAGGTGTAGACATATAAATATGCATGAGCATATTGTGGGCAATTAACAAATGTCCTTGATTGAAGAATAGAGGAAGGACAGGAAAGATATAGTAAACAGAAAGTAAAATGCAAAATAAAAATAATAATTTATACTTAATTGTGGAGTTAAGGAGAAAATCAAAGAAAAATGTAAAAAACTAATTGGACAGAAGAAAGTTCTTTCTAGAACTGAGTCACCACAAAGCTAAAAATAAAACAAAACAAAACACCATTCTACTTATCTGGATCCAATGACACAGAAATCATCATAATATTATATCTTAATTCAAAATACAAACATGCAAACCACTTTCAGAGACAGTACTCCCTTGGATAACATCTTTCTCCTGGATTGTTAGGGTTTAGTTACTCTTGTCAATTCTGATGTCCAATTGGAAGTTGCAGGATTGTTTGTTTTCAATGTGCCATATTCTTGCACACAGAAGTATCTTCAATGGCTTCCCATGACCTTTATGGCAAAAATCCAAATCTCTGGCCTCTTCTCCAGAGTACCACACCATACACTGTCAAAGACAGACTGCTGGGAGCTTGAACAGAGCAGGTGCTCGGTGGGCATCCTGGCCACTCTCACTAGCTGGCTAGGGGCAAACCAGGAGGTGGTCTTTATTTGTAAATTTGGGGAGTTGGACTAAATCAGTAATCTTCAAACTATGGAATTGCCTGGGGAGCCGTTAAATATACAGACACCCAGGCCTGACCAGATCACCTAGAGTCTCTGGGGTGAGACTCAGGCATCAGAATTTTTAATAGCTCTACAGGTGATTACACCATGCAGCCGTATTTGAGTGGGAATTATTTTAGGTCTAAAATTCCATTATTCTTTGACTCTAAGCAAACTTTTCCACCTTGTCTATGACTACTATGGGGAACATAAATGCTTCACCTCTTTCCCAGATAGGCAGGTCTCATCAAAAGTATACCTATTAGGAAAAAGGAAAAGAAAGGTGTGTGGGGGGTGACCTTATAAATAGAGGAAAGGGACCAGGGGTTGGGAGATGGGGAGGAAATGCTAGGGATGGATAATGGTCTAATTATATTGCCATGCCATGTGCATATACTAATGGTATGTAATTCATTACATACATATAACTAATATTATGTACAACTATAATGCACCAATACAAAATGTGGAGAAACAAAAAAGTCTATCTCCTAGGGCTAAGGTTGTAGCTAGGGCTAAGGTTGTAGCTCTGCGTGCATGAGGCCCTGGGTTCAATCCCCACTACCAGAAAACAAAAACAAAACAAAGTATACATGCATCTCACCTTCTGTTTCCTCAACAAAACACTTTCTCACTTCCTGCCCCAGCTCTGCACATCACTTCTTCCGGAAGCCTCTGTGCCCACTGGTGTTTGAGTCTGCTCACCCGCACACATGTACACTCTCTTAATCCAACAGTCAATTGTTATTTAAAACTACAGTGTCACTCACCATCCCACAACACCCCTCACCTTTCTTTTTTGTATTCTATTTCCTCACATATAACTTCACTTTTGTGTGGATGTATTTCTTACTTCCCAGAAACATTATAAAGTGCTGGGAAAGGCAACTTGGCATTTTTTTCCCATCCCGCCTCTCTTATTCTCAGCTATGTGGGTATCAACAAATAACTACTTGATAAATTAATTAATGGGTTCCCCAAATTTGAAACTAATCTATTCAAACACAGCCAACTAGAGAATAAAAAAAGAGTACATTACATAAATTATTCTAGTAGTGTACTAACCAAACTATCACCACAAATACATTTTATTTTACCCTACCTGATAATTAGTCATGACTCTAAGCTGTATCATTTCCCTGTAAAGGTTACTTTCCATATAAAATAAGTTGATTTTAGACATTTTGCTTTTTCTACCAAGCTGTTTACAAACGTATGACTTTATTACTGAGAACGTCATGGCTTGCCTACCCTGTTCTGAAAACCCTACTGAGTATAAGCACCTCATCCAGGGGCAAACCACACCTCTAACAATAAGAAAATCTGGTGTGCCTCTTTCTCTCTCACTCTAGCTGCTGTAGCTGATAAAACATGTCCTAACTCACCGATCAAGTCCACTCTAGATCAGTGCAGTGGCTCTCGATTCTAACATGAATGCTCATCAGCTCAAAAATCCCAAGTCATGCAGGGCACCGTGGCACCAGCCTGTAATCCCAGCAGCTCAGGAGGCTGAGGCAGGAAGATGGCCAGTTCAAAGCCAGCCTCAGCGAAGGCGAGGCACTGAGCAACTCAGTGAGACCCTGTCTCTAAATAAAATACAAAATAGGGCTGGGGATGTGACTCAGTGGTTGAGTGTCCCTGAGTTCAATCCCTGGTACTCCCCCCACAAAAAAAAAAATCAATCACTAACCCATCTCATGTTCATTTTGACTAAGCAGATTCTGAGTATTTATGCAGAACTTCCCTCAGTGTGAAAGGGAGTTTCAGATCTGCTGTCTAGCCAGAGCGAGGGTGTGGATTAGGAAACCTATGTTTATGAGGCAGCCTGAGCTCCATTGAGAAAAGAACGATTATAAAGTAGACAGGACTCTCATGTCCTTCCCTTCACCAGGGTCGCTTATAAGCTCTCTGAATTCAACTTCTCTGTTAATAAGAGAATTCCTTTTAGTGTTCCCTGAAAATACCAAAATTTTTATATATATATATATATATATTTACAACAACAACAAAAATAAAAACAGTGTCCTTTAAAAGCAAGTGGGACTAGACATTCATTCATAGGAGAATTGGTCAAGAAAGGACTGACTGGTTATGATGGGCCGTGTTGCCCTTTTAAGAAAAAGAATGTGTTGGTTCCCAGTCCCCAGCCCCCTTCCCTTCACAAGCTGACCTCATGCTTAGAAAGTTTCAGAGTCACAAGGAGGCCCTGGGTCAAAGACCCTGTAGCTTCTTCTCAGTCTGGGTCATTTTCCGTTTGCTTTGAGTTGGTCCGGGCGGTGACAAGCAGATGTGTCACCACGAAGGTTCTGGGGGATGTGCCTGGGCAGGTCTGTTCTCCAGTGTGTCCCTGGGGTGGTGTGGCAGGGCCTGGGGTCTGCTCGCAGGTTTGAACCCAGTGGTTTAAGTACACACTGTGGCCAGAATGGATGCCAGAGCCTCTGGTGTCTCCTTTCAGACATGACAGGGTATTTTGTGGGGTTGTTTCTGTTTCTGCTTTGCTTCGTTTTTTGAGTCTTCTGGGTGATTTTTAAACTATTTTGATTGGTTCCTGGGCCTGCGCTATGTTTGTTTATGTGTTTCTAATTGGGTAGAAGAATTAGGTTTATTATTTGAAAAATGAGCGCATGCGTCTCTGTGTGAGGAGGCAAAGAAGCCCTTTCCCCCAACCCTGTCACAGATGGGGGAGTAAAACAGCGAAGGCTCGCCCACGGTCTGCTCTTCTTTCCCCGCTTTTTCCATGGGATCTAACTGGACTGGAAGGGTTTGACAAACAATTAACAACCCTCCCTACTCAGCTGCTGTTTCCCAAAATAGCATCTCCTCTGCTGCCAGGGTAGATGGGGGCGTTCAGGGGAGGAGGACACAAAGGTGCTCTCTTTATGAAGCTTGAATGTCTGTGAGATCTTGAAGGCAGAGAGGAAACCCAGGGGATTAAATTAGCAGGCAGCCCAGGCTCCACCTGGAAGGGAAATAGATAATAGGCTTTAAAGACAGGAAACAGCTTGTGCTCCAAAATAATAATTTTCAAAAGCAACACATGATGGATGTTGGGAGGGTTGTCTCCCCCCATGACACCCCCAGTTTATTTTGAAGCGAAATCACTCTTCAAGACATGGCTCAGTGGATGACCCAGGTCGTCTGGTATTCCTGTAATTCTGCTCTGCCTCACCCCATATTTGGAAGGACTGTCACAGCCAGCCCTTTCCTGAACCTAATTCCCAGTCACAGCCATTGCTGAGCGCCAGGTCTCCTAGAGGTCGGATTAGAGCCAGTGTTCTCCTCCTTCTCCTCCTTCTGCCTTCTCTGCCTCAACCTTTCTCCTTCCTCTTGCTCCGTGTCCTGCTCTCTGTGACTGCCACTTTTACCTCTTCCTCTTCATTTTCCCCGACAGCTGCCTCTCACAGTCCCACATGTCAATGTGTTCCGCCATCCCAGGCTCTCTGGGGTCCTGAAATGTCTCCTGTCACGAGTGGGGCAGTGCCTGGGAAGGGAAAGCGCATGTGGAGCTGAACAAAGGGATCCCACAGCCGCTTGCCTTCCAGAACCTCAGGAGCCTGGAGATAAGCAGGAAGGTAGAGAAATGCAGGGACCAAAATGTGCCCCCAAGGGATTGAAAGATTATACATCTCAAATTGGATTCTAGATTTTGCTGTTTTTAAAATTCCTTGAAAATATACCCAAGGGGAATTAAAGCAATCAGCAAAAGAAAAAAAAAAAGTTCCACGAATTAGCTCACAATCAGCCTTAGCTGTCCAAACCATGGACTTGATTCCTTGGCACCAGGAACATGCTCCCACTCTAGCAGTGACATTCTAGTTCCCGGTCTGATCATATGACAGCAGCCCTCTGGACTGGGACTTCCCTGAGGGCAAAGGGCAGGTCTTGTTCAATTGGTATGTCCTCAGTTCCCTGCACAATACTTGGTCCAAAGGAGGCTATCAAATGTTAGAAGGGCTTTTGAAGTGTTAAGGTGAGTGGATGGAAGGACGGATGGATGGATGGATGGATAAATGGATGGATGGATGGTGGATGGATAGGAGGTGGGTGAATGGGTGGATGAATAGATGGCAGAGGAGGACATTTGGAATATTCTAAATCATCTCTTTTTCTCTCAATTGTCTAGAAAAGGGAATATATAATTGCCAAACCTTCTTCTGACGGGGCAGAAGAAATAATAAAGAAATGATATGATTAACTTTGGTGTTCCAGCAAGACTTGCTCCTCATATATCCTCTTCAGCATCTAGTGCTATAGATAGTATACACCGAGTCACAGGAGGAAAAAAAAAAAAAACAGTAATTCTCCTTTGAGGAAAAGATTTCCTGGGAGGAGAAAGAAGGGGCAGTATGCAGTGGTGCCAATCTATAGCATTTTATGACAGTGTTTCTCCAGCCTTGTTCTGAGGAACATCTAATAGAAGAGAAAACCTCAGGAAGAGAAGGGCTATTTGGGAGGAGTTGGAAGAACTCTTACTGCCAGGAGAGTGTGATGTGGCATTCCCAAAGTCCCCTCCTATGCAGAAGTCTGTGGCCGACTCAGCTGTTTGGTGTTCAGATCCAGAGAGGCTTATATTCTTTTTATTTGGCAAAGACTTTGTACGACCAAGGATATTCATCAGGGAGGAAGAACAGTAGGCAAAATAGACCACTTGCATCCTGGACATCGCTGCTTCTGTTGCAACCTCAATGAGGGGGTAGGGGCCGGGAGGCGGGGGGCGACTCCGTGAAGGACTTGGGTGACTCTAAGCAGACATATGATTGTGCATGTATATGATCAACATTTAGTCGAAGGACAAGATAGCTCAGGCTGGGATTTGACATTCAGCTGACTTCCCCCTGCCCCTGGGATTAAACCCAGGGCCTCACAACTGTTAGGCCAGTGCTCTATGTGAACTATACCCCCAGCCTTCATCTAGATTTAAGGATATTCTTCAACTCTCCTTCAGTCCTCCCGCCCTGAAAAAAAAAAAAAATAAAGGAGTATAGGAGAGCTGAGATTTACATAGGCCTGCAGCCTTACCAAGTTCCAAACACAGAAAATGCCTAGGAGGTATCAGAAAGGGCAGTTAATTGGTTGGCTCCTGAATGTGTTAATCCCAAGCAAAGCTGTGTTAGTACCTCATTAACACATTGATTCTACTGACTGTTCTCTGCAGTCCCGGATCACTTAATATCCTGGAGGTGGTTTTACAAAATCAAGTCACATTGACTAGAATTGCAAACTAAGATTCTTGGCTCAGAGGTCCTTGTTCAGGAAGATTTTAGGTTAAGAAAAGACAGGTTGTAAATATGTATGTGAAATATTTAGGTTGGTTCTTTCTTCTCTGCTCAGAAAACTTGTGACTGGTCTGGACATCATGGTTCCTCACCTCTCCCATAAGCACAGGGGGAGAAGTGAGCAGTCAGCAATCCACCCCACCAGGTGTGCTGGAAATGCCCCCCCCCCGGCCCCGGGAATAGGAGATGTGAGCCCCCATCTCCACACATTTATCACCACTCTCCCAGAGGAAAAGGGGAGACCTGCAGCTAAGATGCCACCTTCGCACTCCAAAGCCATCTGCTAGTCCTTGGAGTCAAAGCTCATGGCTGTGTGGATTTTGCCTGCACCTTATTTTTTGCATGTATTTCTATAATGTTCTGCAGGCATATCTTCCTTCCTCACTAGATTATAAAATGATTCCAGGTAGGAACCTCTTTTTCAACATCTGTCTCTCCAGTGGAATTCATGCTACCATATGAAGTTTGTTGCTTTGAAGATTTGAGTTATAGTAGTGGGTAGTAGAAAGAAGATTCTAGAAAGGGGTTCTGCTGCCAGTCAGGTATGACCCTGTGCAAGCCAGGGCACTTTAGGGTCCTCAGGTTCTTACTCTGTGAAATGAGGTTGTTCATCCAGTTCCTCCCAGTTCAATGTACTAGGAAAAAAGGCCAATGGAGAAGACCTTGAATAGTCCAACTTTATTTGCCAAATTAGATTGAAAGTATGCATCGGGAACATTTAATTGGTTCTTTCTTCCCTGCTTAGAAAACCTGCTGTTTGGTCTGGGCATCATCATGGTTCCTTGCCTCCTCTGAAGTAGTAGACGGATATTTAAAGGAAAAAGGAGCTGCTTCCTAAGTGTTTCTGGTGCTTATTATAATCTCTGAAGTTCAGAGTCTCAACCAACAAAATACAAGGGGACAAAAGGTCCATCACAACATTCTAGTTAATTAACTTTAAAAATTAGTTATTTGACTTCACTCATCCAATGAAGACTCACTGATTGCTTTTCATGTGCTGGGCCCTATACCAGTCCCTGGAAATACCAGGAGGAGCACGGCCCCACCCACTGGGGCCTATGTGAAGCTCACCTTCTAAAAGAGACAGAAAGGTAAGAATACAACACAAATGCATTGCAATCAGTTCTTCAGTGGGACTATGTGCAGGACCAGGGTGAGATGAAAGTGGAAAAGGAAGTTAGGCACCATGGTGTACACTTATAATCCAGCTGCTTGGAGCCTGAGGCAGGAGGATAGCAAGTTTGAGGCCAGCCTGGCAACTTAGTGAGACCCTGCCTCAAAATAAGAAGGGCTGAGGATGTTGCTCAGCGTTAGAGTGCTTGCCTTGCGTGTGAGGCCCTGGGTTCAAACCCCCAGCAAAACACACACACACATACAGGCAGGGAAAACTCTGGTGATACTAGCCGTGGGGTGAGGGGAACTGGGGCCACAGCTCTAGTGTTAAAGAAAGAGGCTTGAGTTATTTTTCTTCTAGCTGCAGAAGAAGAGACTGCAGAAAGGTAGGGTGAGATGCCATCGCCTCCAAATCTTGATGAATCTCCTCTGTCCCCCTAAATGTGCTTAGGGCACCACATTTGCTCAGTTGTTGACTGAAGTTTCTTTAGCACCTAGGACATCAGCTGACAGAACAGTGCTCCAAACCAGGCATGGTGACACATGCCTAAAATCCTAGTGATGCAAGTGGCTGGGGCAGGCGGATCCCAAGTTCAGGCCAGCCTGGGCAACTTACACAGACTATATCAAAATAAGAAGGACTTGGGATGTGGCTCAGTGGTAAAGTGCCCCTGGGTCCAATCCCAGTACCATAAATAAATAAATAAGCTTTCCAAGATATTTGTTGAATGGATGAATAAAAATGCTACATTGGCATACAGCTTCTGTTCCTTATCCTTAAACTGCCTTTTTTCCTTTTTGTTCCTTTCTTCTGGGTTCTAGAGATTGACCCCAGGGATGCTGAACTACTGAGCCACACCCCTAGCCCTTTGTATTTTGAGACAGGGTCTCACTTTGTTGCTTGGGTTCCACTTAGCTGCTGAGTCTGGCCTTAAACTTGCCATCCTCTTTCCTCAGCCTCCTGAACAACTGGGGTTACAAGTGTGCGCTACCATGCCCATCTTTAAACTGTCTTTTTGACCAGTTTCAAATGCTACAGTGCCGTCAGAAGCCGAGGAAGGGCATCTCAACAAAGGACTATTCAGTGATGTTCATTCACAGCATCTCTTGCCGGAGGGGACAAGTGAAGTCAGACTGAGAAATAGATTGGGCACTTGAGAGTTTCCCATAATCTCTGCAGAGCACTGAAGAGTGATGGGGAAGTGAGGAGAGACAGACAGATATCAGACAACTTGCTCTTAAGAACTGTGACTGTGGAGATGGGGAAAGTTCTCTGGTAGAGAGAGAAATTCATGAACTTGGGAGGTCATGAAAGTTGAGAGAGATTTGTTAAAGGACAAGAGCCCAAGGAGTCCTTGTGCACAGGAAGGCCCCAGGGAGGGGAAAGGGGAATCGATTCACGCTGAATTCCCAGCGTTTTTAATCCCCCAACTACTCTTGGGGAGGCAAGGGACTTATATGTGAGGAAACTGGAGTTTGAAGATACTTTTAAAACTTGCTCATGATATGGTGCAACAGGATGAACCTTGAGAACATGATGCTAAGTGGATAAGCCAGTCGTAAAAAGACAAATGCCATGTGATTCCACATGGGGTGCCTAGAAGAGTCAAGCCCAAAGAGATAGGAGGTAGAATGATGTACTATTGTTTAAGCATTCACCACCTATCAACTGGGTGTTTCCAGTTTGGAGCTATTATAAATAAAGCTACTGTGAACATTCATGTACATATTCTTATATAGACATAAGTTTTCATTTCTTTATAATAAATGCCCAGGTGTGAAATTGTTGGTTAAATATATATTGAATTGTTGAGTTTTTGTTGTTGTTGTTGTTGTTGTTTTTAATGACCAAACTGTGGAGTGGCTGCACCATTTTATATTCCCATCAACAATGTATAGGCAGGTGTGGTGAACACACCTGTAATCCCAGCGACCTGGGAGTCTGAGGGAGGAGGATGGCAAGTTCTAGGCCAGCCTCAGTAACTTAGTGAGGCCCCAAGAAACTTAGCAAGATCCTGTCTCAAAATTTAAAAAATAAATAGATAAAAATTTAAAGTAAAAGGCTCAGTGTTTGAGTACACCTAGATTCAATTGCCAGTACCCCACCTCCCACAAAAAAATGCAAAACAAAACAATGAATGAAAGATTGAATTTCTCTATGTCCTTGCCCATATTTGGTAGGGTCACTTTTATTTTAATTTTTTTACCTTTAGCTATTTTTCTAAATGTGTAATGATCACTCATTGTGGTCTTAGTTTTCATTTCCCTAATGACTAGTAATATTGCAAATATCTATGTCAAGTTATGAAGTTTATGGTTGGTGTTTTAGTCAGCTTCTTCACTGCTGTGATCAAAAGACCTGACAGGAACAACATAGAGGAGGGAAAGTTTATTTGGCCCTCCCAGTTACAGAAGTCTCTGTCGGTAGTTTCCATTGCTCTGGGCGTTAGTGAGGCGGAACGTCAGGGCAGAAGGGAGCGGTGGAGGAAAGCAGCTCAGGACATGGAAACAGGGAGCAGAGAGAGCTCTGCTCACCAGGGACAAAATATAGACCCCAAAGGCACACCCCCAGTAACCTACCTCTTCCAGCCACATTAATTGACTAATCAACTAATTAGTTGATTAATCCACTGATTAGGTTACAGATCTCAGAATCTAATCATTTCACTTCTGAAAGTTCTTGCATTGTCTCATGCCTGAGCTTTTGGGGGACACCTCATATCTAAACCACAACAGTTGGTTTCGGGGCTTCTCTTGGCAAGTCATTTTACTCCCTGCAAGCCTCAATATTCTCATGTGTTTAATAAGAAAACTGAGCTATATGGGATATATAATGGGCTCTGCAGCTCTATAGTTCTATGTACCCATGGATCTACCCAGAGAGAATTTGTTTGCAAGATGAGAAGTTTTCACTTTTGCCTTTGTACCTCAGTTATCCTCATCTGCTGAGAATTGACAAGCAATGAATCTTCTCCAGGAGCCTCACTGACATTTCCATGAAATGTGCGGTAACTTCATTTGGCCCTCCAGGCTGTATTTAGCATTCAGATCACATCATTCAAGCCTAAGCAAAAGTCTTTCACAAATCATAAGGGACTTTATTAATTTTCTGATTCATTGAAAAGACATTTGAATTCCTTTGTTCCCAAGGTTCACTATAGAGCATAATTTTGAGTGGATACCTCAAAATTTTGGTTGAGCATCAATTGAATGCCTACTGTGTGCAGATAAGATGGTGTTCTGTAAAGAGCATAGTTGTATACAGGGAGAAAGTTGGACTTAATTCATGCTTGTGCCACTTATTGACTATGTGTGCTAGATCATGTGTCATTACTATAATGAAATAGTTGAGGCAAGCTGCTTTTGAAGAAAAGAGGTATATTTAGTTCTGGAGGTTCAAGGGCATGGTGCTGATGCCCATAGCATGGCTCTAGGGAGACCTCACGGTGTCACGGTGGGTGCATGTATAGAAGCAAGGAATTACATTGCCAAACAGGGAGCCAGAGAGGCTGGGTGGGGACAGGTTCAAGTTTCTGTAACAACCCTCTCCCCAGAGCTAGCAAGGACCCTATCAGAAATGCCTTAATCCTTCCAAGGATACATCATCGGTGGACCTAAAGAACCTCCCGCTAGGCCCAGGCTCTTAAAAGTTCTACACCGCCTCCCAGCTTGGTGGGAACAAGCTCCCAACACATGAACCTTTTAGGGGACAGACAGCATGCGAACCATGATGCTGTGTGACCTTGTTAAGAAACCCAATTTAACTGAACTTCTGCAATATGGGGACAGTAATATCCACTGGCAAAGTCGTCATGAGCAATAGTGATGATGTATGTGAAGTGTGAGCACTCAATAACTGGCGGCTGTGCAAAGTGCCAGTTTGTGTTTCCCACACAAACACTCTGAGTTCCCCATGAACTTTGGGAGACAGGCATTTACTCGTCCTGTCTTGTTAAAACTGAGGTTCAGAGAAGTGGAATAACTTAAGATCACCCTGATACTAAGTGAAGGAGATGGAATTCAAGCTGCGCCCTTAAGACGTTCCCAGCCTAGCCAGAGATAAGCTGTGCAGAAACAGATGAATACCCACACAGAGTAGCCAAAGTCAGTTAGGCACAGAGCCAAAAAGCATTTAGGAGTTCAGCGAAGGAGTTATTCTTGAAAATCAGGCAGTTGCGGGTGGGGAGGCACAAAAGGAAACAGAGGATTAGAGCTCACTGTTTTGCAGAACAACTTTGAGTTCCTCGCTGTCACCACCGCAGCTGCCTGTTGGTCCTGGAAGCCCAGCCCAGCTGCTGCAGGGAGGGGCATAGCGTTCAGCTCTTCACACACCCCCTCTTTGATTGGTGGCATATTTGCCTGCAGGCTCTCTCATTCACTCTAAAGCTCTATCAATCTCTGTTTTTTTTTTTTTTTTTAGCATGACCACTAAAGCTCACTGCCAGAACTGTTATTTCTTCTGCTAACACAAAACCCAGGGTTTATTTTATTGAAATATATTCTAGATTGCCTTCTCTAAATTGATTTTCTCAGATGTGAGCCTCTGCCTGGGCCATTTTTGCCCTTGTTCACTTTCAGAACGCCTCTGGGCTCTGTGCCTCTACAGCCTGCTCCTGGTAGGTGTCACGGGGTTCATTCAGTTGATATGCACACGTGTTGAATATCCTCCATGCACGAAACTCTGCAGTCTCAGACCTCGTGGAACATGCGTTTGACAAATGGCTGATTAACTCATAAAGGCCATAGAACTTAATTTGAATATCAATAGCTATCGCCTATCATTAATAAAAAATCAGAGTAAACACGCTTTGCCGCTTTAATGAAAATCGAGCGTATGTCATGCCACACAGAGAAACTGCTAATTCCTTGTGGCAGGAGGCAGTCTGAAGACGTCATCATTGGCTCTATAAACAGGTCATCTTGTAGACCGATTTCAAGTCTATGAAGCAGGGCTAGTTTACAGATCTTTGAAATGTGATCTGGATTTCAGTGGCGAAGGCCAGAGTTGAATTAAAGCAGCTCGCCTTTGCTCTTCACAGCTGCTCAGGGATCAATGACTGATTCCGTTTTTTGAAAGTAGGGTGGAAGGCAGCCAGGCGTGCAGCCCCTGGGGGTTAGGGCTGGTTTGGAACTTCCTGCCCTGTGTCATGCGCAGATTGTGTATTTGTAGCTGTTCTGTGCAAAACATGCAGAGTACATGCTTCTGGGTATTTTTTGCTTTAATCCACGAGAGGTTTCTATTTCAGCAGCTCACAGGACTCCAAATGTTGCCCTTTTTATTATTCCAGGCTTTCACACGTCCCTCGGATTGTCACCTTTTAGAGCATGTGTCTTCTCACAGTGTTCCCGGAATTCTCCATTTCCCCAAGGAAAAATATAGAACTTTCACTGAGCTCAGGTATTCTTAGGATCTGCTCTGGCACTCCAGGAAGAAAAACAACCCAGCAGAGTCAGCTTCAACCTTGGGGTGCCTGTCTCATTTCTCCCTTGCTCTTCCTTCCTTCTCCCTGTGGTGGCCTCCCAGGACGTCCTCGGAGCCCCTCCCCTTGACTGAGTTTTGGAGGTGAGGCTGTTCCCTCAGGAGTTCCTTCTCCTCAGTTCCCCTCCCTGGTGCTGCTCTGTTTCTTGCCTCAGGCCCAGGTTGGCCTCCCCTTGCCAGGGACTCCAGGCCTTCCAGCTGCCACTCAGCTCAGCACCAAGGGACTCAACCTTCTGCCTCCAAACATCCCCTCACCCAACCCCAGACAGGAGACAAAGGCAGAAGCCCTTGTTAGGTTCAGGTAAAGGAGTGAAAAAAAAAAGAAAGAAAAATCATACAGAACCAATTCTTCCTGGAAGAAGCCACTTCATAGACCTCCTAGCTTAAGTAGATTGATAAGAATTAGTAAAATTTGTATTCAAAGAACTTTCATTAACCAAAGACTCCAATGACAGAAAAGAAAACCCAGACTGTACTATATAGCTCTGTTGGCCTTGGGAATAACAAACATAAGTACCAGATATTTGGACCCCCAAGATGGCTGAGAATTCGTATCTCAGCACCTCTTCTTACAGCTCTCAAGAATAGTGGTGCCTCATACAAGAATCTGTGAATTATATACTTGTCCTTAATATGTGGGGGGTGGGGTGGGAGGTCCCTAGAATGTTTGGGGTGCTTAATCACACACAGACACTACAAAGACATATAAAGTTTATTAGACAAAAATGTTAATGCTGGGCTGGGGATGTGGCTCAGTGGTAGAGCACTTGCCTAGCATGTGTGAGGCCCTGGGTTCGATTCTCAGCACCACATATAAATAAATGAATAACATAAAGGTCCATCAACATCTCAAAAAAAATGTTAATATTGCTGAAAACTTTGAAGAATTCAGCTTAGTCTGTGAATGGTTCATCCTGGGCACCCGGAATGACACATGATCCTGGTGGGCTATTTCCCTTCCATGACTTCACCGGTAAGATGACACTGTTCTTCTGCACTGGTACATGAAGACTTACTAATTAAAATACTGTACTGGTTCATTCAAGAAGTATTTAGTGAGTTTCTACGACATACAAGGCATCACGCAGACTGTGTAATATTACATAAACATTTTTAAAATAGATTGCCATAAATAAACACTGTGATAGGATTATGTAAGGCCTTTTAGATAATTTTAACTCTTTTTATAGACTACATGGGGCTCTAATTCTGCCATTTTGGATGAATTGACCTGTTTGTTTGTTTTTCCTCTATTTCCCCTCTCTTCCAAAATAATTCATTCATTTTAGCGTACAGCATACAGCCAATTTCCATCTATTTTCTAATGGTTTGGTTAGAGCTACCATGTTGGGTTATGCCCTCCACAACCCACTGAGGGGGCAACCATGGTCAATATTCACTCTCTGTGCTACTGGCCAAGCCATGTGACCTGGCCTGGGACCATGTTCACCCGCAAATGTCCTTCATGGATTAGCTGTGCCCCTGCTCATGCCCTCGGTTGGTTCACAAGCTAGAAACAAAATAAATGGTCAGAATTTAATATTGTAATCAAACAGGATTCACAAAGAAGATCCATTTAGTGGTACCTATGGCTTCATCTTTCTATATGGTAAGCCCCTCAGGTAAGTGGCTGTATTTAGTATTCTTTTTATTCAGCCACACCAGCTATGGGGAAGCAAGAGGGACCTTATTGAAGAAAGAGGCCTCAGTGACGCCCCTGGAGCCACAGTTTAGGCTTCGCCCTCAGTCTTTCCACCAGTCTTCCGTCTAGGGCACCTCAGGATCCCAGGGTCTGAGCTGAAAGACATCAGTATCTGCCCTTTGGTGGAACTTGACTTTCTTATTGAGAATCAAAGATGGCATCAGAAGTCCTGGGCTCCAGAGGAAGAGCTAAGAGGGCAAAGAGGGGCTCCCATCTACAACTCCTCTCACAGTGTAACTTCAGCAATCTTCCCCATTGAAACGTCAACAGTTGCCACAGTCTGGCTGGGCACAAATGCCGCAGTCTGGCTGGGCACACAATCACGAGCCACCACACAGCTTGTAGATTCAAACAGCAACTCTTTATTTCCGAACTCACACCAGCCGTCTACAAACACGTTCTGGGGAAATCCACGTTCTGGGGAAATCCACGTTCTCTGCCCAAATCCACGTTCTCTGGGCTTCTGTCTCCCAAAATATACTGTCTAAATCCCGTGAGAACTCAAGGGGAAGTCAGGCAGCAGGATACGCCCTATTCCCAGCAGGAATAGTCTTAAACCTTAAACCTGGAACCTAAACCGGGAACGCCCTAATCCGCCTTGGTCCTTGAGCAAGGTCACCTACATTCAATGTCACTGCAACATGGGGTACGCTGGCAAGGAAATTGTCATACCTACCTGGCTAATGGCTCCCAGCAAACAGTCCTCTTGAAGCTGAGCAGAATGTGATTTCCTTGACCAATTAGAGACGGCAGGAGTGACACTATGTGAGTGCTACGCATTTCTGCTTTGATTTCTCAGGAAACTGGCTCTGAGGAAGCTGGATGCCTTATAAGCAGTCTGACTGTCCTGAGGCCACCATGATGTAAGGAAGCCCAAAGGAACCTACAGAGAGAGACTGAATATGGAGAGAGACGCCTGGCCAGGACCTCAGCTGCTCTAGTCCTGTACTACTTTCCTTCCGGCCACCTCTGCCTGCAAATCCACTGACAGGCCACAAGCCAGCATTATCTACCCAAGCCCTACTCAGATTCCTGACCTGCAGAAACTGTGAAAGATAATAAAATGATTATTGAAATCACTGTGTTTGGGGATTTGTTACATGGTCAGAAGGCCTTGGGACAAGCAGAGGCTAGAAGGGTGTTAGAGAAAGGGAGCCCAGAGTGAAAGGGAGATGCAGAGAGATAAAAGGCAAATGATTGAATGTCCTAAGAAAGAAAGGAGGTGAAGACATTTCAGAAAGGGCAGTGGAGAATTATCCTCTAAGAATGGCAATGTGGTCAACTGGAAAATACCTGGCTAGAGATGGGCGACCTGTGCCCCCTCCAGCTTTGCTGACCACTGCATGAACTTTGGGAAAAATCCCTTCTCCTCCCTGGACTACATTCTGTGAACCAATAAACTGTGTGTGAAAAAATAGCAAACCCCAGAAAAGAGGAACTACAAAGCAAAAATGTATCCCCCTGCCCCAATTCCGGGGTCACCAAGCACTCTTCCAGCTGTGAGTCGGTGTTTCTTAGGTAGACTGTCCCGCTGGCACAAATCCCACTTGGCCCACTGGGCAGTTCTTTTTCTGACAGCACCTTAATACATTGGCACTCCACTTTCTGTATCCATCTGATCACCTAAGGGGACACTTGACCTGAACACAGGAGGACAAAAACCCCAGACAGTGGAGATCAAAATAAGGTGTGACCACTCTGTCAGACTCTGCCAGAAAATGGCCAGCTGGCCTCCCCAGTGGATGGCTGTTTCTCACGACCACAAGTGCAAACACTCTCGCCTGACCAAAAATAGAAGAGGAAAAACCAAGAAGTTCCTCAGAAGTAAGGAGAGAGTCGGAACGTGGAAGTTGTGGGAACAAGAGGAAGCAGAGGCCGGGGGAGTGTGGCCAGGAGAACCTGGTCTGGCTTCAAGCTGCTCTTCCAACCACTTTCCCTCCCTGCCTGGTAACATCGGCCACTCAGTACACGGTGTTTTGGTCTTGTGGTCTTGTGTGCTTAAAAAGAAAACAGTGAATATATGGTAGTTTTTAAAAAAGAAAGAACAGACGTAAACAAGTTCTTCATCTAATGTTCTTGATCAAAAATATTCAGTAAAGACAATTTAAAGACAAAACAGAGTGAGATGATAACACAGCTCTTTGTTTTCTCATATTTAGATTATGATACCAAATATTTTATACATTCTGATTACTGAGCATCTACAATCAGCAAATATGAACTAATGAAGTGACAAGTCTAAAGTTATTAAGAAGTAGTATAATTTGAACCATTGATAGTAAGAGTTTTAAAATTTTAGTTTTTTGGGTTTGTTTTTGTTTTTCTGCAGTGCTGAGGATCAAATCTGGGGCCTAGATAGGCAAGTACTTTGCTGCTGAGTTACATCCCAGCCCTAAATTTTAGACATTTAACAAAATTACCTCTTTATAGGTCTGGGGATGTGCTGAATGATAGGCCACTTGCCTGGCATGTGTGAGGCCCTGGATTGGCTCTCAAATACTGAAAAAAAAAAAAAAAGTCACCTCTTTACAACTTTTTGTATTATAAAATCCCCTGGGGAGACACAGAAATGCTGCAACTGCAGACATTCTTTTTGCCCCCCACCCCTTCATCCATTTGGGTCTATTATTGTTTTAGACCTAGGGCACAGCCTGGGGTGGACAAAGAGGCTTTTAGATACTCTGTCTTTGTTGAGAGCACCATGAAGCTGGAGAGTCAGACAGCTACACAGTTAGGTCACCTGTATCACTTTAAGTGCCCAACCAAAAATATACTACATCCTAACTAATCAGATTGTAAGAAACCATTCTTCCAGAAATAAACTCATACATATTCTCTTTTCAGTGCAAGTGTAAGGCTAAAAGATGGTATGGAAATTGCCCATGGCAACACTAAAAACAAAACAAACACAACTGTCCTCATATACAACTCAACAGGCCCTGGGAAAGAGCCCTGTACGGTGGGAGGTTAATCCACGGAATTAGGTGGGGACAGTGGAGGCTGCCACACTGAGTGTTTTTATCTCTGGCTCTGACGCTTGAAGTTACAGCCTGGGCCAATGGAGAGCAGAGATGAAGCCTAAGGTGCATGTTCAAAGCCACTTGTCAAAGCTGGGGCCATGATAATAAGTATCAGGTCTGACACATGCAGTCGAACAGGGTCAGAGAATTAAGACAGACAAGTATGTGACTGGCAACTCCTGAGCCAGTGGCCTCACACAGCAGGACAGGAGGTAAATAAGGTGAGGACTTTGGGGGTTGGGAAGAGTAAGGAGAATCAATGATTAATTCTCACAAGGGGACTTCCCTTTATTCTCAGCACATATGTATGAAGGTGAGTCAAACCCAGTTATAATAAATCAGTATAGAAGAGACGGAAATAAGAATTGGACCTTCTGGAGATAAGGGTGTAGGCTCAATAGTAGAGTGCTCACCTAGCATGTGCAAGGTCCTGAGTTTGATCCTCAGCATGAAAAAAAAAAAAAAAAGGAAGGATAAAAGAAAGAATTGAACCTTCTTCTGAGGCATACACATACTATCATTTTACATTTAAACATTACAGTTAGGTCTAGATCTCCATAGTTCCACTGGAGGTGACAATATGTTTGATAAGTATTGGTTTTAATTTCCAAAAGACAGGAAAGGTGAAGCCACCTCCACAGATCCAACCAGGCCATATTTTTAAGATTCCAAACTACCAGGCAGAGAAGCCATGAAGAACAGGGGACTTTTGCTTTCTCTCAGGCTAGGCTATGTGTAAAATGATCAGGCCATTCACAGGCTCTTGTAAAAACTTCTGGCCACTCATGAGGTTGTATTACCTATGGTAAGGTCACAATCAAGATGCCCATGATATTCAATGTTCTCGCACAGTGAAAATTCTCACAAAAGAAGAGGGACAAGAATGGGCATTTTGTAATATATTGAGGTGCCCACGTGGTGTTTAAGTGGAGACCGGATGCTGGAGTCTAAGGCATCATAAAAGATCATTTCCTGTCCTGGATGAAAAGGTTCCTTCCAGCTCTGAGATTCTCCAATGTTGGAGAATCATCACTGAGAAATGGGGTGTAGAAAAGTGCCATGTCATGAGAGAAGCTGTACTTAAAGCCACATGTGATAAAGGAGTCCATCAAAAGAGACTGAATGCTGACAGTCCTTGTGGAGCCAAAGAGCAAAGAAAATGTAGTGGTTCCCATCTTTCTGCCATAATTACTCAATCCTTTAATGCCAAGACATGTTGTAGCTGTGGTCATGATCCTCAATCACTGGACTTGAGAGCAGGAGAAACAGAAGAGACTGTGTGGTTCCTAGGAGGGAGAACTGCATTCATGGATGCGTGTGGAAGGGTAAACGACTCCATTTTGCTCTGAAAGGAAAAGATGTTTTTGTTCAGATACACATATATTTCCTCACACTCAAAAATAAAGTATACAATGTTCAGCAAAACCTGAGAAGCAGGCATATTCAGTTTGTATAGCCTGCTTAGTTAAGATTCTCTTAGTACTTCATAAATTTCAACTCAAATTTATAAAGTCCACAAGATAAAAGACAGGGACTCAGTCTGCATCATTCCTGATAGAGGTATGTAATTGTTAACAAAAAAAAAATGTTTTTTCTTCAGCAACTTTCATTTATTGAGATTAGTGCTGAACTTTATTTATAAAGGAAATAGTAATGACCCACTAATTCTGAGTTGATTTTCTAGTAAAGGGGTTTGGTTGTACTAGGATCTACTAACATACTTTTGTACAGCAACTCCTAAATTGGGTTCAAGTTTGTGGCTATAAAGCAAAGCCAAGCTCTTGACCCACCTGGGTTCTAAGTCATGATCGAGGTTTGATCAAGATTGGCTGTGATCCACTGGAGCAACTAGTAAAACCAGAGGCAGCAAATGACCTTACGAGACGTGATAATCACTTTCATAGAAGAAGATGAACAAGAAAGGCCATTTTGTGATGTATCGAGGTGCCCTTCATGTGAATTTCGTTAGAGGCTGGATGACAGCAGGGATCAGGTCTGTCTTTTTTCATTGTCTCTCCCAGCTGCCAATACAGTTCCTTGAACACAGCAGGAATTTCATGCATACTCAAGGAATGAGTGTATTTTTTCCACAATGTCAAGGTCCTACATATCGCCTTTTCCTCCTTCCCCTTTTCCTTATCCCACATCCCATTTTTCAAAGGTATCCACTCTTACACATTTCATGTTTTGAAAAACAAATTTAGAAGGAAAAGGATTTTCATATGATTGGGAAAGAGAAATCACTGTCAAAGTCAAAACTACAAATGACTGTAGTTTTGAAACAAAGTGAAATGTTCCCACAGAAGTCAATGGTAATTATTAATAAGGATATGGCTTGGCAAAAGACAGATCAAGATCACCAGATCATTGACTTAGGAAAACAGACCACTCCCCTTGCAAGCGTTATTTATAGTGAGCATTCCCCTTTGTAGTGGAGAGTTACCCCAGGTCCTCTACAATCCCAGAACTAGGGCGGACCCATTTCTACACGGAGCTCAGAGTGGCAGATACAGAAAACAAAATCCTCAGGAGCTAAAGGCAAGAGACTATCTCCAGCTGCCTAGAATTCTTCCCTGCACCTCTCACCTCGGGGCCTTCTTCTCCAGGCCAGGAAGCCAACTCCAGCCAGGACAATGGTGAGGACAATGGCCCCAAAGACAGCTTTCATCACCAGAAGGATGGATTCCGATTCTGGAAGCAAGCAGATGAAGAAAATCCACAAGTGTCCTTTCCCTCCTGATAACTTCAGGGACTTTTGTCCCTGTACTCATCAGGAAATCCAACACTGTTTTTCTTCTTCTTCTTTTTTTACGATACTGGGGATTGTACAGTACAGTACAGGAGCACTCTACCACGGAGCTACATCCCCAGCCCTTTCTATTTTTCATTTCGAGACGGTCCCGCTAAGTTGCCGAGGCTGGCTTTGAACCTGTGACCCTCCTGCTCAACCTCTCAAGTTGCTGGGACTACAGGCATGCACCACTATGCCCAGCCCAACACTACTTTTCTTACTGTCATTTCTCATCATATGATGGCTAATAGACTATGTGTGTGTATTTTCTGGTGTTTAATTTTTTTAAAAGTTTTAATTTGTAATATAGTAAATAGCAATAGGTATGGTCCACATAAATAAAACTCTGGGGTCTGCAATGATTTGTAAGAGTAAAAAAGAGCTTTGGGACCAAACAGTGTGAGAACCACTGACTTGAAAGACCCATTCTAAAGCACACTGAGTTGGGTAGTGATCCACCCTCCCCTCCTTGACAGCTGGCATGGCTTCCTGCTCATCTTCTTTCCTCATTCTCACTCTCCAGATAGCCACCACCTAATCCTTACCCTGATGGCCCTGAAGAACCACGTGGAGGCCACAATGCTCCACGTGGCAGGAGTAAATGTCCCTGCTCTGTGGATCCAGTTCAACTGACACCCACGTCTGATAGGTTCCATCCCCGCTGGGAAGGATGTCTCCATAATCCACTTCTTGGACAAGTTCTTCCCCATTTTTCTTCCATATCATGGAAATTTCTGGAGGGTAAAATCCATGAGCTCTGCAGAAGAGAGTTGTAATCCCCGGAAAAAATTCTTTGCGACTTATTCTGACCAGTGGGGGCTCTAGGAGGAAAAACTACAGTTTAATAGAAATGTCTTGGATACTGAGCAAACAACATTAAAACTTGGCAACTAGGTTTTCCAAATAATTTTCTTCATTGCAGGAAACATCTAAAACCAGGAATGACCCAGAACCCAGGTTCATCAATAACAAAGTTAAATTATTGTATACTACTAGGGCGGTGTGCTAGGAAATGAAAAAGGTGGAGTTAAGCCATAGTCTGTCCACACAGCTTTGAGTATTTGGAAAATTATTGGGATTATTTACAGTTAACCTATGGAATACCTTTATGTATCAAGAAAAACTGAGCCATAATATGGGTAAGTGATTATTTCTGATAAATAATTCTGCGAGAGATTGGAGATTAGAACTCAGTATTCCTTGATCTCAATTCCGAATTTGATGGCAATGAATGACACAGCATCTCAGCTCAACTCTGGCTCCAAAATGCCTGTGTGCTCAGGTTGACACCTTGATGACTTATTATCAGATATAAACATATGTATTAGATTATGTCATAGTTGTGTTCCCAAAAGGGCTACAGAAACTCATATCTTAGAAGGGCTTTGGCAGTGACAACAAGGAATTGTCCATTTGTGACTTTGCTTTCTTGTAACTTCTTTTAATTTTCCAGATGGTTCTGTCCTTAACATTTCTGGCTGAAATGGGGTCATAGATCCATATAGAGACCACCCATACCAACTGGAAGACCTATTTGCTGCTCAACTTCAAAATTCACCTCCTCATTCACAACTTATTATCTGCCATTACTGATACAGGGAAGAGCCTTCACCTCAACAATGCCTTCCTTGTCTTTCCTGAGGCATGACATTTGGATGTAGAAAAAGGCTTTCAAACATTAGAAATAAAATATAAATGCCATCAGGAGGGAATTCTTATTGACAGTGCCTGTAAGAAATTAATCTGAAATCTTTTCCTAGGCACTGACCATATGGGTTGAGACCCCATTAGGACATTGATAGTAGACTGAGAGGAGGCTTGGAGTGGGAAGCAGTTCCTTGAGGCTGAACTTTCTACACCACCCAGGGCCCCCCTTGTTTCTCCAAGGAGCTCTTCATATCAGACAGAATCAACAGGGTTAGGATAAACCATCCCAATTCATAGCAACTGCATTCAGGCTTCCCCACCTTTTCCACAGTGTAGCAGGCCTGGCAAGTGAAGGTTCTCTGTGTTTGTAGTCAAAGGCTAAGAAGGTCACAGATCAAGGTCAGGAAGTATCCCACATTGCCCCTCTTCCTACTGCCTAGGCTCAGCAGAAAATATCTTAGTGATGAAGCATCCTGTATAACCCCAAGGTGGCCACAGATGTCAACCACATCCTAAGCTGTCAGACAGTCTTCAGTCAGGCAACAATAACAACATTGAGTATGTGAACAGAGCTCCACAGCTTACAAAGTGTTTCATATACATTATTCCATACCAGTTTCTGTGAGGTAGGCAGAATTATGCTTTTTATTTTACTCAAAATTATTGCTTTGTAGGTCTGGCATCAATTAGCCTCATCCCTTTTCTGACATTATGAACCGCTAAACAACAATGTATTTTGGAAGTTGATTGCACCCTCCTCCAGCAAGTACCAAACTAAATTCCCTCCCCAGCATCGTCTAAACTACAGGGCTGGTCAGTTTCTCTTTGCTGGTTCTGACCCGGCCCCTGCCCAGTGCACCAGGGGCCTCTAAGTGCTCCTTTGATTTGTCTGTCTATTTATTTAAGTAGCTAATGCTGAGAGAGAGTGGCCCGTTCTTCTGAAATGGTGAAGCCATGGGGATATGAGCTGTGCACTGGCTGCCCCACCTCCGTGGAGAAGGCCATTCATCGGTTCTGACTCCTCAGGTCCCCACACGGGCCTGATTCCTGCCTTCGGATAGCTTCCCTCTTTGAGCCACTTTGAATAAGTTTGTCACTCAGCTTACGAAGGGGAGAGTCAAAGTCAAACTCCCCTCGTCCACCTCTAAGACCTGTGCTTTTAGACAGAAGCACTGATTCCTAACTGTGGCCTAGACACTCCTCCTTGGGACTCCAGGAAAGTCCCTCCACTGGAGATGACTCCTGTGGGAGTGAGTGCATCGCGTCTAAGAGTTTCCTGCAGCACCGTTCTGATGCGATTTACCTTGAATAAGCTCATACATGAAAAATTCTGTATTAACTAGAAGCCAGCCGATGGAATTACAGCATTCATCTGCCAGCGAAGCAAAGACCTTCAGTTTGTCTTCTTCATAAACCCAGATATTTTTACTCAGAATGGGATTGTCGGAGCCCTTAGCTCTTGAACAATTTGTAAAAATCATCCCACCTCCGAAAGTATCTTCCGACTTATCCGTGACAGGAGATGGAAAGATTTGCCTCACTGGATCCCCCAAGTCAAGGTGTCCTTGGAGGTACTCCAGTCTGTCATGACAAATGGAACTGCTAAATTTTGTCAAGCTGCTGCTAAAAAAAATAACCAGGGAAAGTTATCCGAGGGAGTTCCAAATCTCAACAGTGCAGCTCTGGTGACGGATCTCAGCACAGGGTGAATGTCACCTACACAGGAAGAAGTTATATATAAAACCGATTTTGCTGGGAATTCTCTCTTGTTACCTGTTCTTAGCAGGGTATCTTTGCCGTACTCTAGGAATCTCTTTAGCCAGGCAATGCATTCTTCTTCCAGCCAATTCTTTTGATATTGTAACTCATGCTGATTGGCTTCCCATGCCCGTTTGGTGACGTGAGCCACATTATCTACTGCCATCCAGGACAGGGTGTCTTTATTGAAGACGATGAAATCCTGTCCGTCATATGCATATTGGAGAAATCCCATGGTGCTTCCATCCTCCAGCAATTCACAGCCAATCATTCTCTGGTAAGTGTGAAGCCCTGGACACAGAAGCATGAAAGGGCAGGCGCAGGGCAGAGGGGGCTCTTAGGTGACATGACCGGGGCATGGCTGGAAGCATCCTCTGCTGTAGTTTATGGGACCCCACAGGCCTGCAAGACACTGCTGGGTCTTCAGGAGGTTGCTGTTACATAAGCCCACCCATCAACAGATATTTGGGGAATACCTACTGCATGCCCAAGCAATGTGATAACTCTTGCCCTGGAAAGTTAGCCTGTCTCGGGAGCGATTAATTGATAAACTTTGTGGCTATTATGAGTGCAGTGGAGGAGAAAGAGGTGCAGGAGCCAGAAATATCCCCTGGAAAGTTAATGTAGTCAGTCGTGCATAAGCAAGCACATGGCTGAGCCTGGCCACCAGGAAATGAGACCCAGTGGGCAAATTTAGAAGGGAGACACACATCAGAAGGCGAGATGGCAATGAGATGGGGATAGGGGGGTCAGATGACAAAAGGTTGCTGGGGAAGAGAAGGACAATTTGGAAGGTGCATAGGACAGATGGTAGGCATTGAACTCCATCAAGCAGATTTGCCAAAAGCCATGGAGAATGCAAGTCAGCGAATGCTCACATTGGCCACCGTCAGCCCAGGCACTCTGCTAGAAAGGGACCACGAGGGAGCTCGTTCATCCCCTCGCAGACACACCTGAGTGATTGTAGTGCCTCTGCAGGCGCCTCAGCTCCACCTTGAACATCTGCTGCCAGCCCCTGAGCAGCTGAGTGTACCTCTCCCAATGATCGGGCGCCAGGTTCTCCGCCATCCACGGGGCCCGCGGCTCCTTCTGCCGAGTGACACTGTCATATGTGGTGATAGGGTGGGAGTCCACATACCCAACTGAGATAAATTCAGGAACCCCGTGGCCAGGATCCGAAACGCCCAGGCGAAAGTATCTCAGAGAGTGTGTTCCTGGGCAGGAGGCAAGGAAGGGAGACAGTGAGAGTCCCAGATGACGCGAAGCCACACTGTACGTTTCAATGACTCCCCACCGGGGCTCCGCACTCAGTAGCGCTGTGACTTATGGGCCCCAGATGCTATTTCCTCTTACAGAATTCTAGAACTCTGGGAATTATACCTGGAAAGCCTTTTAGGGCTCTAGCCATGACTTGGGAACTTTTCATGTCTGAATCTTAAGGTGAAGTTGTTTATTTTTTAAATCTTTATTTTATTTATTTTTATGTGGTGCTGAGGATCGAACCCAGGGCCTCACACATGCTAGGTGAGCGCTCTACCACTGAGCCACCACCCCAGCCCCCAGGGTGAAGTTTTTTAAGTAACCAAACTTGTAAGCAAAGTATAACATGCTGCTCTAGCCTTGGGGGGAAAGGCCCCAAACCACTCATTGGGGTTCCCAGGGCTGCGCTTGAGGGAGCTCCGAGAAGATCAGAAAACCATGATACCCCAATTCCCTCGTTTTACCAACCAAGCCCCAGGTGGATAGACAAGGACCCCCCACTCCACACACACGCACGCACACAGACACACACACACACACACACACACACTCACTCACACTCACACATCAGGTCAGGCAGAGTGAAAACCTCCATAAGGACTTAGGCCTTCTGAGGGGGAAAACAAAAATTTAAAACAATGTGCTTTTCCTGGTTTTATACCAAACCACCCTTATTATCCACTTTCTTATTTTTTTTTTCTAGTTTTTCTTCTGGATAAATATCACTATAAGGATTGCAATTATGAGTAAGGGCTAAAAGTCAACTGAAATGAAGCAAGGGTTTGGTCTCTGTCACTCCCACTGACCTCAGCTCAGGGTCTAGTGGAGTCAGACAAGGTGGCTTCAAAGTGGCACGGTACCTGCTGGCCTGCAACCTCAGGGGAGACTTTCCAGAGAAGTCAAGTCTTAAGGGATATTTTGGGACAGGTAGGAGGTGAGCAGGCAAAGGGACAGGGAGGGGACCGGAGGGAGAGCAGTGGGAGCAGGGGAAGCCATGCGTGTAGCCAGCAAGTCTGAGAGCTGTGCTCTGGGAACCAGATAGCCTCGGACAGCTGTGCACAGCATCACAGAGGGGACTGGGACGATGACACCTGGGAGGTATGCAGAGCCCAGGCTGAGAAGGCCAAGGCCCTCCGTGCTGTGCCATGCCAAAGAGCCGGCAGACAGAAGGCACGTGGCTCTGCTTGCTGTTGTCAGGAAACACCCACCTCAGCCTTTCCTCTTGCTACCTCCTGCCATTCTGCCCCATCTAAGTCCTTCCCAGAGCCGGGCACAGTGGCACACACCTGTAATCCCAGTGACTAGGGAGACTGAAGCAGGAGGTACAAGAGTTCAAAGCCAGCCTCAGCAACTTAGTGAGGCCCTAAGCAACTCAGCAAGACCCTGTCTCAAAATAAAAAATAAAAAGGGCTGGGTGGGGCTGAGGCTGTAGCTTTACTATTTAAAGCACTTACCTCGCAGATGTGAGGTACTGGGTTCAATCCTCAGCACCACATAAAAATAAATAAAGATACTGTGTGTTCATCTACAGCTAAATAAATATATTTTTTTAAAGGGCTGGGGATATGGCTCAGTGGTTAAGTACCCCTGGGTTAATCCCTGATACCAAAAAAAAAAAAAAAAAAAGTGAAATAAAATAAATAAATCCTTCCCAGGCATCAAAACCCATCTCCAAAGACACTCTTGGAACCAGCTCTGACAATTACATGGCTAAGTGGAAAGGATAATGGAGGTCCACATGCCCAGAGATCCATATATGTAAGAAGAATAAATCAAGCAAACTGTTAAATACGTCCTATACTCTGACATTTAGGAATAGCTCTCCATATGACCCTGACGGACAAATCCAAATTTTAAAATCTCAGATTTTGTGAAGTTCTAGACCTGAATGCAGTGACACAGACAGAGAAAGCTGACCTGTGTCCTTTAGCCCCTGGCCCTCGACCTGGGACCCACCTCCTTCTCTTCCCACTTCTGGGCCTGTGCACATGTTTAAATACCCCTGAACTCCCGCTCAGGCTCTGTCCACAATGCAGCCTTCTGGTCACCCCTCAGGTCCAGCAGGGCCTCACAAGCAGCACACTCCACCCTTCAGGCGATGGACAAGTGAGGAGGCCACACAGCCCTGAGTGACCTGACGGGAACTCTAGGTTCTGGGTGCACGGAGTGTGGCTGGAGAGAGGGGCACAGATGGGGGGGTAGCAGCTCCCCGCAGCCTGTGTCCGATGGCTGCACTAGACACCACTTCCCCAGAGTCTTTCCAGATTGCTCAACCCCAACTTGCCAGCTGCTTTGGGAACTCACTCGGGTCTTCTGATGGGGTCTTCCTCATGCAGAGAACCTGCTCCCAAAGTCAGCCTCCTAGTCCCCAGGCTAAAGACACCTAACAATGCTCATTCCTTCTTCTTCATTTATAAGCACATAGTTAAGAAAAAAAATTCAGACTTTTAAAAAATCAGCTCCCAAAATGGTTGGGTTCGTTTCTATGGGAGCAATTTGGTTTTTAATTTTGTTTTCTCTCAACTGCCTGCTATAGTCTGGATCTGACATGTTCCCAAAAGGCCCCTGCATTAAAGGGTTGGTCCCCAGTATGTCTTTAAGAGGTGGGGTCTAGTGGGAGGTCTTAGGTCATTGGGGGCACGTCCTTGAAGGAGATGTTGGGACACCTGACACAATAAATCTTTTATCTTTATAAATTGATTACCTAAGGCTTTTGTCATAGTGAAGGAAAGCTGACCAACACTCTGTTTATGAAAGAATTTATAATGTGCATATCAAGTCTGAGCACCAACAAACCACAGGCAAGAGCACCTTTACCTAGATTGGGGATGCTCCTTCCCGGGGTCCTTCTGCCTGATTGTGCCAGTTCTATAAAGGCAGTCTCTCTCTCTCTCTCTCTCTCTCTCTCTCTCTCTCTCTCAGCTATTCGAGCTGGAATGGGCAATTGGTAGCTATTTGGTGGACCAAATTGCTTGATCTCCCTCCCCAAAGGCCTCAATCCTGCAAGTCAGCAGCAGTTCTGAGCAAGATGGAAGCTGGTCTTCCCCGAGGCTTGGGTAGCATAAGAGCTCCAGTGACCCTTTGTACTGTTTGACCTCTTACTTCCCCCTTTCTCCTCCTGTGGTGGATGGAGCTGGGGTTGGGAGGGAAGACAGCAGAAACCTCTAGGCTCTCACATAAAAATGTTGGCTCTTAAAGAACCAGAGCCAGAGATTGAAGCAGAAGCATGAGTTCTATCACAGAACCAACAGTTACCGTAGTCGGCTTCTATGCTGCTTACCTTTGCTTATCTGATACCTACTTCTCTATCCTAAGGCACTTAAGAACTGGGACTTAGCTCTTTTCCTTTGCATTTCCTGCAAGGTCTAGTGCAAGGAGCTTGGCACAAAGTAGGAAGCTGGTAAATACTTGGAGGATCAAATTGTCGGTGAAGCACTTGATTTTTCTGCCTTGGAATAATGAAGTATGCAAAAATGAATATGGATCTATTTATCCTGGAACTTACAGTTTCAAAATACTTTTCATTCAAGGGAAGCCTGGCACACAGGGAACAGTCAAAATCCAGATTACATCTGATCTAGAATCTGCCAAGGGTGGATATGCTGGGGCCTGCTACTGCTTTTGAACAGCTCTGTTTCTCCATATCGGGAAAGGGTCTGTGGTTATTCTGGAGGTGCGACTGTTCCAAGTTGGAGGCCAAAGGGAGAACAAGTCATGAGCATTAGCTCTACACTTTCTTAACATCCATTTATACATTCAGTGAGTGCCTGGCAACTCTTCTAGCTCTGAGCAACACAAGAGCTAGAAAATGTCAGCCTGCCTAGAGTCTACACTCTGGTGGGTGGAAGAGAAGAAAGACAGACAATATAACTGAAAGAAAGATAGATTCATATATATATCATATATATATATATATATATATATATATATATATATATATATATATATATAGAGNATTCATATATATATCATATATATATATATATATATATATATATATATATATATATATATATATATAGAGAGAGAGAGAGAGAGAGAGAGAGAGAGAGAATGGGCAACACAATTTGAGACAGGAAGTTCTCCTCAAAAGGTGACTTCTGAGCATGCCCTCAGGGAATGAGGAAGGCTGCCTGGTATCTCTGGAAACAGCAGTCCAGGCAGGAGGGGCCATCAAAGGACCTGAGGAAAGAGCAACCTGGCCTGTTCTGGGATCAGGAAGAAAGCTATGGTTAAAGCTGAGACATTGAAGGGGAAAGAAAGAGGAAGGAATCATTTCCACAGTTATTCATAAGAAAAACCTTCATGGAAAGCAGATTCCAGGGAAAGAATGGAGAAAGGAGAAGGAAGAAAGAAGAAAAAAGTTTTTAAAAGCTGTGTTACCAAGCTCAGTTGGACTGTTGTAGAACTTCTCCTGGACTCTGGAATTCCCATAATGATATCTGGGTCTACATTCCTGGTAGATGCCAATAAGCAAAAAGAAGTACTAACAACTTGGGGCATTATTTTCATGATGGGAAGATTTATTCTAGGTCTCCTAACTTCTTCTCCCAATACAATATTTACAATTTAAATAATTTTACTATGTTAGTCAGCTTTCCATTACTATAACAAAATACCTGAGATAACTTATAAAGAGAAAAAGGTTTAATTGGGTCACAGTTTGGGAGGTTTTGGTCCATGGCATATTATGCTGTTGTTTTGGGCCTGTGAGGAGGCATTGTATCATGGAAGGAGTTCCTAAAGAAAACCTGCTTTCATCAACAGCCAAGGAACAAAAAGTGAGGAAAGGGCTGGGGTCCCACAATCCCCTTTTGGGGGGATGTCCTCAATGATATGAAGACCTCCCACTAGATCCAAGCTCTTAAAAGTTCCTCTGTCTTCCACTAGCACTGGAGACCAAATCTTTAACAAATGGATGTTGGGGGAGACATTCAGGATCCAAACTATAGCACTTAGTTTCTTCTTTTTTTATGTATATTTATTTAATTTTTTAGTTGACACAATACCTTTACTTATTTATTTTTATGTGGTGCTAAGGATTGAACCCAGGGCCTCACGTGTGCTAGGCGAGTGCTCTACGGCTGAACCACAACCCCGCCCACACTTAGTTTCTTATAAAAATATAAATTCATAAATGTTTGCATGATGTAGAATTAAACGAGGTAGATAGAAGTAAGTTCACTACACCAACCTTTTTCAGCCCCAATCTCCTGGTTTGGGAGCAGTTGTTCTCCACCAGCCAGCCTTGACTTCAAAGGCTGCTCAGCCCCTAAAGGCTGGATTCCATCTGCCTGGCTGCCCGTCCATCTCTCTCAGGCAACCTGTGTGACGCCGCTCTAGGACATCACAGTCATGGGCCCTGTTACCATCTGGTGGCGCCACAGGTACAAGTCACACTTGCTCTTAGTTTGACTTCCAAAATGTTTGCCGTGCTGTGATGTCAGTTGACAGATGTGAAGTCAGCAACTCAGAGCAGAAAAGATAGGGGTAAGTCCATGGTACCCTCTCTCTCCCTGTATGTTAGACCTTGTGATAATTGACATCCTACTAGGACACGTTGCCCGGATGTTCAAGTTTCTAACATCACTATTAAGGTTGAATCACTTGAAAAGATTAATATGACCCCACAGAAATGGCAATTTCATACAATTAGGTCTAATCTTCTGATTTTCTCTTCTTGATCAGATACTTAGGAAATTGGGTTTATCGCTCCCTTTTCATGAGCATATTATTAGCATCAGCCTACTTATGGGCTAACATCTCTGATTTAGTTTGATCTTCCATCCATCCAGCCAAGCCGCTTCTCAAAGGGCATTTGCTGCCCTGTCCCGTTAGCCTCTGATAGACATTGCTAGAGAGGCCAACCAGCACAACCAAACAGCTCCCACACCAGGTGAGACTCCAATTTATACTCCTAAATTATGTCCCTTGAATTTGTAAATTAGCCAATTGGGCCATTTTTACAAATATCTGTGCCAAAATCACTGGATTATAAGATAACTGATTATGTGTTATCGGGTATTTGTCCCCAGGGGCAATTTACATTTATTGACTATCTACCAGGTGAGGCGTGTGAAAACAAATCAGATACCAGCTCTTTCCTCCAGGAATTCGTGGTGTTGTTGGGGAACTAAACGTATAACATAAATAAATGCAATGCACTAAAACACACAGCACAGACAGGTACCTTGGAGTGCTCCCACGGCTCAGATGGCAGAGACCCTGCTCTCCTATGACCACAGGGAAATGCTCCCAGGAGGAGGTGGCAGATCAGGTGGCCTTCAATGAGTCACCAAGGGCAGCCGCATCTTAATCATAACCATCAGAACTCTATGCATTTATTGAGCAAGTACCATGTGTCAGGTAGCATTCCAGACCCTCGATGAGCAGGGGTTGTACTGACTCTTTACCATAACCTTCTGAGGTTAAGACTCCATTCCACAGATGGAGAATATGTGCAGAGAGATTCAGTAAATTGCCCAAGATCATCCTCAGAGTCCATAAATGAAGGAACAGGAAATCACCAGCTGATCTCTCTACCTTAGGCCGCCTAACCCTCATCAGAGGAGGGGTGTTTCCCCAACCCAGCCTCCTTCGGGTTTCTGTCCCTGAAGCATCAACTGCTCTCTCCCGCCTCCTGGTGTCAAGGAGGACTCACTGTCTCTGATCTCCCAGTCCCTGGGGCCCAGGCTCCAGGCTTTCCTGTAGGTGGCCGAGAGTCCTGACTCAATTTATTTGTTCTCCCTCCCAAGTAGACCGATGCCTTAATAAGGTCAAAATGATTATGATTCCTGGGAACTATGCTGGAATTTCAGGCATCGCGGGAATGAGGGGGAGAAGTGGAAGGCGATATTTTTAGTTAAGAGAACCTCTGGACACTTCTCGAGTAATGCAGCCATGTGGATGGCTCTCCATGCAGCAGGAACTGCCAGTCCCCTCTCCTAACAACTTGTCTAATGACAGGAATTTAATGGGATGCTATAAGTGCTAAATGTGACAGCTTGGCTTCTTAGTTACTCTTTGGAGGCCACTGTTGTTGGTTTGGTCTTTATTTTTTTTAGAACTGGGGAGCAAACCCAGGGCCTCCGGTGCTCTATCACTACTGAATTACACCCCCAGCTCTTCTGTGTTTTTATTTTGAGACAGAGTCTCACTTAGTTGCCCAGGCTGGCCTTGAACTCACGATCTTCCTGCTCCAGCCTCCCAGGAACTGCGGTTACAGGAGTGCTCCCCGACGCCTGGCCAGCGGCTACTCTTTTGAAGGTTACCAGCACATCATTTTATTATTTTCTGAATTTCTGGGAAGCCCAGGTCTAGCTGCTAAGGACACAGCAATGAACAAATCAAAGTCCCAGCCCTCTGAGCTAATTTCTACAAAGGATATTGGAAATATACAAATATAGAATATAAGGTCAGGCGGTGATAAAAACTCGATAGAAAATAAAGCAGTCAAGAGAGTGTGGGGAAGGTTGATAGCTTAGATAGAAGGACCGGGAGAGGCCTCTCTGAGCAGGTAATATCCGAGCAGATATGTGCATAGAATGAAGGAGGGAGCCATGCAAGAGGAACCTTCCAGACAGCACAGTAAGCCAAGTCCTTGAGGAAGGTGTGTGCTTTGCACATTGGGGGGACATTGTGGGGCCCCGTAGAGCTTTGGAGAATAAATGAATGAGCTCTGGTGGTTTTTTCTGTACCCTCTGGGTATGATGATGACCATACATCTCCTATTTCCCAAAAGAATCCCAATTTTATGAACCTTATGCTTTTTAAGTGATCCATTGAAGTTGTAACAGAACGTGATTTGTTGGGTATGCTCTTGAAAAGTTTTCCCTAATAAATATAAATTCAGGTGTCAGAAAGAATGCACGTTGTAATCTGTCTCACTTTAGGCTTCATAAGAGAGAAGTGTTTAAAGAGTTGTATGTTTGACCTTTCATCTGGGTTCCCTCCTCCAGTTCTTGGCAATCCCCTGGAATAAGAGGATTGAGGTCAAGTGAGAATAAATAGATATTTCAACTAGTGAAAAGGAAAAATCTGTGAATTAGTCAAATTTCTCAGATTTAGATAGATTCAATTTCAACCAAGAAGAGGGCCTTAGGGGAGTGAAGTATTGTCTTGGAGACATTTCTATTGCATGTACCTTGGCAACAGCTCCATGGAAACAGACTGAAGTCTAATAAAGTGTATAGCAAATGCCCATATTTTCTCATGTTAACTCTTTGAACTCAAGGTCATTTCTAAGCAGATAATCTGCAAGCCTGTCTTCTGACTCTAGCCCAGTTGGCAGCTTAGGGGGCTTCTCCATTATCGGTCCTCGTATCTGAAGGACTCCATCATTCGTGAAATGCATGGACATAGTAGATTAACACATCCATAAATTTTTGAGTAATATCAAGAGGCCGATGTTGGTTATGTCAAGATGAAACACACAAACCACATATGGCTACACAAGAGAAATCTTGTACATGTCCCCAGCCTGATTATGTCCACCCACATTGCCACCAGTTCCCAGTTTCACACAGGCTGAAAAAAACAACAAGATGAATTTTAAAAGCATGAAATACCCTTTTCGGTGGGAGGGGAGTACTGGGGATTGAACTGAGGGGCACTCAGCCACTGAGCCACATCCCCAGCCCTATTTTGTATTTTATTTAGAGACAGTTTCACTGAGTATCTTAGTGCCTCGCTTTTGCTGAGGCTGGCTTTGAACTCGAGATCCTCCAGCCTCAGCCTCCCGAACCACTAGGATTACAGGCATGCACCACCATGCCTGGTTGAAATAGCTTTTTAAAATACCAATTCTGCAAACACAGCAAACCACTGGTTTGAATTTGCAGTCATTATTGCTGCCCAAACTATCTACTGCTCATAGTCAGATAATTTCAATTTCTTAGGGTCTATTTTTTTTAACATAAATTCACTCTGGAAGCATTTATGAAGTACCTACTGGACATTAGGTAGGGCCAGGGGAATAAGAGAAAAGTGAGGCTCTCTCTCGCTGCTTTAAGGACAGCCTCACAAGGGAGAGTTTAGAAATAGAAAAATCATAGAACTGGGAACAGGAGCTAGGAAAACATAAAGCAAGAAATGGTCACCCGAAGGCTGTGGAGTTGCTAAGAGTAACACTGAAGTGATAGTGGAGTTATTTTGACCCTTCCTGGAGTTGTGACCCCACACGCTGTGGTATCTCCTCCTTGTGTTTCCTGTCTATCACGGTATAGTAGCATTTATCCAGGGCCAGCAGTAGACACAAATGTCAGGTGGACCAAGTCCCTTCTCGTAACCCCATGTCTCTCCCTGTTAATAACACTTAAGGCTCAGGAATGTTCAGCCAGGGCCCTGGCAGGAAATGGCCTTTACCCCAGACAGATCCCACCCAGGGTCCTTAATGAAGGGACACCTTGCATAGGTAGGGGCAAGGCTAGGGAACAAACAAGGATGCGGGGCACCCAGAGGTTAGCAGCAATGGGAAGCCATTATCACCTCTGGAGTTGAAGAAATCAGAACAGCAAACAGAGTTACCTCAGCCCAGTGGGAGTGAGAACCCTTAAGAAGGGCTATTTCAGGCCAACTGCACTGGGGAGGGACCCGGCTACAGCCAGAGGCGGTGCAGAAGGGAAGGTGTGAGAAAGACGTATCTCGCCCTCCCTTTCTTTCCTCCCACTCTCTGGTCTCTCGTCTCTGAGTCTTGCACTGGGTGACCCTCCCCACCCCGAAATCAGCTGTAAGAGAGCCTGGGTGACCATGCAGTCTGTAGCCATGGGCCTCGGGGACACAGCAGGACAGGGAAGAAAGGAATCCAAGGAGTCAAAAGGAGACTAAGCAGCACAAAGGGACCTCCCCCACCCTTCATCACTCATTTATTTCAATTCCCTTTCCACCAAGTACCCGAGGGCCACGTATTCACATCCAGGGGCACCATAGTATTTGGGGAAAGCTCTGGACTGAAAGAAGACCTGCCTACAATTCAGACTGCTCACTACGTAAGTTTAGTCCATCTCTCCAGGCCTGCAGAAAAAAACAAGACCTTTTTTCCTCCCTTTGGCTAAGTTGCCCAGGTCGTCCTTGAACTTGTGAGTCCTTCTGCCTCAGCCTCCCAAGTAGCTGGGAGGCAGGCACCACGGCACCAGGCCCTTATCTTTAAATGGGGAATATTTTCTTAGAGTACCAAAAGGACACACGAGAACATTGGAGTGGATAATAAGTTTAAGGAACATTGTTCTATGTTATTGGAGAGTTCCTTGAGGAGTGAACGTAGGTAATGTATCAACTTCTTAATTTCTAGAAATATTACCCTTTAACTCCCCTCTCCCTTCCTCTTCCCATCTTCTGCCTCTTACCCTTATCCCCAATGTTTCCCATTTCTGACTTAAATGACAAGATTTCCTGGGTTACATTTTCACAGAAGCAGAGACTGTCTATCTTATTCGCTGTCATATCCTACTGCGTGCCTAGCACACAGTAGGCCATCAATCAGTATTTGTAGAGGTCATACACAGATGACTTGAAAGAGCTCCTTCCTGACATGTTCATCAGTCATCAGCTGGGGTAGGGCCACGTCTGAGTTCCGGCTCCCCTTCCGCCTCCCTCCCCCGGAAGTACCCCCCTCAGCCTGGAGAGTGGTTGCTTAGGGCAGAGGAAGGCTGGTGCTTCCTGTCCCCCAAGGGCCTCTCCTGCACTGGGGGCAACAGAAGGCTTCTGTTTCCCAGTGACATGAGCCCCCTAAACAATGAAAACCTCTTCCTACTATCGATTAGTGGATTAAAGTTTCTTACGTCCAGTAAACAAGCCCAGAGCCTGGTTTTTATCTGTCTTGGATCTCTAGTTACAGGCAGGGCTTGTGGTGAGGACAAAAAACAATACCTGTGGACAATGGGTCCTGTCCACTGTCCAGTGCCCCTGGAACACAACTGCAACCCCGTGAGATTTGCTAAGTTAGAGAAGAGGAGAAACAAAGTTAAGGGCAAGGATGTGAGCAGAAAAGAAAGGACGCAGCTCCCAGGAAAGGGAGGAGGAAGCTACCAGGAAGGTCTTTCCAGAATGGCTGCCAACCCCTCAGAAGGTGGTGACCTCAAAACCCTAAAACGTTTGCCAGACAACTGTCCAGCTCATCCACTGCCCCTTCAAGTCCTGAGTGAAATGCACCCACGTTTCTGCCCCTGGTTTCATTTTTCACCACAAGTTTTAGGAAGCAAAGCTGTTGTTCCTTGCCCCTCTCAGAGGACTTGGGTACTCACGGGCATGACTGAGCTTCACCATGAACACAGTGATTAGAGGTACCAGGAGCACCATCAGCCCCCAGCAAAGTCCTTTGCTTTCCGATTGATTCGGGTCCCTGTTGATCTTTTTGAGAACCTAAACTGCAGCCTGTGTTGAGTAATTTAGCAACAGGGGCAGGACACAGGGTCCTCTTCCAATAACAACAGGGGAAAACACAGAGCATCATCAGCTGCTAGGTAGAATAGAGGCAGGCAAGTCAATGCATTAACTTTTAACCCTTTGTGTGTTTGAGACGCTGCTCCTGTGGCAAGCCGGTCTTCACCTTCTTCCCAACTTTTAAATATTTATTAAGCCCAGGTTTGCCCAAGGCCTAGGAAACAAAGGCTAATAATACATGGTTACTCAGGGAGCTCAAGTTGCTGCCTTTGCCACTTCCCTGGAGTTTAAATTGTACCAATGAGAAAGTCACAAGTTCCCAGAGTTTGGGACTCCTTCTCTAACTGCCTGCAATGCTATAGTCCATATGTCTGAGAAAGCATGTGCCACTCAAAGTGTTCTGTAGTTTTTAGCTTAAGGCTGTGTTCCCTTATGCTGTTGTACCGGGCACAGTAGGCCCCAGAAATCCTTTTTGAAAAGGGCAAGAAAAAGGCCTTAGAGAAGACTCCTAAGGGCGGCCACTCAGCTTGCTCCATCAGCCACCCCCAAGATCAAGCTATGACTACACTGTCATCAGGAGCACATGACAAGTCGGAAAACAACAGCTGTAGCTTGTCCAAGAAGCTGGGGGACAGGCCCAGACTGGAAAGAGGAAGTAGAGGTGAATGGGAGGGAAGAATGGAGGCAAGGCCATGAGGCAGGCCAGACTCGAGCTAGGGCTCGGGGACCTGGGTTTGCATCCCAGATCTTGAATTTGGGGCAGTATCCCAAATTGCTTGGTGTCTTCAACTTGAAAAGCAAATCCCAGCATGTATTTCACAGGATGGTTCTGTTTGCAATGTACTTGAGAAGTAGTGGAACCGCACACAGCAGATCCCTTCTGCAGGCTGAGTGATGCACTGCCCCAAAGATGTTCCCACCCTAGTCCCAGAACCTGTGAATGTGCTCCCTTACATGGCAAAAGGGACTTTGCAGATGTGATTAAATTAAGGATCTTGGGATGGGGAGATTAACCTGGATTATCTGGGGGTCCTGGTGTAACCACAAGGGAGGGAGGCAAGAGGGTCAGTCAGAGATATGTGAGGATGGAAGCAGAGGTTGGAGGGATGCCAGTACTGAAACGGGGGCATGAACCAAGCAATGCAGCCGGCCTGCAGAACTGGACATCACAAGGAAAAGATTCTCCCCAGGAGCCTCAGTGGGAATGCAGCCGCCAACACTTCGATTTTAGCCTGTAAGATGCAGCTGCAGAACTCTGGCTTCCAGAACTGTAAAAGAGTAAATGTGGGGTTGGGGGTGTGGCTCAGGAGTAGAGCTCCTGAGTGTGAGGCACTGGGTTTGATCCTCAGCACCACATAAAAAAATAAACAAATAAAATAATGTTTTGTTTTGTTTTTTTAAAAAAAGAGTAAATGTGTTGTTTTAGGTCACTACTTTGTGTGATTTTTTTTTTTTTATAGCAGTAAGAGGAAACTAGAGTCTTCCTTTTTCCAAAAGACAAAAAGAAACCATAATAATGAAATTAACATTTGGCATCCTCTAACTACCCCCTTGCACTTCCCCTCCATCAGTATTTCTGTCTTCCTTTGTGCCTCCCTCACACATATGGGCACCCATGTGCCCCTTTGAGAGACCTCCAGATGTCTCTCCATAGGGCTGGAGTTCTATGCAAGTCTATTTTCCCTTTCAATTTCTGTTACTATCTTGTTCCCCCAAATGCATGTGTACTATTTAAAAGGAGATATGGGCCCTGGGGACGTAACTCAGTGGTACAGCACTTGTCTAGCATGCATGCAGCCCAGGGTTCAGTCCCCAGTATTGTAAAAATAAATAAATAAATAAATAAAAATAAAAGAAAGAAAAAGGTATGGTGATTATGTCTTTCATTTAGTCATTTTATTCTAATTTCTAATTAATAAATTAAATCTGGAAAATACACCAAAAAAATCAGAGTAGAGTCAGTCGCTCAGATAAATCCATTGTTTGTATGTTTTAGTGTGTGTCTTTTCAGTGCTTTTGCTGTGAATATATAGGTATGTATATATGCACAAATTTTGGAGTTCATTATTCCCAAAGAGGGGTTTCAAATAATAATACTATTTTGTAAATTCTTTTTCAAATTGATATTTTCTAGTATGAATATGTGCTTTTAAGGTATAGCTTTACTCTTCCTTAAATTTTTTAAATAAATAGATTTGATCAGGACCAAGATCTTAAAGGACAAGACAGCCTCACTAAGCTGGGAGCCTGGCGGGGGGCGGAGGGGGGGCAGTTAACGTCCTTGGCATCCTCTGGGAAAAACAAGCCCTACCTCTGTCCTTGAATTCTAGGCTGCACTTTTCAAAGCAGCCTGTCTTACCTTATTAACTACAAATCCCTTTATGTCTTTGGCTTTTTTTTTTTTTTTAATATTCTTTAGTTGTCAGTAGATCTTTTTTAAAATTTTTACTTACCTATTTATTTACATGGGGTCCTGAAGATTGAACCCAGGGACTCTCACTTGCCAGGCAAGTGCTCTACCACTGAGCCACAACCCCAGCTGTCTTTAGCTTTTTAATACCTGATTTGTTATATACATTTTAAAGCCTTCTGAGGCATCACTCTCACTTGCAAATGGGAAAACTCCTCCAAAAACAGAAGACAAAGCTATTGAGTTAGTAAGTGGATCATACTTGTTAAATAATGTCATTTTCAATATAATGTAACTTACCACATTCAATAAGTAGTTTCCTCTTGGTTATATATTATTAAAAATAACTAGAAGTCTGTGTGTGAAGTTTGATTCATGCCATTCTCTGTGTGTAGGTAAAATCCCTTTGCCAGTTTTTGGCCAAGGCCAGGACAGCCTTGTAGAAACAGGCAATGGAATGCCGTATCAAAGGACGTGGGCTCAGGTGTTAGACAAGCTTTTATTCAAACGAGGCTCTGCCACTTTCCACCTATGTGACTGCAGGCAAGCTATTAACCTTGCATTTGGATTTCTCCTGTAGAAAATGGGGAAGTAACAGTATCTCCCTGACAAGGTTGTCATGAAGATTCAAGGAAATCAGTTGTGGTGGAACCAAGAGATGACTTGTCACCTGTTGGGACGTTAGAGCCGACTACTACACATACATAATTGTGGTCAGTTCTCTGGAGCCATACTAAATAAACCTATAATCTAAGAAAAACCAGTGGTTCTGTCTGCAACCTCAACCCAAGCCCCCAGCCCTGCTGTGCAACCAAATTACAATCTAGAACCTACTCCACCTGGAAATTCTGGAGCCACTTTTGAAGATAATGAAAATGCATCACTTAGTGCTTAGAATACCCACTGCTAGAAATTAAATGTCAGCAATCAGTATTATTATCTGTGTTATTCAAGTATTGAGTTTGTGGTTTTCCTTTCTTCTGTATGGACAAATTCATAAAGGATTGTCAAGGTCGAGGCTATAACTCCCCTTCCTGCAAATGTTCAAATTCATTGTCACGTGGAGGAAGACACTGAATTCCAAAAGCACATTTTTACTTTTTAATACTCACCAATATCAATCAATTCAGTCATTATTCCTAATGAAGGAAAAGTGAGGAACAAGAGATGGGTGAGAAATGAAAGATGGAGACCAGGCAGAGATACACATGAGAGTTTATTTGTCAGAGCTGACAGATAAAGGCCATCTCTCTATAGTGGAGAGAGGCAATCTCTCTATAGTGGGTTCTTTGGGTGGGAAAGCGAAACTTTTTTCTAAAAATGGTGGCTGTCACTTAAGATGGCCTTCCAGATGCTAAGCAAGGACCTTATATTCTTTCCCTTTTTTGTTTTTTATTGGGGCCCTTAGGGAACAGGGATGTAGGTCAGTCTTCTATAACTGCTTCCTGCTGGGAAAGGGGCAGCATTTGAGTCCCTCATTATGGGTGCAGGATGTCATTGGAAAGATGATGGAGGTTGAGTGGTGGTGGAACACTGTCCCCCGTGGACCAATTTTTGTGAGGGATTTGTATTTCTGTAACAAAAGCTGGTTTACAGTTTGGTTAGAGATTTTTTGGATCTGATCTTGAACCAATCTAATGATGCGGGGGCAAGCATTAACAGAAGGCCCATGACAAGGAGAGGGGTTGATGAACCCAGCCTAATTCCATCTTAAGATTGGGATCTATCTCATCACTAAGTCATGAGAAGTTAATTTCTGTTTTACTATAAATTACTGTGCTTTCTAAACTTGTTGGGAATTCCTGCCCGTGCCTCGAACTCACCTATGCCTCACTTTCCCTGACCAGATAACAAACCTCTCTGAAACCTCAGAGGCTCCTCATAAATTCTGATATTGGGATCTGAATTTACTCCCTCCTTGAAATATCATGCCATGTAGATCATTTACCTACTATCTACCTTTGTATTATGCTTGTCAAAATCCTGTTATCTGTGAGTTCTCAAGACACCCCCCTTTGCAACTTTTTGTGCTATAAAACCTTGTTCCTAGAGAGCTGGGGTGCTGATCTCTAGCCTGGATTGGTAGAGACAGCCTCGGACCAGCTCTTTTTTATGTACACAATACAAGCTTGCTTTAATTTGATTTAAAATTGGGGTCAGTGGTGTTTTCTTTGCGTCAGGGATCAACAGGGTCAGGAAAGAAAGTGCCACTGGAGAAGGGGGTTACTTAGCTCCCATCCTTCAGCAGAGGAGAGCTGTTGTTTTTGATGTTCAAGGTCCTGTTGGAGTTGTTTTATCTTGTCCTTTACTAAGCCAGATAGATTTTTTTAATATTTATTTTTTATTTGTAGTTGGACCTAACACCTTTATTTTATTTATTTATTTTTTTAAGTGGTACTGAGGATCGAACCCAGGGCCTCGCATGTACTAGGCGAGGGCTCTACCGCTGAGCCATAACTCCAGCCCACCAGATTGATTGACATAAAAATAGCATTCCTCCTATAGGTACAGACAAAGTCCGCCTTTTTCAGCTGTTAGAAGATCAAGGCCCCTTCAATTCTGCAGAACCACAGCAGCTAAAGAATCAAGCTGGGATTGTATGGTTAGTATGGTTTAAGCAAGTTGCTGTAAGTCTCCTAGAAATTGGAATGGCAATTTCTGGTAATAGTACCCCTGGGAGGTGAGTGCAGAATAAGGGAGGAGGGCAAAATTGAAAAGGGGAAGGATGGTGCTCATGATTCTGCAGTGTCCTCGTGGTCTTCTGAGACCGAAGGAAGATGGGGAGTGATGGTGTTGGCCTTGAGAGGGCCTGTGGGTGTTACTGTATAAAAGGGTGGAGAAAATAATTTTATTTTATTTTTTAAAATTTGTTTTAATTAGTTACACATGACAGTACAATGATCTTGACATATACATTTGAATCAGATGGAGTATAATTTCTCATTTTTCTGAGTGTACAGGTTGCAGAATCACATTGGTCACACAGTCACGTATATACATACAGCAATAATAATATCTATTTTATTCTGCTGTCCTTCCTTTCCCCCCTTCCCCTCCCTCCCCTCCCTCCCCTCCCATCATTTCTCTCTAATGGGTGGAGAAAAAAAATTTTACATGGGAGTTATGAACCCAATATGGGATGCCCTCAAGGCAGGGTGCCTAGGGAGTGGTAAGAATGACCACCTAATGTATGCTAGAAGGGGCCAGAAAAGATGAGGAGCAAGGGGTAGTGGAGAACCAGAGAGTGGTGAGCTGAGCAGGGAGATAGGCTGTCCATAAAGCTCAAAAGGGGAGATGTTGAGTGCCTTTTTTGGGAGGGCTCATAACTTAAGAAGAGCCAAGGGAAGGAATTTAATGCAATCTAAATGTAATTCAAGGGATAGTTAATGAGAATGTTCTTCAAGGTCCTGTTGGTATGTTTCACCTGGCCAGAGGACTGGGGATGGCAGGGGATATGAAAATGCCAGGAGATGTTGAGAGCCTTAGCTACAGACCGTGAAACATGGGAAGTAAATTCAGAACCATTATCAGACTGGAGCGAGGAGGGGAGGCCAAATTGAGGAAGAATGTGTTCAGCGAGGATGCTGGCTACCGTGGGGGCACATTTATTGGTGGTAGGAAAAGCCTCGACCCATTCCGGGGAGGTGTCGACGAGTACCAAGAGAAATTAGTATCGCTTGACCAGGGGCATATGGGTGAAATCCAGCTGCCAATCAGAGCAAGAGAGATGTCCTCTTGCCTGGTGTAAAGGGAAGGCAGGTGGGTGGAGAGTGGAGGTAGGATCGGTTTTTTGGCAGATTTCACAGGAGGCAGAGAGGGTAGAGAGAAATTGTAGGTCCTCTGGAGAGAGTTTAAGGTGGGAAGTGAGAAATTGTTTTAAAGATGTGGTGTTAGGGTGAAAGAGGTTGTGAAGGAAGGTAAGCATCTGTTGAGTGTCAGGTGGGGAAGAGTCCATTCGGGGACTAGCAAGGCAGAGGACCCCAGGTGGAGGAGGCTATGGGAGGGCGGTGGCCCTCGCCTCAGAGTCTGCCTTGTTGTTGCCAAGTGTCACAAAGGCAGTGTCTGTCTGATGGGATCTACAATGTGAGATTCCAACGGCAGTGGGAAGCTTTGAGGCCTGAAGGAGATCTGAGATAAAGGGGGCATGAGTAATTGAGGTTCCCTTGGTGGTAAGGAATCCGCGCTCCCTCCAATAGCAGAGTGGGAGAGAAGAATGTGGAAAGCATATTTAGAGTCTAAGGAAGCCCTTTCACAAGAGGTCTTGAATGATCGGCTGTGAGCCTAGGAGTTTCTGTCAGGAGAGCTGATATTGTGATTGGGCCAGAAAATGGAGGGGGTCTTTGAGACAGATGTGAATGGGCTTGTGGTGTGAAGGATGGAAGGACTTGAACATTCCAGACAGTAAGGTCCACCTTGGAAGGGGGTAATGGGAAGGCACTGGAAGACGGAATAGGGGATGGTCCTAAGGTAAGGATGGTCCTAAGGAGGATCAGGGGAGCAGCAGGTGAGTCTGGATGGAAGCATATATGAGGGGAGAAGGAGAGCATAGCCCCCAACTCTGTGAGGATGTCCCTTCCCATAAGGGGACCAGGGCACTGTGGAATGACCAAAAAGGAGTGGGTAAAAATTAGAGAGCCAAAAGCACAAATAAGGCTAGGTGTCTGTAAGGGTTGGTAATGTTCACCCTCCACCCCGACAATAGAGGTCACAGAGCAAGTAGTAGGCCCCCAGAACTCCTTGAGGACTGAGTATGTGGCCCCGGTGTCTAGGAAGGAGACAGGCCTGCCTGAAATACACAGAGTTACCCTGGGTTCCCTCGGAGTGAGGGTAGTGGTCGGGTGGTGGGGACCTGGGCCTCCAGGTCCTCTGCAGCCAGTCTGAATAGCTGGAAAGGGGAACCAGAAGGGCCAGATGGCCCGGGGGCCACTATGAGCTCGGGGACAGTTGATGGCCCAGTGTCCTCCTGATGGCATTTAGGACAAGGGCATGGAGGTTTGCAAGGTTGGAACATGTAGGAGCCCAGTGACCCATCTGACCACATTTAAAACAGGGTCCAGGCAGTTCTGAGGGACCCTTCCACAGGCCAGTGGAACCAGGGGCAGATGCTGAGGCTGGACGAGTGAGCATCTGATATTTCTGCTTCCCCTCTCGTGTCTCCTGTTATACACCTTAAAGGCCACTCCCAGAACCTCAGCTTAGGGAGTTAGGGGCCCCCTCTCAGGGTACCTTAGTTTGGCCTTAATATCGAGGAAACTCTGGGAGAAAAAGTAGGTCATTAGTAGTTATCTTCCATCTGGAGTCTCAGGGTCCAGATTAGTATATTGTAATGAAGCCTTGGTCACGTGGTCTAAAAATGTTGAAGGGTTTTCATTCTTACCTTGGAAGATTTCCTGGAGCCTTTCATAATTGATAGCCTATGGGCTGCCTTTCTAAGTCCTGCCATGAGGCAAGTAATGAATTGGTTTCTACAGGTTACTCCTCTAGGCGAATTATAATCCCAATTGGGGTCCCAATCAGGGACTGCTGCAGTGCTGATAAGGGGATGTACCTTATCAGCCTGATTTCTAGCTTGCTCCCAAACTTGCCTTTGCTCCTTGGGCAGGAGGGTGTTAGACAAGATCATATGGATATCGTGGAAGGTCAAATCATATGATTGAGTCAGATATTGAAGCTCTTTGATATATGTGATGGGACTTGAAGTGTAGGACCCAAGCCGCTTTTCTATCTGTGAAAGATCTGACAAAGAGAAAGGCACATGACCTGGATTACATCATTACCCAGCCACCTCATGTAGAGGACACGGAGATGCAGGTTGGACAGCAACAGCCTGTGAGAGTGTGGCAGGAGGAGAGAAGGGCTGAGGGGCCGAGGGGACAGCTGCTGAGGAGGCTTCATTAGAAAGAGAATTATGGTATGGTGGAGGCTCATCCACTGGGTCGAAGGAGAAGGAGTCCTAGGTAGGATTTTCTGTCCCTTTGGAAGCAGGCATAGGGGAGGTGAGAGCTAAGAGGACTTGTGCAGGAGAACAAGAGTTGCAGAGAGGAGAAGTTGTAGAGAGGAGAAGGCCTGAGCGTATGATATCTCTTTCCATTTTCTGGAACACTATAGTTGAAAAGACCCCTGATAATATTGGGATCTAGAGTGCCGTTAAGTGGCCGTTTAGAGTCGTTATCCAAAGAATATTGAGGTCAGATCTGATTGCACAAGAAGATATATTTTGGGGGTGGAGTTAGGTCCGGGGTGAGAGAGACCCTGTATTAGCCAGGAGGCAGCCTAGGGGACTATGGGAGGGATGGATGAGGAGCTGCCCATGGTGAGATGTGAGAGTTGAGTTTAGAGGTGGGGCATCCCCCAGTCTCTAATATCTCCTAGTTGAAAGGATGGTTATGCTCAGGGGCTCATCACCACCTCTGGGTAAGTGTTGGGGCAGAAGCCCATAGAGATTAATCCAAGGCACTTGGCCAGAACTAGTAGTAGGGGCAGAAACCTATAGAAGGGGCAGAAACCCATAGAGATTAATCCAAGGCCGTGGTCTCACCAGGAACAACTCCCAATCAACTCAGTGTTTTTTTCTCAAAACCCAGGACCCAAATAAAAGACCACCTATAGACCCAGTTGATAGGGATCAGCCTTGTGAAAGCTGTGGCTGGGGGTGCCTCCGACCATGCGGTGACCCTGGGAGTGCTGAACATTTCTCAGGACCTGTAAGTCGTTTAGGTCAACTGGAGACAGAGGTCTTACCTGGAATATCCAGCGGTGGGTGCAGAGAGGTGTTCAGCAGAATGGAGGGCCTGGTTCCACGATAGAATTCAGTTTGGAGCCCAGGGATGCTCAGTGACCCTTGAAGAGGGGAGACGGCACTCTGGGGAACCTTTTCCTAAATTTCAGCACCAAAATGAAGGGAAAGCGAGGAAGGAGAGACAGGTAAGTGAGAAAGATGGCAACCAGGCAAAGATACACATGAGAGTTTATTTGTCAGAGCTGACAAATAAAGGCCATCTCTCTATGGCGGAGAGAGGCAAAACAGGCTTGGATTCTGGGACTTCTATGGGGCAGGCTCAGGAATCAGAGCTGGGCGGGTCCTAATGTGCATGGTTAGGGTTTGGGTTGGTGTGAGGGAGTGGTAAGCCTTTCTCAGAAAGGCCCTTGGATGGGAAAGCAAAACTTTTTCCTAAAAATGGTGGGTGTCACTTAAGATGGCCATCCAGATACTAAGCAAGGACCTTATACCTAACTTGCCTTATTCCAAAAAAGATTTAAAACTTCTATGTTATTTTTGACATGTGACCACTTGATTGACTCACTTCTCCTTTATGAATGCTTCTTTTCTTCTTTTCTTTTTTTAACTTTTGTATTCCTGATTATTCAAGAAAATATTTCATTGTAAAAAGTTGCCAAATTTTTTAGTAGAAATGTAAAATAGTGCAGCCACTATGTAAAAGAGTTATTCAAAAAATTAAAAAAGGAATTACCATATAATTCAGCAATTCCACTGATGTATTGCATGTATTCATAATAGTTAAAAGCTTTTTTTGAAGAAATTTATGCAACTGTGTTCATAGCCCCATTTTTCGTTACAGCCCAAAGATGAAAGCAACCCAAGTGTCCACTGAAGGATGCATGGACAAGCGAAGTCCTGTGTGTCTGCAGTGGAATATCATTCTGCCTTAAAAGAGAAATTCTGCAAGAAGCTACAATATGAATGAACCTGGAGGACATTATGCTAAGTGAAATAAGCAAATCATACAAATAGTCCCACTCTGTGGCCTGGCCACCTGGACCCTATTGTCCACATTATTAGCTCCTTATTTCATCACAAGATACCTTGCTGGACCCCGGGAAGTTCCTTCTGTCATTCATTCTCCTAACTTGGTGTCAGAGACGGACAGATATCTCTAAGGATGGGTCTGAGGAGTTCCCAGAGAGAAGGGGAAACTGAACTTGGGACCAGTGGGGGTCTTGCCATACGTGATGAAAAAGAATTTCAGCAAGTGCCAGTCAAAGACATAGACAGAGGTTTATTTAGGAAAGTAGATGTATATTTGAGGGAGAAAAGGGGCAATCTCAAGAGAGAGACGCCTTCTGGGTAAAGCAAGGAATAATATTCAAGGGAGAATTCTAGTAGGCTATCTCTAGAGGGAAAGCTAGCAACCCGTTGGTGTGTGGTGTTCATATTTATAGAGGAATGGTGCTAGGGACTGGACTAGAGATGGAGGCTGGGTGGGGCTACACAATTTCATGCTGGCTTTCCCTGCCCTTGCACACTGCCCTCATTTTACAAGGGCATGGGTCAAGAGTGCAATTGTTCATGTTTGCTTTTTGCATTTCAATGATTCATGGGTGTTTCCTGCATTACAGTGATTTACGGTCACTCCCTTTGAACCTCAGTATCTCTATCTTTATTCTCAAATTTCTATCTCATTTGGAGACTCACTCAGGTACCAGAGGTACTGCTAGATGCCCTCTCAGGACTCAACAGAAAAGTCAGAGTTGGCGCCTCAGCCTCCTTCAGCAATCTGAACAGAATTTCAATGTCACGGTTGGATGAGTTCTGGCAAGTGTGCACTGGTGTGACCCACACCCTGTCAAGATGCAGAGCATTTCTATTTTCCCAGAAGATCTGCCTTCCCAGTCAATCCTCTCCTCCTCAAGGCAACCACTACTTGGATATTTTACTCCATCAGAAATCTGAGTGGTGAGGGTAGGGGTGTGGGGAGATGGCTTTTTGCTGAGTATTCACTTCAAGCCATTGTTTATGCTGGGACCTGGGACCTATTAAATGGGGAAACAAAAACAACAAATAACTTCCTTTGTTTCTCCTTGCATTTTAGCTAAAGCTTCCCTTTCCTGGGACAGGGCAGGGCGAGGTCTAGTCTGAGAGAGGGTGGAGGAAAATGACACATTTAATAAAGGCACACTCCCAGACTCCCACATAGTTCATATCTCAGTCTGCTACTACCTCCCTATTGTTGGTTCTTTTCCCAAGTCTCTAATTATGAGAACTTCTCAAGCCTCTGTCCTCTACTCTCCATTTCTGCTTATAAAACTGACCTCTTACTTGTGGTCCAATTAATAAGTTCATGGATCAGATTATAAGAGGCTGTGCTACGCCTTGAGGTGCAGATAGTACTAACATTGTATCTAGTCCCTCTGGGAGTTAAGTTTGGTGGGAAGACCAACATGTTAGCAATTAAGTTAGAGCCACCCAAATCAAATCTCCCCCCTGTGATTCCTTTCTTGGTGACTAGAACCCAACTACCCCATTGCAACCACAGAACCCTGCAAGCCTTCCTTCTTCCTTCACTAACCTCGGTGCACACTGGACCAATCAATCAATTCTACAGATCTTGCCTCTATCAAAGTTCTCTAATGCACCCTTCCTCTCCATCTTAGTTGCTGTGAACCTGGCTCAGGACACTTTCATCCTTCCTCTGGACCATGACCTTCCAGCTGCCACAGTCTGACCCAGCCAATTCCCTCAGTCCACATGATCTACAGGAGAGTGCCCCCAGTGCCTCACATCACAAACAAAGGATCCCAGAACTCTGACCCTGCCTACCTCCCAGCCTTAGTTCTGGCTGCCCATTCCATTTACTCCAGCAATGCCCTCTGCCACGGCTCTCCTGCATCATGAACCCCTTCTGCTGGCTTCTTCTAGCCACTGTTTAGGAACCCCTCAGCCATTATACATGCCAAATAAACGTGTACCTTGTCTCTTGCATCCCAGTATCTGTGGTTTTGTTTCTATGGCAACAGTGCCCTTCTCTCATTGTGTTTAACTATGGTCTCTCCCGGTGGTCTGAGAGTCCCTTAAAGTCAGAGACCTAGCCTTAATCATTTCTGTGTCCTCAGTGCCTGGAACACTGTAGGAGCACAACACATGACCTCCTATGGGGAAGGTGTTGTGACTGTGGGTGTCCATTTCACTGTCCAGGAAAGCGAGAGATTAAGCAGCTTTCCCAAGACATAACAGGAAACGGCAGAACTGGGATTTAAATTCAAACCACCAGGTTCCAAGTGGACTCTTAATCTCTGTACTCAACTGCCCCTCAATGTTCATGTGTTTATTGAATGAATGATCACCCCTTTTCACCCCTCCCTATATCCATAGCCAAATTAAGCAATTCTTTTCCAAGAGTTCCCTTTGCCCACATCTACCCTCTCCTGCTCCTCCAAGGTCTTAAAGAAACCTAAACTCTTTGACTTTCATCTCTTTTCTTTTCTTTGCTCCCCAACTCTTCATTCCTTCATCATGTCTAGGTGCTTTGTTTTGTTTTTCTTTGGAAACATATTTCAGATTCACTCCTTTTCCTCCATTCTCATCTGCCATCATCCTGGTCTGACCCCTATCATTTCAGGCCAAATGACCACAGCAGCTTCTGGACTGGTGTCCTTGACTTCACTACCTTCCTCCTCTAGGACCTTGACATTTACATGCATTTTAAATTGAACCTTTATTATAATCAATGAGCTATCTATTATTGTTACATTTTAAAGACGAGGACTTGAGCAATAGAGTGCAGGTTCCAATGGTGTTTGTGTGATTCTGATTATTCTGTCAGCTCCAATGAGATTGCTGACCTTGGGCAAGTCACTTAATCTTCCAGTCTCAAATTCCTCATTCATAAAATGCAGATAATAAATAACAATAATTACCTCATTGTGAGAGTAACAGGATAACACTTAGAACCCTGCCAAATGCACCACACGTAAAGTGCTTGGTGATTTTCAGCAATTCAAGTTCCCATCCCCCACCCACAAACTCACATCTAACCTATGAATCGGCTTATCATTCTGGACAAAATGCTTCCTAGAACGCCTTGACTCATAGCTGAGAGGCAGCTACTATACCCTTCTTTGTCTCTCAAAGGTGCTCTCTCCTGGGAAATACCACAGGCTGTATGAAAAAGTTACTCAAGCTGTAATGCCCTGCAAAGAACACATACCTCATCTGGTGGAAAATGCACAGACTCTGTGGTCCTGTGTGACCACCACAGATCTTGAAACCTCTCTGAACTTACTTTCTCACCTGCAAAATGAAAATAATAATACCTTCCCCACAGAGTATTGAGATAATGCATATAAAACCTTTCAGCACACTGCTTGACCTACATAAGAGTTGTGCAGCCGTATCATGGTCAGACAGTGTGTATTAGAGTGCTTTATTAGAAGACGAGGATGACATGGACTTATAAATCACCTATGATCTAAATCAAGTACTAGAAATAGAGGAAAGGCAAAAGGATTATGCAAATCAGGCACAGCAAAGGCTTTCCAGAAAACCGGAACGCCTCAGTCTGAGGGATCCGGCAGAGTCTACTCGCTGAAGCTGGAGCAGAGAGGCGGGGGAAGACCGCCCCACTACCCTCGAGCCCCGCCCCCAGAACCGCGTGACGCTTGCCCCGGGCCTGCCGACTGGGGGCCGGGCCTGCGTTGGTCACGTGAGCGCGGGTGCGGAAGTGGAGCTGGGGCCGCGTTCGTGATTGGCTGCGGCTAAAGGTCTAGGGGCGGGGTCAGGCCTACAGACAAGCCGGGAGGAGCC
>NW_026000019.1:12721949-12855109 GCF_001458135.2 Marmota marmota marmota
CCCCAGGCCGAGGCGCCGACAACTCCTGGAGGCCGGTGGGTGGGCGGAGGGAGGCCAGAAGGGCGCGGGCGCCCTGGGCGTGGAGTGGCGGAGGGGGCCGGGACGCCATGTCCATGGAGGACCCCTTCTTTGTGGTGAAAGGGTGAGTGTTGGCGGGGGCTCCACTGGAGAACGTGGTGGCGGTGGAGGTGCTGGCCACCCGTGCCTCCCCGGTGTTCTTGCTGTAGGGAGAGGGGAGATAAGTTGAGGCTGGAGAGGGGACAGGGAAGGGTAGCCTTGAAGGCCATGACCAAGCGTCCAGAGACATCCCCTTCCCGTCCTACCTGGATTGTGGAACCCGGGTCCCCAACCAAGCACCCAGGGGGTCCCCTTTGGGGCTGTGTGCGGCGGTGTAACTTATTTGGGGATCGAGAGATTGTGGAGCTCTGCAGGTGTGGAAAGAGGACTGGGGACTGTCGTCGAGCCCCGATCCAGCTTCGAAGGAGGGAAAACAGCATCTGGGCAGGAAAAGGGAAATGGCCCTCCCGAGCTTTGTAGTTCGCGTGGACGGAGGTGAGCTCCATTGTCCATTGAGTTTGGAGCGCTCGCCCGCAGACCGGCGAGACCACAACGTGCCCAGAGGCGTCTGAGCACGTTTGCAGGGAGCCCGGCGGGGGCGGGTGTTGATCGGGGAGGCTGGGGAGCATTGCACCGGAAGACGGCTCAGTTCAGTGGGGGAGTTTTCACTGAGTAATGTGAGGGGAGGAAAGCAGTCCTGCAGACTCGGTGCTGATGTTGGAAGGAAAACAAAATGACACCAGCCAAACTAAACTTTCCTCAGCTTTCTATGAGCAACCGGGATTTTCCCACAGTGCTAAAGGAAATGAGTGTTTCATTTTAACTCCTTGGTTTTGTCCAGACCATTTGACAGGTTTCCCCCACCTCTTATTCTGCTTTACGGGATTGAACAGCCTTATTTTTCCCTGGGAGCTGTCCTGACTCCATCTTTGATTGTAGGGTTGTTTGGAGATAGAAACTTCAGTTGCACTTGGTTGTAACAACTTTGTAGCCATTAAACAAATTCAAGAAAGATCGGTTCTCGTGTCTTATTTCTAATAACTCTTCAGCTTTGTGTTTTGAATGGCAAACAAACCTAAAAACCTTGACAGCTGCAAAGTTGTTACAATCCAAGAAGAGGATTACTAATAACCATAAAGTGTCCCTCGTTTTCAACTAGTTGCTACTAGCTTCCTATATCTGTACTGGTAAAATCTGACCAATTAAGCTGTATGCTGTCAAATATGTTTTGTATTTAAGGATTCCCCCAAAATTTCAGTGGTACTATAGATGAAATACTTTATTATTCATGATACAGTAAAATATATTCCAACTATTTCTTAACATTTCACTAAAACATATTTTTCCCCCCTTCACCTTACTTTAATTTAGATGGGAAAATGGCAAGATGTAGATTTACTAGCAATATATAGTTCCCTCCCTGGGAAGTGTTATTTATTAGAACTGGTTTGGGGATTAAGTTTTAAAATTTAAAGATGAGTGTTGAAAGTTCTTAATGCTTAGGATGCAAAGGTTATCTTTGGCGGTAGAGATTGAGATTGAAGACAATCAGAATTTTTGTTTTTTGACTTTGCAATTTGTGAAAACCCTAATTGCACTGTCATCTTGACAGTTTCCTAATAGTATCCAATATAGTCGATCAATGCTTATTAGACATCACTGCTTTAGTGGAACACAGGCTTGGTTTTTTGGTTGACATTTATATCATCTTAAAATGCCTGAAGGAAAAGAGATTCTCACTATTTTCTGTTGTGGGAAGGTAAAGTCAGTCACAAGGTTGTCTCCAGATGTTTGTGTGATGGCATATTTGGGGAGCCCTGTGCTGCTTCTGTTTAGTAAATGTATTGAAATGCTTTACACAATGTGGAGATATTAATGATATCTAAATTATGGTCCTTGGACTAGGAGCTTCTAGTCTAATCTGAGAAACAGATCACCCCAAAATTAGGTAAAAATGACAGGTGGTAAATGATTAAGGAAGTAGTGAATACTACAGATGATAAACATCCCAAGAATTCAGAGAAAGGCAGCTCCTTAGGAATGGTTATGATGGGAGGCACTTTTGGAATTGTAGTAGGACTTGAGTTAGGTTTTGAAGGTGGGCAGAATTTAGGTAACTCAGGCTTGTTTTTCTTACTGGACACTCATGAAAGGGTTTATTATTGGTCTTCCTGCTTCGAGTCTCTTTCCTCTGCCTTTGGATTTTTTAAAAATTTTTATTTTATTTTTTGTACCAAGGATGAACCCAGGGGTGCTCAACCACTGAACCACATCCCCAGCCTGTTTTTGTTTTGAGCTAAGTTGCTGAGACTGGCTTTGAATTTGTGATCCTCCTGCTTCAGCCTCCTGAGCCAGTGGGATTACAGGCTTGTGCCACTGTGCTGAGCCCCTTGGATCTATTTGGTCAGTCTTGTCTAGTAGAAATATAATGCAAGCTATGCGTCGTTTTACATTTTCCAGTAGCTACATTAAAGAGTAAAAAGAAGGGGCTGGGGCCATAGCTCAGTGGCAGAGCGCTTGCCTAACACTTGTGAGGCACTGGGTTCGATCCTCAGTACCACATAAAAATAAACAAATAAAATAAAGGCATGCTGTTCAACTACAACTACAAAAAAAAAAAAAAAAAGAAGAAGAAGAAGAAGAAGCAGTGTGTTTGTAATCCTAGCCCCTCAGGAGCCTGACACACAAGGATTGTTTAATTCCTGCCCAATTCGGGCAGGAATTTTTAAGGGAAAAAAAAAAAAAAGTAAAAAGAAACAGGTGAAATTAATGTTAATATCTTCTTTAATATTTTCAAAATATTATTTCAACATATGATTAGTATAAGATTATTAATTAAATACTTTTTATACTCTCTTTGAAATCTGTCATGTTACTGTACATTTACATCTCATTTCAGTTTGGATGTTAAATTTTCATCAGAAATACTTGATCTGGCCTGGCATGGTGGCATATGCCTGTAATTCCAACAGTGCAGGAGGCTGAGGCCGGAGGATCACAAGTTCAAAGTCAGCCTCAGGAACTTTAGCAAGGCCCTAAGTAACTTAGAGGAAACTCTGTCTCTAAATAAAAAGTAAAAAAGGGCTAGGGATGTGGTTCAGTGGTTAAGTGCCCCTGGCTTCAATCCCTGGTACCAAACAAACAAACCCCAAAAAACTTGATCTGTATTTAGCGTTCATTAGTTACAGTTGAAAAGGTAAATTCGTATTCCCTAATTGTTCCAAACATACACCGTAGTTTTCTACCAACTGAATTTCATGTCAGTTTTTAAATTTAAATGGATTAGAATTAAATTTTAGTTCCTCAGTCTCGCCAGCTACTTTTTAATCAGTCATTATTTTGTGGCTTCAGTGTTGGACAGCACAAAGTAGCCTTTCTCAGCCCAAGCAGCCACACCCTACTTAATGTCATTTAGTGGCAGCCTGTTGCCTACAGAAGAATGTGCAGTGACTTTCCTGAAGCCACCTCTTCTCCAGCCTCCACTCCTTCTGTCTGCTCTCAGTCTTGGTGTTCCAGCAGTGCCTGGCTCCGTTCAGTGACTGTGCCTGCCATGCTGGGTGCTCTTACTCCATACGCACCCACTGCCTGATTCACCCACTCAGCTTTCAGGATTCAGCGTATCTCCACTGCCTCCAGGAAGGGCTTCCCTTGGCACCCGCGATACATTGCACCTCTCTTTGGCTGTCTTTCATTATTAGACTGTGAGTTCTGAGCATTGGGACTGTTTGCTTTTCCTGTATTTCCAGCCTGGCACCTTGACTGTATAGTGTTGAGTGTGTACTCTTTGTCTGTAGTGGTGGTGAAGGAGTAGTGCTTCATGGGTGGGGACACCGCCAGCAGAGGCCATGAGGGGTGGCCCAGTGCAGTATGCATTTTTGGGGGGAAAAGTAAGAATAATATCTAAGGTTTAAAGGCTGCATCTCTGGGCCAGGCATTGTGTGCGAAAGAAGCACTTTGTGTGGGTTTTCACTTTGTTAGGGTACTCGCACCGTTTTAGAGAGGAGGAGCTGGCTGAGAAAGCATACTGGGGTTAGCTTGTTGGCCCTGGGTCACACAGCCAAGTGGACCTAGGAGTCACATATGAGTAGCCCAATTCCACTCAAACTGTTAATAACTTCACAGTACAGTTAGAATAGGGCCAAGCTATGTTGTCCTGAGGAGAACCTCATCTTGAGGCCAGTAGAGATTTTTGGAGCAGGGAAATGACATGAAATTAGGGTTTTAAGAATATAAAATTGGGAAAATGGAAAAGGAGATAACTGTTGTAATTTAAATGTGCAGCGATTAGCGCCTGAGTGTTTAAAGCTCCTTTTGAGAGGTTTTGACGTTTTCATTGCCTTGTTCAGAGCAAAATCTCAAAACAGGGATTGGTGTGTGTGTGTGTGTGTGTATGTGTGTGTATGTGTATGGTGTCTGGAAATCTAGCTTAGGGCCTCACACATGCCAGGCATGTACCCTACTATTGAGCTCCATTCTTAAGTCAGTATTAAGAATGATATGGGTACTACTACTATTATCATTTCATAATGGGGAAAGTTACACTTAGTAAAAAAAAAAAATAACTTCTTCAAGTTTATAAGCGTTTAAGTAGAAAGGCCAGGATTGTGTGTGTGTGTGTGTGTATTACTAATAGTTTAGAAATTGGGATTATACATTATATATCACTTCATGATCTTTTCATTTGTATTTCTTTATATCCTTAGACAATCTTGGAGGGGACTTTTAACTACTGTGTTATATTTTGACATAAATATAATTTATCTCTTAGTATGGACATTTTTGCTTCTAATTTTTCATTATTAACAATTAATATGGTGGTGATCCATTTGTTATAGGTCTTTATTGCTGCTTCTGATTATTTTCATAATCTATTTTCCTAGAGTATAATTGCTCATTCAGAGGGTATACAGAACAAAACTTTAGATGCATATCACCAAATTGCCATCTGAAATACACCCTCCCTTCCCCCTCATACTGTTAAAGGGGACTATTTCCCTTAATTCTTTGCCAGTGCAAGGGTTCTCATTTTTTTTAATATTTATGTACGTGGACACAATACCCTTATTTTATTTTTATGTGGTGCTAAGGATTGAACCCAGTGCCTCACACATGCTAGGCAAGCACTCTACCTCTGAGCCACAACCCCAGCCCCAGATTCTCATTTTTAGTAAATCTGTACTTAAGAATTTCTTTTTAAAGAAACTGATGAGTGAAAAATACCATATTTGAATTTTGTTTTCATCTTTATGTTCACTAAGAATCCTTATGTTCAGTAAGAACTGTTCAGTGTTTGATGAGTTTTTGGTCTTGTAACTTTTTAACATTTAGCCTTTGAGAATTTGCAATTTCTAATAACAAGCCACTAAGAAAAACCACATAATTGAGCTTGTTCAGATACAAGAGTTAAGCCACGAGTTGCTTCACAATGGGGATACATTCTGAGAAATGGCTCACTGTTGTGCAGACATCATAGATGTACTTCAGTAAACCAAGGTGTCTGTGACATCACCAGGCCATGATTGCAGGACCACTGTCACATGTGCCATCTGTTCTTAATCCAGAGTATCGTATGGGTACATTACTGTGTGTTATGCCCAGTGAGTCTGTCCTTTTGGTAAAAGGCACCGATGTGGGCTGGGGTGGTGACTCAGTAGTAGAGCTTGCCTTGCAAGTGTGAGGCACTGGGTTTGATTCTCAGCACCGCATATAAATAAATAAATAAAATATGGGTGTTGTTCATCTACAACTAGAAATGTTAAAAAAGAAAGAAAAATCACGGTTGTGTGGCTCCTTGACATTTTGCTGCTTTGGGGGTTTTGTGTTCCTGACAAGGACAGTTTTATTTCTGGGTTCTTAGCTGTGGACTGGTGTTGAAATAATGATGTAAATAAGCAGTTAAGCAAGATGGTGTATGTTGTATTGTCTCTCTTTTCTGAATATCTTGCTTTCCTAATGCTGAATTATAAGCCACATGAGGGCAAGCATCATGCATTTCATTCACTGTTAAGAAAACTTGTATTGACAGTATTGGTCTAGTAGAATCAGATGTTTTAATGTAGAAACAGCTTTTCAGGCACTTACTATAGTAAGTAATCCAGTTTGGAGAACACTGGGCCAGGATACGTGAAAGATATATTGTGTACAAGATTCTGGAATAGTTGAAAAAAGGAAAGGCCCACACTGGGAATGTTGGGGAAAGATACTTTAATAAAGGAATTAGGCCTCAAACTGGGCCTTAAAGGGAGTGTCTGCTTTTCATTTGCTTTCTCCTTGGCTGGGGAAGCATCTGAGCAGGCCAGAGCCACAGTGAGCCAGGAGGGGATGGGAGGAAGACCTAGCAGCTGACTCAGAGTCCCAGGCTTTCGCAGCTCTGCCCTGCTGGAGGCAGGTGTTTGGCTTACAGGCTCCTTTCAAGGACTCAGACCCAGATCCTCTGATTCCACAAAGAAAATAGATTTGTCTGGAGGCTTTGCAAAATGGGATTAAATAGGTCTTAATAGTGGAATGTGTCTCACACTCAGGGTCAGAAGAACTTGAGGCAAGCAGCCAAGCTGTCTGAGCCCCAGCTCTCTTATTTGTTCAGTGAGTCCAGACTAGATTATCTTGAAAGTTCCTTCCAGATCTAAAAATCTAGTGATTGAACTCAAGTGGAGGTTGTGCAAGATGAGAAGTGGAAGGAGGAGGCAAAGCAGCTTTGGTCTAGATGAGTTTTGAGACTTGGGAAATGGTACTGGTAGAAAGGGAAGTAAGTAGGTTTCCCTCTTGTTTTTAATTTTGGCTTTGTTTGCGTGTTTAAGTACCTGATTTTTTTGTAGGCAGGCTGTGATTAGTTTGATTTAAGACAAATAGAATGTTCCTAATGGAATGGAAATACAGGAATTAATCCTGGGTGAGGGGTTAGGGTTAGAAATGTGGTCCGGTAGTCATCAGCCTAAAGGAAGTGCTTTGAACCTGTGAGTGCTGATGAGCATCAGGGCCAAGCCTCAGGACACTGCGACTTGGAGTTTAATTCCAGCATCATCATAAATTGCCTGCTGGCGTGGAGAGTACGGGACGCCCAGCAAGGTTTCTTGGTTTGAGGCTTCTAGTTCTTAAAAAGGAATTCATATTTACAGAATTGAGAAATTTTATATTCTTTAAAATGAGATGTCTTTATAGATACCTTTTAACTCTTTGTTTTTCATTATCATAGATAATACTAAATACTTAAAAATAAGCCAACTATTTTACATATAGGATACCATCCTCATTTTCTTCCAAATTGACCAGAAACTTTAATGAAGAGTAAAGATAGTAGATTTACATCTTACTTAATTCTCTCTGATTTTATCTTATATAGAATTTATCGTTAGTACTGAAAGTCTGTAGGCTGACATGAGAGGAACAGTTGATAGGACTGCCTAGCCCATGAACTAGATGTGGACCTCCTTGGTGGGTGCACTGATTTACTCTGTCCAAGTCCACTAGCTCTTCTTTAATGTTCAGCCTTTCAGCTCTCATAAGTACCCTATAGACCTAAATATTATAAGATGCTTTTCTTTATTTTTATGAGTGCTTTGATTTTTCCGGTGTTTGAAATGTCAGAGGGAAGAGGATGTATGCAAATTCTGTTGTAAAGCCATAGACAACAGACACCCTGATCAGCTAGAACACATTTTTGTGCTGTTTGTTCCAGAAGAATTGGTGGAGAAGTTGTGGGAGGATCAAAGCAGTTCTCTTAGTTTGGAAGCAGTGAGATTATAATGATTGTGCATGAGAAACCATGAGATTCTAAAATGATTCTCTTTGGTTTTTAATGCGGTAGTGTTAGAATATAACATTTAAATGGTGGGTACTGGCCCATGGGGAGGATAGTTCTTAAAATCTTGCAACGATATCTAACCTAAAAGCATGTAGATAGAGCACTTACTAGGCTCATCTCACACTCCAAATAAGAAAAATGCTAATCTGTTATGTAACATTTCTTAATCCAGGAAAATAGATATATTTAAAACTAATAATATTTGGAAATCTTCTCATGAAATCTTTGGTTTAAAAATGTCTCAGACTAAAATAGTTAACCTCTACAACACAAGCCGTCAAGAGAGTCCTTCCTCCCCCACTTCCCACCCCAAGAGAAGAAAGCCTGTACAAGGACTTTTTCATCTGAATATAAATTACTGTCACCCACATGGAAGCGTGTGGGGATATTAGTGACCCTTTAGTTTATTGGCAGGATTGCATCTTTGTGTGACTTTTAAGTGTAATCTTTTCAGAGAAAAATTAAATGTGTCCCTCTCAAACAACTTGGAATTGTAGCTGCTTAAATAATGGCTATTTTATTCTGAGCATCAGCTGAGAACATAATACAGAGCTTGTGTGATTCAACTTTGGTATTTGCGTCTGAAGAGCCTCCTTCTGTGGGAATGGTGGTTGCCGAGGGTGGCCTTTGGTGCTCCATGCTAACTTCAGACACCCGGGAACTTCTTCATGCCACACGTTGTTTGTGACTTTTCCTTTCCCTTCATCTTGATTACAGAGAGGTACAGAAAGCAGTCAACACTGCCCAGGGATTGTTTCAGAGATGGACAGAGCTTCTGCAGGACCCCTCTGCAGCAACCAGGGAAGAGATCGACTGGACCACCAACGAGCTGAGAAACAACCTCCGGAGCATAGAGTGGGATCTGGAGGACCTTGACGAGACCATCAATATCCTTTTCTGTGGTGTCTGTGCTGTTGGCAGTGAACCGACAAACGGGCAGGTTTTTATCCAGATGTCTCAAGTACCTCGATGAGACGTTTCCTGTTATAATTGTTGATGTGCCTCTTATTTGTAGTATGACACATTTAAAATAATTGCCCGGTCAGCCAAGTAAGCAGCCCTATTCTACAGCACATGACAAATTCCGCAATATAAAGGCAGCATAGTGCAGTGGTTGTGACTTTTGGACCGTGGAGTGAGACGCGAGTGTTCAGGCTGTGGCTCTACCAGTGTAAAAGTGGAAACAGTTTTTTCTTTCTACTTTCACAGTCAGTAAAATATTTCTGTCATCACACAGATGGGAGTTTTTCCCAGCACCCTGAGCCAGAAGACACCAGCAGGGTTACTGCACTTCACTTCAGCTCCGACACTGTTTACCTGCAGACTGCATCAGATCCCACAGATCCAGAGTTCTGCCCCCAAGACTGTCCCTGCTTCAGGTGCCACTCACAAGCCCCAGGTTCTGACCTGTGCTCCCGATCCCCACTTCCACAGAGGTTCAGTTAATTTTCCAGAGCGGATCACAGAACTCAGGAAACACTTTATGCTCACCCATTTATTATAAAGGATATTTAAAAATACATAGATGAATAGTGAGGTGGAAGAAATTTGTAGGGTGAAGTATATAGAGGCACTGCCCTCTAGGAATCTCCACACGTCCAGCTACCTGGAAGCTCCCAGACCCTGGCCATACGGAGTTTGCAGAAGCTTCATTACATATGATTGATTACATCATTGATCATTGGTGATCAACTCAATCTTTAGCTCTTTTCCACTTCCCAGAGGTGGTGGGGGAAGGCGCTGAAAGTTCCTACCCTCTGATCAGTTTGTTCCCTGGTGACCAGCCCTCTTCCCAAGGTTATCTAGGAGCTCCCAGGTATCAGTCACCTCATTAACATACACAATGACCTTTATTACTCCAGAGATTCCAAGGGTTTTAGGAGCTGTATACCAGGAGCAGAGACCAGTATACACTTATTATATTACAGTATCACAAGCACTTACTAACAGTGGCTTGGGCACTTTGGGCATGTTGTAAAACTTCTCAGTGCTTCAGTTTTCTCTTCAGTAGAAAGGATAACAGGAGTACTGAACTCATAGGATTGTCAAGAAGGTTACCCATGAAAAGAGCTTAGAATGGGGCCTGGCACATAGTAAGCATCTAGACAGTATTGGTGGTTGGTCTGGAGGTGTAGGTCAGTGGTAAGAGTTCTTGCTTAGCATGCAGGAACCTGGGTTGAGTCCCCAGTATTGTAAAAAAGAGTATTAGTCGTTCCTGTTACAGAGAGGTGTATACAGACTAGTGTTATTAAAAGAAAATCTTCTTGTAGATTTCTTCCTATTTAAGAAATGATGTTAAAATGCCACTGTCCATTGGAGAGTTATCTTGTACCATGAAATTGAGTTTAGTAAAAGCAGAACTAGTTATACTAATTTAATGCTATTGATGTTTATTAAGTCCACTGATCTGGCTGACAACCTAGAGAACTGGTGAAGCTGAATTATGTGGCTTTTTAAAATTGGAAATCCTGTTTATGAAAACTTTAGATAGAAGATCTGCCAGTTGCATTTCTGAGTTTTAAGCAAGATTAAAAACATCAAGGAAACCAGCTTTTGTAAAAAAATCACTCACTAGTTAGCACAGGTTTATGTGTAGTTAAAATGTTCAGTGCATGATTTCTGTAATAATGACCCTGGATACCATTTAAATTATTAAAAGTCAAATACGGGGGCTGGGGTTATGGCTCAGTGGTACAGTGCTCGCCTCGCATGAGCAAGGCCCTGGGTTCAATCCTCAGCACCACATAAAAATAAATAAAAGTCATTGTGTACAACTATAAAAAAAAAAAAAAAAGTCGAGTGTGTTCCCTAAAATAAAATGGGAGGGGACAGAATCAAAACCATAGATATAGGGAGATACTTCTTTCCTTGAGACCGAAGGAAAGGATAAAAGATTGAGGGAGATAAATTGTGAGATAAAGAGGACAAGTTTTGAAAGATTTTCATCATTCATTCAGCAAACTTTTATTTTGGCAGGTGCTGAGGATTGAATCCGGGTCCCTAGGCAAGTGCTGTACTACTGAGCTCCATCCCCACTCAGCTCAGGAAACATTTCTTGAGTATGCTATGGACCAGGCATTTTATTGGTTACTGAGATTGGATTAATAAGTAAGCCAGTATACCAGCCCTCATGGAACTTAAGAGTGCCAGTGAAACAGATATTAATCAAATAACAGCACAAATACATAACGGCAGGCTATGAGAAAGAAGTACCGAGCTATCCCAGTGTCTGACCTTATGCAGTTGTACCAGGCTGGAGGGCAAGGAGTCAAGGGCAGCTTCCCTGAAGGCTTGATCCTGCTAAATTAAGAGGGTGGTTTAGAATCTTGGCATAAGGGGAAGTGGTTTGGAATGGCAAATTGAGAAAGGCTTGTAAAAGCTGTCATGGGAAAAGAAATCAGAAGTCAAAAAAGGAGGGGCAAAAGTGTTGGTAAGCAACAAGAAGATTCTGCCCGATGCCCACCAGCAGCCATGCTGGGCACTGTGGGGAGTGGGCATCTCTGGGCCTCGACCTGGGACCCTGGGGTGATATTCCAGGGTCCCAAGGGCAGAGAAGAAGGCTTTGGGGGTCACACAAGACCACGGCATGGAGGACACAGTGGCAGTGGGAAGAGGTGGACAGAGACAGGCTGGCTGGGAGCAAGGCCCAGCTGTGGTCAAGATGGCCATGGATTTTCAGTGAGCCCAATTAGCAGAGATTGATCTGGCAGGTCATCCTGGAGCAGAAGGGCATTTGTGTAGCTGTAGGCAGAGAAAGTTTGAAAATGCTTAGCATCAAGGTGACTATTTACAGAAGGCTTGGGCTGGGTTTTATTGCTTGTATGTGAGGGATTCTGTGGTTTAACAAAATGTTGTTTGTTAGGTTTTCGATGGTGAAATGGCTTTACCTTAACTTTTTGACCCACGCATAGTTGAAGCAAATCCTAGAAAATTCAACCTTGATGCTACCGAGTTGAGTATAAGAAAAGCCTTCATTACAAGTACTCGGCAAGTTGTCAGGGTAAGGAGTATGTTCTTACCGTTGCTATCTTTGTAAGAAACAGCTAAACTGTAGAAATGTTTCCATTAATTGTAAACTAACGTTGACTCTGGACTACTTTTTAGTATGACTTAAATGCCAGTTTCCCACATATAGCGTCTTTGAATAAAGAAAAAATTCTGTTTTTAATATTGTCATGGTTATTAGAGCAAAAATGAAACAATAAGCTGCTGGCTTTGAAAAGATTAGTAGTGTGATCCTACAGTCTGCACCTTTAATTTTTCCTTTCTATTTCTTTGTACATTCTTTCTGGACAAAAGGAAGGATTACTTTTGCACAAGCCGTTTGGTTTCTTGCCTGAACAGTATTGGCTTGCATTGCTCAAGAGTGGTTCTTCCTGGGTTTGAGTGGCATCCTCTCCCACTGTCCGAATTACTTCTGGAACTCTTGGAACCCATGTTATTGACATTACCTTACACACTGCTTGACAGTCTTCCCAGAGCTATCCAGGGCAAGCAAGTGTCTCAACATGTAAAAAGAACCAGTCAAGTGGTCAAATCTTTATCCCCAAATTATTAAGAATAATACCCATTATTAAAGAATCAATAAGAGAATGTGGTTTAAGTCTTGCATCATTAAGATATGTTTTGTATCTTGAAACTCTATGGCTAAGCCATTTGATTAGCATAACTAGATGTAAGAGAACCAGCTGTCTTTAACATATGTACTAGAAAGCAGCTTCCTTGAATAAAAAGACTTGGGATCAGACCAGTGCTAACATATGGCAAGAACCTGGTACACGTTTGCCAAGGACTCTCTGCCACGTGATTTCCTCTTCATGTTATCAAATGGGAGGTTATCACTGAACTTTGGATATTGTTTTTTGTTTTATTCAGTAGTTGTCTTTCTGTATACTTAAACCTAAATTGCTTGTAAACAAGTCCATATTTTCAAAGGGGCAGAAGTGTGTCTGGACTTCAGGTGCCTCCTTTAGAGAATGAAGGTTTGGATTAGACACTCCTAATTTCTAGCCAGTTTGAAATAATATTCTGATAAGGAAGCCCTGTTGTTAAGTGACATATCTTTTTATACAGTTCCTCAGTTTTTAAAAATAAATTCAGCATTCTTTTCTTTCTTTTTGTCTTTCTTCTTTTCTGTTTTCCATGGACCACAGCTGTAATATTAAATGGTGCCTTGCAATGAAGTGTATGATCTTTACTTGGATATTATATTTTTATTTCTGAGATATATTACTGTGAATTTTGAAAATTGGAATTCATTGGTACATATTTTGAAAGTTAAGGTAGTTGGTATAATTGGAAGTAGAATCCAAAGTTCATTTTCTAATATTCAAAGTTTTTTAAAAGTATAATCTTAGTCTTATAAATCACATCAGTACTTCAAAATGTTGCTGTCCGGGAGGGGGGATAGTAGAGGATAGGAAAGGTAGCAGAACATGACAGTCACTAGTATGGCAATATGTAAATCAATGGATGTGTAATTGATGTGATTCTGCAATCTGTATATGGGCTAAAAATGGGAGTTCATAACCCACGTGAAGCAAAGTGTGAAAGATGATATATCAAGAACTATGTAATGTTTTGAACAACCAATAATAAAAAAATAAAATAAAATAAAATAAAAAAAACAAAATGTTGCTGTCCTTCTGGAGTTGAGATCTAAACCACCCTCAACTATGTGATCTAACTGACTGCTTTAGGTTTTTAATGGTTCTTGTTTTAATTTATTAAATTTAAAATTTAATTTTAATTTTGGAGAAGCTGTTAGTTTGGATTCTCCCCCCTCCCCCGGGGATTGAACCCAGGAGCATTTTGCCTCTGAGCTATATCCCAGCCTTAAAAAAAAAAAACCAGAAAATTTATCCTGTGGAAGGCTCTCACTGAATTGTCCAGGTTGGCCTTGAGTTTGCATTCCTCTTTTGTCAGCCTCCCGAGCAGCTGAGATTACAGCTGCCTGCCACAGTGCCTGGATGAGGTGTCAGTATTTGCCAGTGGTGGGGTAACAGTACCTAACTGAGCTTCTGCTGATTTGATTTTAAAGTCAATATTTGATTTTGAAAATCTGTAGGAAAAGGAAGCAGCAACAGTGCTAATGGGAGTAAAAACAAAAACAAGAAACACACTCAGCTAAACAGTGTTTGTTTAAAAAGTCTTGTTGCAAATGTTCTTCCACACGTCATTTAAGATTGTGAAGTTTTTTAAAAAATATTTATTCTTAAGTTTTAGGTGGACACAATATCTTTATTTTACATTTATGTGGTGCTGAGGATTGAACCCAGTGCCTCATGCATGCTTGGCAAGCACTCTACCCCTGACCCCAGCCTATTGTGAAGTCTTTATTAAATTTTGGTGGCAGCTTTTACTGAAGAAAATAAAGTACTTGGGCTGGGGCTGTAGTTTAGTGATAGAGTACTTGCCTAGCATATGCAAAGGCCCTGGGTTCACTCCCCAGCGCCACACAAAAAATAGAAATAAAAAAGAAGAAAGCAAAATATTCTAGTTTTATGTAAATAGGCTTTATATATTTGATATAATCATTTTTTATTTGTGGAGTCATCTATATATCAGAGATTTCACATGTGAAATTTTTGTATTTTGAAAATATATTCCAGAATTGACTCCAGTTTAGTAGTGAATTTTGCAGTATATGGCAGAACAATAATGAATAAGTGGTCAGGGAATCTAAGTTCTAGGTTAAGTTGTGACGTTAATAAATTTTAAACAGAGTAAATCAGTCAGTCTCTTTGGATCTCAGTTTTAATAATGAAATGAGCCTCACTAATTTCTCCAACTTTAACTTTCAAAGGGACTCAGATTGCCCTGCTCTTTCCACCTCCCTCCCAAAAATCTATTCCAACCCAAGAAATATTTAGTTTACAGTTGTAAGTCAAGAAGAAGTGACAATGGTTAATCAGAAAGCGTAAGATGTCTGTGTGCACATGATGTTGGGACGGGAAGCCCAGGAGTGGGGAGCACTGGGCTCATGTGGCCTCTGGTTCCGCTTGGAAGACAGCGTGGAGGGAAGCAGGAACATGATCAGGACATTTATTGTTCGTTTGGCAAATGAACCATATTTTATTGGGACTAACTGCTTTTTGACTGCTGGTTCTAACTTCATGTGTTAGGAAGAAGATGAGTAATTATGTTTTTGGCATGATAGGTTGTTACAAAATGTTGAAAACTGTTTAGTAACATAGCTGAGAATTCCACATCCCAGTGCGAAGGTGATCCGTAATGTGGTATCTGGCGACTCTAACCTACATAGATAAAGTGCTGTCCTTAAAACTTAGCCCTTTACCGGCAGCCGTGGCCACACACACACACACACACACACACACACACACACAAACACAAACACAATCACAGTTTTTTTATTAAGCAGAAAACTTTAGAATTGCACCTTTAAAATATGTATTTCATTAAAGTAATGCATGTTCATTAAAGAATTAGAACAATTTTGCAAGAGGATAAAATAGAAAAAGAAACTGAAATGTGAAATGATAACTAACAGCACGTCAGTCACTTTCCTCAGTGCCTACTGGCAGTGTTTCTCGTAGTTGTGACCTTATTATTCAGTGTTAAGCATTTTCATTTCTAGTAGCCACATGAAAAAGGAAAAGAAACAAGTAAATTAAGTATATTTTACTTAACCTATTATCAAGAAGGTTATTATTTGAACATGTAATCAATCTTAAGAAACATTAATGAGAGATTGAAGTCTTTTAAACTTTTTATACCAAGACTGCTTAATCTGGCATGTATCTTACACTTAAGCACATGTCAATTCAGATGTGAGATTTTCATTGGAAGAACTTCATCTGTAGAGAGCATCTATAAAATTTACAGTGAGAGTCACAAACCCAGTTTTTTCCAAACATGAATAGAAGTTTTCCAGTAACTGAATTTAAGTTCTAGTTAATTAAAATAAATTCATTTTAATTTCTCCATTTTACTGACTCCATTTCAGGGCTCAGTGGCTGCAGATTTAGATAACCCCTTTTCATGGTTGTTTCCTTTTACATGATAGTATTTACTTGAGTGTTTACTAGATTTTTGACCACTGTTATTAATCATTCTTCATGTCTTTATTAATTCCCACAGTGATTGTATAAAATGATATTATTCCATAAATGGAAAAGAAAGAGAGAAATTGAGAAATTTGCCCAATTTAGCACAGCTATTATCTTTATTTAAAAATTAATTTGTTATAATAGAATGCATTTTGACATATAGTATACAAATGGAGCACGATTTCAATTTCCTTGGCTGTACATGGTTCAGTCACTCCACTAGTGTAATCATCCATGTATACAGGGTAATAATGTGTGTCTTTCTACTGTTCTTCCCGTCCCCACAACCCCACCCCTCCCCTGACTCCCTTCTACACAAACCAAAGTTCCTTTATTCTTCCCTATCCCCAAACCCCACTATGGACCAGCATCCACTTATCAGAGAACACATTTGGCTCTTGGTTTTAGGCTTATTTCACTTAGCATGATATTCTCTGCATTACCAGTTTTTGAACCTAAGTTTTTGGCATGAAAGACCCTGCTGCTAACCTCTTCTCTAATCTGGTTCTGTTATGATTTATTTAACTGTTGACCCACCAGTAGATACTTTAGTTGTTAATCTTTAGCGGTTGCAAACCATACTTCAGTAACTATCTCTGTGAGCATAACCTATATATTTGTTTAAGTAGTAAGGAATTCAATGAGGAGACACATTTTAAATATTGGTTAGTATTTCCTTGGTATCTACAGTAAGACTTCATAGGAGGGGGATGAACCTCGGGCCTTGTGCATGCTGAGCAAGCACTGAGCTACACTCCCAATTCAGAAGACTTTATTTATTTATTTTGAGTTACTGGGGATTGAATCCAGGGGTACTTTACCACTGAGCCACATCCCTAGCCCTTTTTATTTCTATTTTGAGACAGGGTCTCACTGAGTTCCTAAGGCTGGCTTCAAGTTTGTGATCCTCCTGCCTCAGCCTCCTGAGCGGCTGGGATTACCGGCCACCATGCCTAGCTTCATTTTTCCTTTTTTGGGGCCGGGATATTGGGGCACTCAGGGGCACTCGACCCCTGAGCCACATTCCAAGCCCTAGTTTGTATTGTATTCAGAGACAGGGTCTCACAAAGTTACTTATGCCTTGCTTTTGCTGAGGCTGGCTTTGGATTCGTGATCCTCCTGCGTCAGCCTCCTGAGCTACTGGGATTACAGGCATGTGCCCCTGCCCCCAGCTTCCATATTTCGCCAACACTAAGTATTACTAGGCTTTTTCTTCTTTCCTTGTGGAATTAGGGAACGTATCTCTGGTTGCCCTTAGATTAAAAGTGGTTAGAGTCTTTTCTCATGTTTGGTCATTTGTGTGCTATCTCGTTCCAGGACTCTTCATAAGCATACTGTCTAGTATATAATACTATATAGTATAAGTTGCTGTTCCCTTATTTGGATATGCTTCTTAGTTCTAGCTCTATATTATAAATAACATAGCATCACACGTTTTTGCACGTCTCTTTTGGTATATATTTGATGTTATTTCCTTAAAGTAAGTTGCTGTTAGTGGAATTTGTGAGTCAAGGCAGTGACTGTTTTGGGGCTCTTCAAATGAAGTGAAAATTTTTATTTTTAAAGAGTTGGTCCAGTTTACCGTCATTGTTTGGGAGCAGTATGTTTTAAAAAGACATTTTAATTAAAATATAACAGGAAAAGTTCAGGTACCTACGTGTACAGCGTGGTGAATTTGTTGAGCAGTACCCAGAGTGTCTCAGGGCTGCCAGCACCCCGGCAGCTGCCTGGTGCTCCAGTACCGTCGCCACTTCCCCTTGCATCCTGACCTCTGACAGCAAGAGTACATTCCATATGCGGCGTTCAGAGGCTCAGATACTACTTTTTACACACACATTTTTTTTAGAAAGTTATGGTACAATGCATTGGGCACATTTTTTAAAGCTTGTATTATCTCCCTATGAACTTCTCAGGTATTTTTTAAATAGTTATTAATGTATAGTAAATGAATGGAATTTTTTGTTTGGATACCAGAATGTTATCTTAAACTGTTCATTTAATTGATAAATCGAGAGGGTATCCAGGAGATACTAGTTTGTCTGATCATCTCACTTTGAGGCATCTAGCTTTTGTGTAGACCACAGGGGCCAGTTTAGACCTCACCATGAAGAGTCTGACTTGGTAGGTCTGGGTGGGGCCTTAGAGAACTGCATTTTTAACAGCACCTGAGGTGTCTGACTCAGGGAAGTCACCATGCAGCTCCATGGAAACAGAACGGGGCCTCATTTGTGTCATTCACTGCTGTATGCCTGGCGTGTATCAGAGGCATGCATATTTGAGAATGAATGAGTATGAGCTTTGAAAGTTGAAAGAAGGCAATTTTACCATAGTAGGAATCATAAAAGCCATGGTACCATCTCATCTACCATTCATTTACTGTGGGTCATGGAAGAAGTTTCCATCAAAATCAAATACCTTACTGAGTGCAGTGGCTCACGCTTGTAATCCCAGTGGCTCAGGAGGCTGAGATAGGAGGATCTCGAGTTCAAAGCCAGCCTCAGCAAAAGTGAGGTGCTAAGCAACTCAGTGAGACCCTGTCTCTAAATAAAATACAAAATAGGGCTGGGGATGTGACTCAGTGGCCGAGTGCCTCTGAGTTCAATCCCCAGTACCAAAAAAAAAAAAAAAAAAAAAAAAATCAATACCTTAACATGTGCATGTATAAAAATAATCTACTTGCCAACAGAAAGTATAATGTATCATGACAGCCTTTTTTAAAGAAAATTGTAGTCATCCTATTTTAAATCATTTTATTGTATATCAGGTAATGGTTAAGTATGAAAAGCAAAATGGTTTATATTTAATAAAGTATTTTGCTCCAGATTTAATAATACCTTTATTTTTCTTTCCATACAAAATTACTTTTGATGCCACTGTGGAAACTCATTCTGGTTAGAAATAGTCTGTACTTCCTTTTAACTCAGAAATAAGTGAGCTGGGTAAGTGAGCATGCCTGCAGTCCCAGCGGCAGAGGCACTGAGGCAGGAGGTCTGCAAGTTTGAGGTCAGCCTCAGCAACCTAGCATGACTATGCCTCAACCTAAGGGGGGTGGGGAGGCGGCTCAGTGGTGAATGCCCCTGCATTCAGTCCCCGGGACCAAAAAAAGAAAGAAAAGGAATGTGAATATGAAAATGTTCTGTGTTTGAAAACAATAAATATTGTTCGTGATTTTTTATGTTTTTTTAAAAGGATGCTAGTCCTTGAGCACAGGTGTTTGTGTGCCTCAGGGACACCATTCACTGGCTTGCAGCTTTTCAGAGTTGCACATGTCTTTCTAGATCTGGGTCTCCTCAACCTGAAAGTGGTGATAACACCTGTTTCACAGGGTTGTTGAGAAAATTCAGTGAGAGCTGTTTCTGGCCTGTTGTAGGAACCCAGTAAAAGTTAGTTCCCTTCCTCTTTGCTCCTGTTTAAGTTTATTTTTCAGGTTACCTCTTTTTAAGGGAATGACTCTTTATTTCCTTTACTGTTGAGGCTAAAAATAAAAGGTTTTTGTTAAAAAAAACAAAACAAAACAAAACATAATAATGAACTATATGTATTTTGCTAAAGATATTTTTCATTCACTTTTTGTTCTTCTCTTTGTCTCATTAGGACATGAAGGATCAGATGTCAACTTCATCTGTGCAGGCGTTAGCTGAAAGGAAAAATAGGCAGGTGAGAAGACATCAAAATCTAAGTGTCAAAGAAAATACATGATTAGACATAGGAGTTTTAAATGCGGACAGTCTCTATATCACATAACAAAGAGCAAGACCCTGGAGTGACACGGAGAGATTTCGGGGAAGTCTAGTGTATCAGTCTGTATTCTGTTACTATAACAAATGTCTGAGATGATCAGCTCATAAAGAGAAAAGGTCTGTTCTGTCTCACAGTTTTGGAATTTGAGTCTATGATCATTGACCCCCTTGGTTTTGGGCCTGTGGTGAGGCAGCCATGGTGGCAGCATGCCATGTCTGTTCATCTCATGGTTAGGACATGAAAGAGGAAGGGGGTGGGGTTCCACTATCCTCTTCAAGGGCATTTCCTCAATGACCAGAAGACCTGCCACTAGGTTCCACCTCTTAAAGGTTCTGCCACTTCCCAGCAGTGCCAGGGGCCTGGGGACCATGGGTTTAACACATGGTCTAACCATGGCATCCAGTCAGCTGCTCCAACATGGCTGTTGGCTTCCCACCTCCAGCTCCACTCCTCTCCTCTCCTCTGCTTATCCGCCTTCAGCACTCTCCGCAGACCTCTTTATTCAGGGGTTTATTCTGCACCTGTTGAACACACCCTATGCCAGGCTTCCTCTAAGGACCTCAGTTACTTGTTCTCTTTCTTTCTGCTGGACCCCAAGCTCCTTGAGATGAAAATTGTTGTTTTGATTTTTTATCTCTAGCTGCTACTACCTGCCTACCCATAGAACTCACTGGACACTTAATGATTGAAATTTAATGCAAAGACGTTTGAAGAACTTTAAATGTGTGTTAAGTTAAATATCTCTTTAAGTGGTGATAAGAAATTACTCATGGTGTATGAAAGAAACTCATTTCCAATTGTTAAAATATGATCCTTTTAAAAATATACAGTCATCACCTAGAACTTAAATTCACATTTGATTTACATTCCTTTGGTGGATAGAATGTTCCTTAACCTGTTGGTAAGCTGGTAGATGATTTTTATTGACAAATTGTTTTTATAAATTCTGTGAATATCTGTTTTGCTTTAGGAGTAAGAAAGATTTCATGGAAAATCACAAGGTTGTTCAGAGTGATATTATTTGCTTTATTTTCAGAGTCCAGAAAGTTACCAGTAATCCATTTAGAAGCCTTGTAGCTTGGGATTACCTCACTGTTATTACTAATTAGGAATTGGTAGTTTATAACATAAATCTCTATATCTAGTAGGTGTTTGCTGAGACCCTTAATTTTGAAAACGAGTATCACCTGACCTCCTGTTTGAAGTCTTGTTTGTTTGGGGGGTTTTAATTTGTTTTTATCTACCTCCCTTTTTTTCCTTCTTTCTTCTTCTTCTTCTTTTTTTTTTTTTAATAGTACAGGCAGGAAAAGTCATTAGCTAGCTCATTCCACCTGGCTCTAACTCTAGAAAGAAGCTAATAAATGACCACAGCTGGCTAGTTTGGGAATTCCCTTGTCATTTGCACATGAGCATATAGGAAAGTAAATGACGATACCTGAGTAGTCGTGACAGTGAGGTAGGTAACGCCTGTCCTCTGTTACTTTTAACGTGTGTATTCTCTGGGTAGTTTAGGTGAAGTAATGTGAATGAAGTGAGAATTCATGCATTCCTTTCCAAGCACGACTTGGAGTCTTGTTTTAGTCTGAGTGACAGGTCACAGGGCCTCCTATTTTCGAGGAACAGCGGGGCCAGGGTTCTCCAGGCATCATGTGGGCAGTCGGTCTTTGTGCCAGGTACCAGGTGCCGTGCCACTCGCAGCCTCACCAGCACTGCCTCCACCTCTCTGCAAGCTCATCGCTCAGTGCTGCGGCCTCCTCCTCCTCCTTTCCCACTGAATGAGACTCCCGGGGATGAGACTGATGACCTCTAAGCTATTTCACGATAAAACCTACATGACTCTGAACAACATGATGTATGTCTCACCAAGGGTAGACCATGGACACTGTAGGACAACATAGCCCTGGCTGCGGTACACAGCCCGACGGATCCCCAGGTCCCTGCCTAAAGCTCTGTGGTGCACTCTACCCCTTTTCTGACACTGAAAAAATTGTCGTGAGACCCCAGTGTCCTCCACAGAGGTCCTTAGAGTTTGGGATTAGAATGAGCCGGATCTTTTAAATCTTGACATCCCTAAGAACAGGTCAGGGCAGAGCCACCACCAAAGGCCATAGGTCTGCTTTATTCCAGAGACAGTCACATCCAGCCTCTTGACTGGACTGATACCCTGAGCCTCAAAGATCTCAACAAGAACTTCCATAGTAAGTATCTCAGGCGCTCCTCTGACAACAGCCTCAGAGGTTGGTGTTCTGCATCCCGAACTTGCAACCCCGCATCCTCTGGGAGTCTAGCTTTCAGTTCCAGCGAAGGTGTCGGGTTTTATTCAGAGACTGAGTTCAGCAGATGTGGATGGTTCTGTGCCTTCTGTGTATGAGGGGCTATTGTTTACCTTCTCATCATCCTGGGGAAATGCCCATCCCCCAAGGCCCCCAAGCTTCCTGGATCGTCCTTCAATAACAGACTCCAGATTTGTAAACCAGTTGGACTGGAAACTCGGGGTCCTTGGAAGAGCTGTCATAAGGGACTGAGTGCTGTTAAATTGTGAGGCAGTTTACAATGTACAGATTTGTTTGTTGGGTTAGTGTGGACACTTATTTGCATTTTAATGGGACAGACCTAGGGAGGGCTTGAAGACAGAAGGCCCTTCAGGGCAGTCCCTAAGTTGTACTACACAGGCACCCATAGAAGTGTGGCCCAGGTAGTGAGAAATGTGAGAACTCTTTGTCACCCTGATGCCTCACTGTTCAGAGATGGTACCTGTTTGCTGTTCCTCACTCTGATCATCCCCATTCACACAGGCACTGCTAGGAGACAGTGGCAGCCAGACCTGGAGCACAGGAACAACAGATGAGTACGGGCGCCTGGATCGAGAGCTGCGCTTAGCCAATTCCCATTTCATCGAGGAGCAGCAGGTGCAGCAGCAGGTACCCTGAGAACAGCCGGCCAGGAGGGGAGGTGGCAGGCGGGATACCTCCCCTGGTTCCTCCGCCAGCCATGGGAGCCACACTGCTTACTGAGAGGCAGGTTTGAGCAGAGCTTGCCCCGCGGTGGACTGTGCCACTGTGTGATGTTCACATACACGAGGGGTTTTAAAGCCTTTCGAGCACAGTATTCAGAGAACCACGCTTGATTAGGTCTCAGAAAGCAGACAGACAGGGCTGGGGATGTGGCTCAAGTGGTAGCGCGCTCGCCTGGCCTGCACGCGGCCTGGGTTCGATCCTCAGCACCACATATAAACAAAGATGTTGTGTCCGCCGAAAAAAAAACACACTAAAAATAAATAAATAAATATTAAAAATTAAAAAAAAAAAAAAAAAAAAGAAAGCAGACAGACATGAAAACTGAAAGGCAGGGGCTAGGTGCAGCTTGGTGGCTAGAGCACTTGCCTAGTGCACACAAGGCCCTGAGTTCGACTTCTAGCACTTCAACAAACAAAACCCTGAAGACAAGGCCAAGGATTTTTAAAAATAAAATAAAACCTTTTCCCCAACCTCTTATTTATACACTCATTTTTTTTGTTCATGTCAATGAAGATCCTTCCAGAAAGATTGAGTTTTTGTTTTTTCACTGAAAATTATTAATGCGTTCTATTAAATGGAAAAATAATTGCTTTGATGGAAGTTGAGGAAGGAGAAAGAGAATGAAATTGACTATATGTATGTTGTGCTTCTAATTTGTGATTATTAAAAGAAAGCTATCTAGGGATTGGACGATCAGGTCTATTAAAACTATTGGCTCTTAAATTCTGTGTTTTTTGTGTATGTGTAGGTTATGTGTTCTTTTGTTTCCATTAGTATGTCTCCTTAACTAGTAGTTTACTCAAGTTGCTGTTAACCAAGCAACCATTTTTTAGCCAGACGTAAACTGTTTTTGTTTTGTTTTGTTTTGTGATGCTGGGGATTGAACCCAAGGCCTCGTGCATGCGAGGCAAGCACTCTACCCAACTGAGCTGTATCTTCCCTCCAAGCAGCCATTTTTTAATAGAAAGAGAGGGTATAAAGCACAATTAAAAGTCAACATTAATTTGTCATTCAGTAGTTGTCCTTGAGATAACATTTCCATACGGCTTCCTCTAGATTGTGTTTGTGGAGGAAGAAAAACACTATAGTTTTCCCACATCCCGAGATTTGACAGTCTCTTACATTTAAGCTGGCAGTATGTTGTGGTTGGAGACCTTGATCCTGGCAGTGGACTTCCTCTTCCCAAACATACCCGTGACTCAGTGGTCATCTGCATTTGTGTTTTCAGCCATTGTCTGTTCCTTTATTGGACTTCAGCCAACCAGAGTAAATCTCTCTTGGTGGTTTCAAGCCCTGCTGACTGTTCACAAGTTGGATCAGCAGGAGATATCAGTAGCTTGACAATCCAGCCTTTTGAGCAGCGTGTTCTCAGAGGCGACGGTCTGGTCCTTTGATTTCTGGGCTTTGCTTCTGAATGTGAATTGTCCCAAGCTGGCAGAGAAACTAGCAGCTGCTAGAGTGCTGGGCTTGGAACCAGGTAAGATGGATTTTAATTGCTTATTTCCCATTTCTCTGGCACCAGTTGATTGTGGAACAGCAGGATGAGCAGTTGGAGCTGGTCTCTGGCAGCATCGGGGTGCTGAAGAACATGTCCCAGCGCATTGGAGGGGAGCTGGAGGAACAGGCAGTGTGAGTATCGAGGCACCCCTGTCATTGTAGTGAGACCGAAGAAAAAGCCATCTCATAGGACAGACCTCCGAAAGGCCTGGCAGTTATGTGACTGTAAAACCAAAAGCTGTTTTATTTATAGCTGCATTTTTATTCTGTTGTAGACTAGCCTCCCCTAAAGAAGCAACTCTTTAGATAAAATCTACAGCAGGGTTTGGGCATAGTTATTATTTTTAAACACCTCCAAAAACAGATACAAATTTCTCTGAGCAAATGTTTGAAGCATGATTATGAATGCAAATGTGAACAGGGATGTAACCTCTGGAGATTTTTGTTCCAAAGTGGATGGACAGTGTGAAGGGAGGCCTGTGCAGGTGGCATTAGGAGCTCTGCCACTCTGTCTTCTCGTGGCTGCTGCTGCATTGACAGGACTTTGCTTTAACTTAAATAATAATTTAATAGAAAAACTAAGAAATTTAACTCTATATTTAGCAAGGAAATTTTCCTCTCAGAAACAAAACAAAAAATCAAGGAAACATAACTTTTTTTTTTAAATTTTATTTTCTTTTAGTTGTAGATGGACAGCATGCTTTCATTTGTTTAGTTTTTTTTATACGGTGCTAAGGACCAAACCCAGTGCCTCGCACATGAGAGACAAGCACTCTGCCACTGAGCTATAGCCCCAGACCAAGGAAACATAACTTTTTAAATGGCCAATCTCTTTTACGTCATAAAGTATGATAGCAAAAAAAAAAAAAATTTTTTTTTTTTAACTGGGGATTGACTTCAAGCAAACTTTACTGCTGTGCTTCATCCTAGCCCTTTTAAGTTTTATTTTGTGACAGGGTCTTGCTTAGTAGCCAAGACTGGCCTAGGAATTTATTATCCTCCTATCTCAGCCTTCCAAGTCACTCGGATTAAAGGTGTGTGCCACCATGACCAACGAAAACAACCTTCTTAAATGCCACCATGCAGTACTTTTACCATTTTACAAATTTTCTTCTGGGAAACAAGACAGTCCATCAGGATATTTCAAAACTCCTATCTCAGTCTTAGATTACACAAGCATCCATTATAGATTCTTACTGGACACCTGTTCTACGCCAGGCCCTCTAGGAGGCCCTGGGTGCATAGCACAAACAGAAGAGACACTGTGTCTGCCATTCAGAGAGTTGGCCACTTTGTGAGTGAAATGGACATTGTTTAAATGAAGTCAATATGGTAAGCGTTGACAGTGAAGTAGGAAGTTCCCCGTGACTGGTCTAGCCCTGCTGCCCAGGGTGCTCTGACAGCCGAAATTCTCTGAGAAAGAAGGGTTTAATTGAAACCTGCAGACTGGGTAGAAGATAGCCGGTGAGGTGGGACTCGTGCTTGTGCCAGAAGGCAGTGAGGGGGCGTGCACCAGGAGGAAGAAAGAACACCTACCTGTAAAGATCTGGAGGCAGAAGGGTGAATGGAATGAGAGGTTCCGTGTCTGTAGCATGGGCATCAGAGGGAGTGGCCAAAGTCCAGATAGGGAGGCAGACAGGGAGCAGGAAAGGCCTCATCTGGGTGGTAAGGAGGCAGGACTTCTCGGGTTGGGCTTGCTGGGAGACCAGGGAGGCGGCTTTGGGAGTGAGGTGGGATCAGGTATTGGAGAGGCTTAGCTGCTATGTGATTTAGGTGGTGTCGCAGGGTGAATCCAGGCAGGGAGACCAGCTAGGCAGTTGGAATAGCAGGAATCTAGACTTTGTTTCCTGTCAAACACAGATTAGACTCTAAATTCCTTTGTTGGGATGGGAAGGAATTAATGACCTGAGGTAGTCTGTTGGTGAAGCAAACAGACAATAGAGAAAACCTGAGGCTCCCAGTTAAAGATGTGAATTGAGCACACCCCATCTCTACTCCCTCTAAATCCACTAGAACAATAGCAAAGGAATTTTTTTAAGGCTTAAAACTTATGGGGTCATAAAATATGAAATAAAACAGTCATAACAGTTTAGATCCTAGAAAGCAGGCAGAGGCTGGTTATAGACTTGGCAGGCCAGAGAAGGGTGAACCCTCAGCCAGAGGTGACCACAACTGAGCTCCAAGTCCCACCACACAGCCCCCCAGCCATGGGTAGCATTTATTCAGTAGTCCTAATGTAAATGCTGAATATTGATCTAATCAAACTGTGACTACAATCAGAGGGAAGTGGGGAGGATGCAGAGGTGAGATCAGATAGGAAGAGAGCTAAATTCTATGGTAGTGCTGAGCCAACAGGTAAAGTCTGAAGATAAAAATAAAAGTCAAGGTCCTGGGGTACAAGGATGTTACTTCTAAAAATGGAGAATGTACCAAGAGAAGACTGTGAGGGGGTGGAAGCACCTGCCCTGGGGAACAGAAAACAACCATGGTTTTTGTAAAAAGGCTTTCAGACCATTTATCTCTAGGTATGTATGTCACTCTGGTAAAAATAAGTAAATTAAAAGGAAAAAACATGAATCTTTGGCTGATGGTGCCAGTAAATAGCACGAGTCACACCCACATGTGCTTGTTGAGCAGGTGAAGTGTGAGCATTGAGATGGCGGTGTGCTCTAGGAGTCAAGTGCACAGTGGATTTTGAGGTGAAAAAAGTATAAAATAATTTATTAGTAATTTCTGCATTAATGATATGTTAAAATGGTAATATTTTACACATATTGGAATAGACAGAGTAGATTATTAGTTAATTTCAGCAGTTTTTTTAAATTTATATTTTAGTTTTAGGTGGACACAATATTTTTATTTTACTTTATGTGGTGCTGATGATCAGACCCAGTGCCTTGTGCATGCTAGGTGAGCGCTCTCTCTCTGAGCCACAACTTCAGCCCCTTAATTTCAGCAGTTTTTATTTTTTAAACATGGCTCCTGGAAATTGTAAAATGTCATGTGTGCCACAGTGCCCTTCGGCTGGTGGGCGTTGAGTTAGAGCAGGACTGGACGCTTGGCCTGTGGGTGTCCTTGGCTAAAGGTTAGCGACATGCCTGCTTTGTCTCAGTAAGAGAAGTCGTACCCAGCACACAAAGGTAGCTCTTGTTTTTCAGCATTGGGCCCTGCCCACAGAGGCCTGCCAGCTGCAGGGCTGCAGTGCTGCCAGGCTCTAAGAGGAGCTAAAAATGTTGTAGTGTGAGAATTAAGGTAAGGGACACAAATTTATTTAGTTGTTGATGTGGAGTTTATTTAGTAATTGACTTAATGAGGAGTTGATGGTCCCAAATCCTGCAGGACTGTCTTGTGTCCTTTCTGGGCACACACCAAGACCAACAGTTTCTAGCTGCCAGTGACTCTGTCAGAGTTAAGAAGGCCTTTGTAGTCAGGCCCCTGGTACTAATTGGTGTGTTAATTCTAGCCGCAGAATAATCATGGGCTAATCAACAGCTGAAAGGTCTGGAATGTGTGGTGATTGATGGAGTAAGAGGACCGGATTTTGGTGTTTGCTTTCCCTGCTACACATTGGCCAGCAAATAAGGAAAGTGTCTCCTGGTGCTGGTTTTCCTGGAGGAAACTGTGGCTCCTCTGAGTAGGGGAGGCGGTGATGCCCCTCAGGGATATTGGTGCCGACGCTTTCCGATTATGATCAAGCAAAGAGGGATTTAAGGGAGAATATATCTCATTAAAGTACGTTCCTTAACCCTTGTTGACACACGGCGCTTTTGTATTTTATGTGGTTTTCACAAGTACCCCATGAGGGGAATGGGGCAGGTAGGATCACCCCATTTTACAAGTGAGAAAACAGTCCCCCCAAAGTTGTAGGGTACCTTGACCAAGGTAGAAGGACAGAGCCTGGCTATCTGACTTCTCAGAGTCGCATTCTGCCCTGTGGCCCTATCAGTAAGTTTGTAGTATTGTGCAGTCAGGTCCACGCTGCCGTATCTGCAGTTCTGAAATCCAGAAAGCTCTAAAAATCAAGCTTCTCTTTTTTAATATGCAGCATGCTCGTCTTACAGAAAACCTCGTCTGAACTGACTGCACCTGTGAATTTTCATAGTTTTTTCCACAGAAGAATAAATGTGTTGGCTGGGGTTGTAGCTCAGTGGCAGAGTGCTTGCCTGGCATGTGTTAAGGCACTGGATCCAATCCTCAGCACCACATAAAATAAATAAATAAAGTAAAGGCATGCTGTCCATCTACAACTACAAAAAAATGAAGAAAAAAAAGAAATGTGTTGATTATGGGGGTGGGGGGCATGCCTCAGACCAGGCTGGGGATGTTGACTAATAGTAGCATATATAACTTATCTTTTTATAAACTCCCAGAATTCCAAAATCAAAAGACGCATATCTTGTCCCAAGGATTTTTGAGTAATAGACTGGGTACTGAATCCCAATGTTGCCCGTTTTAAGTTGGCTGAAATAGAACCTAGATCCTGACGTAATTCCATGGTCTGTGCCTTGCTGAGTTTTGTGCGTATCACCAACCTTCTGCCTCCTCTTTCTAGCATGTTGGATGATTTCTCTCACGAGTTGGAGAGCACTCAGTCTCGGCTAGACAATGTGATGAAGAAACTTGCAAAAGTGTCTCACATGACCAGTGGTATGTATGTTTAAACCTCATGAGTTCGTATTTAATTCCGAAGCGCTCTGGGGTCCCCTCACAGGTATGCCCACGCAGACCCCTTTCCTGTGGAGCATTTGTTTGAGGTGCCTTAGGATCAGAGAATAAAAGACAGGAATACAGAGGCCTCAGCTTCTACTTGTACCCCTAACTTGGGAAAAGGGCCTTGTGACCCTCCCTGCAACGTTTGGTGATTTTTCTTTTAGTGGGGCAACTTTCTTTGTAATTACGAAATCCTTTTTTTTTTTTTTTTCCTATTTCCTTGCCAAAATAGGGAACTTATTTAAAGCAATAAATAAGCCAGTTATTTTCTAGGAACTTTCTTTCACTGATAGAAAAATGTCTACTGTGTCAGAGTACGATGGCCTTGTAGATTTAATTTAAATTGTTGTATTTAAATTCACAATGAAATGTCCTAGCAAATTTATACCAGAGGATGAGGATGAAGGAGTAACAGTTTTCAAATCGGTTACTGGGTAGGAAGATATATTCCAATGATGCTTTATATTTTTTGACTACTAGAAACCACCTCCCCTATTATCTGGGAAGTAATATATTTAACAAACAAACAATAAAAATCTCCAACATCATCTTTATCTGGAAGAGGTGGCTTGGTGGTTGGAGAGACTCCCTGAGGTAATTTTAGTGTTGTGGACCACAGAACCCATTAGAAGCTCCTGTTTCTTTTTCTTTCTTTCTTTTTTTTTTCTTTGTGGTGCTGGGGATCCAACCCAGGGCCTTGTGCATGCGAGGCAAGCACTCTACCACCTGAGCTGTATCCCAGCCCTGAGCTCCTGCTTCTTGACACCTCATTCTTCTGTTAATTTCTTGCTATGAGGTACATGTGACATATAAGCCCTAAGTACACATGCGCATTTACTTTGCAGCAGTTTAAGACATAGCCAGGTTACATAACGGCTCTCTGGGCTCAGTTTTTATCTTTGAAAATAGGCTGAGGGCAGGGGATGCAGCTGAGCGGCAGAGCACTTGACTAGCATGTGCAAGGCCCCGGGTTTGATTCTCAGCAGCCTGCCCCCCCCCACCCCAAAAAGGGTTCATTCCTACCTCTTAAGTACTTGTGAGGATTAAATGAAATTTAATAATATAGAAGTGTTTAACGTTGTCTACTACATATTAGTACTTACGAAAAGTTTAAAAATTACCTAAGGCACCAGATGGTCCTAGGAAGCAGAGGACCTGTCAAATCCAAAACAAAGGGGAATCTAGTTATTTCCTTCTTTCTCTCCAGGGGCTAGTATTTTTCTGCTTAGAGCAGGCTCTTCCTTGTCTGCAGCTGTGTATAAACGGCAGCAGGACCAGCTTCATGCATCGGTCACATGCCTAGAGAAAGGCTGGCAGCGTCTTCTTTTTTATTCCCTCTGTTCTCTCCTCTCCCACCCTCCACTTAAAACAAAAAAAAAGTTTTAATGAAGTATTATACAAGCAGATTAAATAGCGGCCCCTCACCAGTGTATGTGTTAGTTGTAAAGTCAAGTAGCTACTTCAGCGCCAGCCCTGTTGGGAATGGCAACTGAACAAAGATGCACTGTCTTTGTCCCCAGCGTTCCTGCTCTGAATAGTGCACTGTGGTCAGCGCCTCTGTGGGTACAACAGCACTGGTCTTGCTTGTGCTTGATTCTGTCTTCTTCCAAAGGGGAAGTTTGGGAAGCAGAGCGAGAACTTTGGTTATATTTGCACAAGAAAAAGAGCCTGGAAACAGCAGTTGTCCTAAAAGCTCTTCACTGTTTTCCTTTCACCTTTGCTCACTACCAAGAGAAACACCCCAGGGCCGCCTCCTGCAGGTGGGTCTGCTCCAATTTGTGGAGCAGGCAGTTTGTACTTGCCTCTATTCCCCTCCTAACTTTTGATGACGCTAACTGCTTTTAAATCAAATCTACTCACCAGAGTTTGATGAGGCAGCCCTGCACACACCTCCACAGTGCTCAAGGCCGAGCCCTCGCCCCTGCTCACGAAGAAGTCAGCCCAGAGTCCACACTCACTTATTGAATGACTCAAGAGAAACACTAACTTTTATCATTTTTCTGCCGGAGAAGTATATTCTTAAGTGAATATACTTAAGAATCCCCCCCCACACTCACCTTACTTCCCAACATTCTGTCGTTCATCTTTCTGTTTAACAGAGGCAAGTGTTTGGAGAGCAAGAGGGGAAGTCAGAACAATTACCTTTGGAGTTCTCTTTGTTCCCCTCTTAATTTTTTTTTTTAATTTTTAATTTGTTCTTTTTAGCTACACATGACAGTAGGATGAATTCTGACATATTACACACACATGGAGCATGACTTCCCATTCCTGTGGTTGTGCGTGATGTGGAGTTTCACTGGTCGTGTATTCACATATGAACACGGGAAAGTGATGTCCGATTCACTCTGCTGTCTTTCCCTGTCCCGTCTCCCCTCCCTTCCCTTCATTCCCCTTTGTCTACCAGGCCCTGCGCTTGCAAGGCGGATTGAGGGCTGGGGGTAGAGTTCAGGGGTACAGTGTGGGTGTGGGGGTAGCATGAACAACAAAAAAATAAAAAGAAGAAAACACAGGTTAAACTTTTCACTTGAGGTCACAAAAGCCCCTGTGGTTTCTGCCCCTTCCTTCTGTGCTTGAAGCCTTGCAAAAAGCGCTGGGAGGAGTCCGCCAGGGCAGCAGCTCCCTGGAGTTACCTAGTTCATGCCTCAGAGAAGCAGCTTAACCACTTCAAAGGAAAATGGCTTTAAAAGAGCAGGCCTGGCTGTGCTAGCTCTTGTGCTGTGTGTTTTCACTTGAGGAAAACCCCTATTTAATGCGGTTGTAGAAAAGAAAGTGACTGGGGAGGGTAGGAATCTGGCTAGAGGCTAATGCGAAGCCAGAAACTGGGAATCTGAGTTGGTTCTGGGAATCACGCACCGAGGATGGCCTGGTGCTGCCCACCCACCCCGCGCACACAGGAGGTGTGTGGAGGTTGGGGCAGGGGAAGCAGTTACCTTCTGTGTTTTTGCCCAGTGAGAGTATGAACTAACCATTTAGTACGAGTGGTTTTAAATTGTTGAAAATATTTGTTTCTCTTTTTTAATCAATAAGCTTTATATTTTAAAGCAGTTTTATGTTCACAGCAAAATGAAAAGGAAAATACAAAGATTTCCCCTATAACCCCTCCTCCCTCCACCAAGCTTCTCTTGACTTCTGATACCACAGTGGTACATTGGTTAAAATCCATGAACCTATGTTGAGATGTCATCATCACCCCCAGAATCCATAGTTTACTTTAGGGTGACTTTTGGTGTTCATTCTGCAGATTTTGACAGAAATATGACTTGTATCTACTATCGTATACAGAAGTTTCAGTACCCTAAAATTTCTTTTTTCTTTTAACTTTTGATTGATACATAATATTTGTGCATATTTACAAGGTACAGTGTGATGTTTCAATTGTCATATGCTTGGGGTAGTGAGTGATCCCCACTCAGTGCTTAGCATGTCCATCACCTTGAAGTTGTGTTATTTCTTTATGGTGGGTACATTCACAATCCTCTCTCCTGACTCTCTTAAGTTTTGTGATGCACTGTTGTTAGTTCTATTCACTCTCCGTGCTATAGAACCCCAGAACTTAGTTCTCCTGCCAAACAGTACAACCTTGTCCCTGTTGGCCAACCTCTCCCATCTCCCACTCTTTCTCTGGTAACCACTATTCTGCTCTCTACTGTGATGAGATCTTTTTTAGATTTCACATATGAGTGAGGTGATGTAGTGTTTACTTTTCTGAACCTAACTTATTTAGTCAACACAGTCTCCTTCAGGTCCAAAGAGGCAGGATCTCATGCTGAAGAGTGTTGGATCTCGCAGATGTACCACATCTTCTTTATCTCTGTTTGTTGATGGACGTTTAGGTTGATTCTCAGTCTGGCTGTTGTGGATAGCGCTGCAGTGCCCTGGGCGTGCAGGTGTGTTTTCAACATGGTGATTTCATCTCCTTTGGGCATAGACCCAGAGGGGAGGCTGCGGGGTTGCAGGGTAGCTCTATTTTTAATTTTTTTGAGGAACCTCCTTCCCATTTGCTGTGCTGATTCACATTCCCCGCAGTGGGTGAGTGCTCCCCTTTTCTCCTTGCCAGCATTTGTCATTGTTGTCTTTTTTATAATAGCCATTGTCATTGGTGAGGTGGAAGCTCATTGAAGTTTTGATTTTGATTCCTGTTCATCCTTCCCTCCTCCTTAACCCCTGGCAATCACTGATCCTTTTAGTGTCCTCATGGTTTTGCCTTTTCCAGTGTGCATACAGTTGGAGTCAGATGTGCATACAGTTGGAGTCAGATGTGCAGAGCGTTTTCAGATCAGCTTCTCACTCTTAGTAATAGCGTTTAAGTTTTCTCTATGCCTTTTCATGGCTTGATAGTTCATTTCTCTTTTAGCACTGAATAGTTTTCTGTTGACTGGATATACCACAGTTTACAGTCATTCTCGCCTTATATAGGTTCCCAGACCCCCAGAGGTCCTCTAACCATGGATAGTACTAACCCCCATATACACTGTTTGCCCTTGTATGTAACACCTGTGATGAAGTTCAGTTAACAAATCAAGCACTGGAGAGATTAACAGCAATAATCAATAATAAAATAGAATCATTACAAAATATACTATAATAATAGTTGTATGACTGTGGTCTCTTAAAATTTTCGGTATGGTTTTCACCATTTTTACAGTGATGTGAGATGATACAGGCCTATGTGATCAATGAAGTGAAGTGGGTGACACAGGCAGTGTGACACAACATGAGGCTGCTACGAGGAGGGTTATTTGAACACAAGTACTGAGATACTACAGTTCTGATAACCAAAATGGCTATTACGTGCCTAAAGGAGGGTAGCATATACAGTGTGGATATGATGGACAAAGGAATAATGCACTTCCCTGGGCAAGCTATACAGCAGGATGGCATGAGGTTTCATCACAAAATCAGAACAGTGGGATTTAAAACTGGTTTGTTTTGTTTTTGTTTTTGGTACTAGAGATTGAACTCTTTGCTTTATCACTGAGTTGTGTTCTTAGTCCTTTTTATTTTTTATTTTGAGTTGGGGTCTCACTAAATTGCTGTGGCTACCCTCAAACTTGGAATCCTTTTGCCTCAGCCTCCCGAGTCCTTGGGATATTATAGGAGTGTGCCACTGTACCTGGCAGTAGTTTAAAACTTATGAATTGTTCATGTCTTTGATTTTCCACTTAAGGTTGTCAGGCCACAGTTGACTTGAGGTAACTGAATTTGTGGAAAGCAAAACTATGGATAGTGGGGCACTAATTTGACTTAGGCATCACCTGCTGTAGGACGTCTTGTTTACTTCCAAGTTTGGCAATTATGAATAAAGCTGCCATATCCATGTGCAGATTTTTGTAGGGACTTGTAGTTCATTGAGTAAATAACGGGGAGCATTGCTGCTTCATGGTTATGGCAGGAGTATGTTTGGTTTTGTGGGAAGTCAGTGAACTATCTTCCAGAGTGGTGGCCCGAGTTTGCATTTCCACCAGGTGCTCCTGTTGCTCTGCAGCCTCACCAGCATTTGGTATTCTCCTGTTTTGGTTTTGGCCATTCTGACATGGGGTTGCGGTTTCTCATTGTTGTCTACATTTGCCATGTTGCCTTATAACAGCTGATGTTGAATGAAAAGACATCCAGTTATCTTCTTTGGTGAAGTGCCTGTTGAGGTCTATTGCTTTTTTTTTGTTTGTTTGTTTTAAACCAGACTGTTTCCTTATTGTTGAATTTTAGAAGTTCTTTGTGCATTTTTTAATTTTTATTTTTTAGTTGTAGTTGGACACAGTACCTTTATTTTATTTATTTATTTTTATGTGGTGCTAAGGATCGAACCCAGGGCCTCACATGTGCTAGGTGAGTGCTCTGCTGCTGAGCCACAACCCCAGCCCTCTTTGTGCATTTTGGATAACAATCCTTTACCAGATGTGTCTTATGCAAATTTTTTATCCCAAGTCTGTGGCTTGTCTCGTTCTCTTGACAGTGTCTTTCACAGAGCAGAAGTTTTTAATTTTAGTGAAGTCCCGATATCAATTCTTTCTTTCGTGGATAGCATCCTTTGCTGTTGTATCTTAACTCATTTCCACACTTGGGGTTATCCAGGTGACACAGGAAAATTATAGTTAGGTTCTGAGGAAGCCTAGGTTAGAATTGGAGTTGGTCATTTCCCATCTCCCTGGTAATTAGGTTCTGATAAACCCCAACAGGTTAGGCTCTGGCAAAACAGTTTGTGCAGAAAAAATGGAATGGTCCTGTGAAGAACAGAATTCTCTGGCTTATTGCAAAATGGTTTTTTACCCCTTTATCTTTCAGAAGCGAGAAGAGATTTTTCTCCACATTTTCTGTGAGAATCTGGTTGAGCTTCAGGAGGTAAAACTCAGAGGAGTGCGGGGGTCCCTTTCAGGAGACTCCCTGGGGCTCTTCTGACTGCGACTTAGCCACCCCCAGCTTCTAGTGTTGACCATGGTTGTTCAGCTTTCCCTCGGGGCACCGGTTCCAGTGGAGGCTACTGCCGGAGGATTTCTGTTCTGTTGTGATTTTCTGTGTTTACCATAGATTTCTCAGTGTTGGAGGCAGCCTTCTACCCTGTGACCTTATTTGTCTGATGGATCTAGGAAGTTACTCAGTTTTCAGTTCAGCTTTTTACTTGATGGGACAAAAAGTGCTAACTTCTAAGCTCCCTCCATGCTGGACTGGAAACTGGAAGTTCAGCTCTCTGGAGAGAAGAAAGAAAGTGGATACACAGGCCTTCCTGACCGTGCATGTGTTAGTTGAGCACATTGACAGGCTGTGGGAGGCTGAACCTGCTCCCGCGTCCTTTGGAGCAGCACGACTTCGGCACAGACGTGGGTGACCTGGGATCTTGGTCCTGATCCCAGGGTTACTTAGTGGGTCCTGGCGCGGCTGAGGTAGACAGGGTTTGTTTGCACACTAAGATAATACCAGTGTCTTTCTAGTGTTTACCTAGTGTCTTTGGCAGTTCTCTTGGCCAGTTCTAAGACTTTTATATCTATGGCATTTAAAATGACTTTAAGTGCATGTTTTGCTTTGTGGCGATGTTTGCCATTTGCCATCTGTTTTCCTAGATCCAGCCCTCATCACAGCCTAGGTCTCTGGTGTGCTAAGGCCTGTGGGCTTTCCAGTAAACTTACTGAATCCGTGTACCTTATCCTGCTGCTCAGCTGGAACTCTTATTCCTGTGGTTGAGCTGCCTCTTCGTGGCCTAGTGAAAATCTTCTCCATCAGTCAGACCCTTTGTGGAAGATAGCAGGGCTCACCTATGAGGGCCAGCTGGTTCCCCCCTGGTAAGGAAGCCTCCTGATGATGATGGCATCTCCTGTGTTCCATGCTTGCGCACTGTGTGACTGTCCCCTTGTAGCTACAGCTGGTGTAGAGTTATGGACCACAGGCGGCACTGCCGCCTCCCCAGTCCTGCCCGGGTTCTTCTGACCGCTGCCCCTCCCTGCTCTCGGCCATTGAGAGGGACTCGGGTCCGTGTTCTGTGCCTGCAGTTCTAACCTGTTGGCAGTGTAGAAAAGAAAAGGCATTCCACTTGCACTTGCAGATGAGCCATATAAATTACTTTATCACAGTTACTGGCTAAGTAATCTTACGTCTTCCTTGAGTGGTATGGTATGAAATTAATCCTCCTCTCTCACTGGAGAGCAGCTTTATCAGCTGTTCATTTCCTGAAGTGACCAGCAGTAGCTTTCATCTCCCTTCCACCCTCTCATTGAGAAAAGAGCATGATCATTGTTGAATTAAATGACTTGACTTTGGTGGGAGATTAAAGCAGGCAGGCTTTGATCTGTAATGCCAACTCCAGCACCTTTTCCAGGGACGCACTAACCCCCAGAAAAAAGCTAAGAGCCACGGATTTTAATTAAAGACTTGGACTCCGAGCACGTACTTATTACCAGGCCCATGTTCAAAGTCTTAAGCGCAGCCCAAGATCAGAGCACCATTAGCGTCCCAGGCAACCAGGCAGGGTCCAGGTCCTCTGCCCCGTTGCCTTAATCCTTGCACCCGTGTCTGGGGACACACAGCCCCAGGAGGGCTAATCTTTCTGCCCTGCCTTTCAGATCGGCGCCAGTGGTGTGCCATCGCTGTCCTCTTCGCCATCCTGCTGGTCGTGCTGGTCCTCTTCTTGGTGCTGTGACGGTGGCGCCCGTGGCCCGGGTTCCTCCTGCACAGGAGCCAGGGCAGGGGCAGTGCCCTGGGCACACACTCCTCCCGACTCCACCGCCAGACGCCCCTCCCTCCCGCGCTGGCAGGACTGGCGAGAAGAGGAAGAGGGACTGCACTCCTGTCGGACGACACCCCTGCTGCCCGTCCTGTTTGGGGGCCACTAGCCACTGCTTTGCCTTGCTGGACCCCACTCCCTGAGGAGAGACTGAGTCGCCCAGAAGGGTCGGCAGAGCCCGATTCGCCCGTCTCTGGCAGCTCCTTTCTTCTGCTGTCCATCAAAAGATCCCTGTCGAGGAGGCGGCCTGGGCCAGGAGGCGGCCTGGGCGGGCCGTTTCCCATCGCTAGAGCATTTCTCACTCCCCAAGAGCTGGTTGTTGACGGGGACAGAAGGCTCAGAAGCAGTTTGTGACTGCAAATGCCGTGTTTCATTTTTCAGGGGTCAGGGCTGAGATAAAATTGCTTTTCCAGGTGCTTTTTTTGTGTGGTGGGAAAACTAATGGAAACAGTGAGACACCCTGGGGCTTGGGGTCGCTAACAACCTTTGGCTTTAATGGACAAGAGCAATTAAAAGGCGCACCAGGACCTGCTCTGGCGCAGCCCAGGGAAGGAGTGATGGTGTCTCCAGAGGGGGGGCCAGACCTGCTCTTTGCACGCCGCTGTCCCGGGGCTTCTTCCCAGAGGTGCAACTTACATTTTTAGGGGAACCCTTGAATACATCATTGCTGAAGAGTGCAGAAGTGCACTCAAACGGATTAGGATGCTGGCTTGTCCTCACTGACACTTATTTTATTCTGGTGACACTCTCCATTGGGGGATGGGGTTGGAGTGGTTAGTACATTTATTACATTTACGCAGAAACCATCTTGACCCAAAAAGGCTATTTCTGGGCCAGATTTCCCTTACCCTGTGAGTAATGGCAAGACGGGTAAGTGAACCTGACTCTTTTCTTCCTGAAGATGTCAGCTTGACTGGATCATCCATTCTAATAACTGAGCCAATCCAAATGTAATGATAGATGCTTTAATTGAGCTTAAGTAGCTGAAGCTGCTGAGACACTACACTTCAAGCTTCTGATGGCTTTAAAGGCCTCGAATGCGCACATGTATATAGGATATTTTTTATAGCTTCCCCGATGCATAACCTGATGTTAGAGTAGCAGCTGGACCCAGAGCCGCAGCTGGGCCCCGGGGGCTGCTGGCCTCTGGGCGCCGCTGCCTTTGCACTTGGAAAGAGCAGTAGCGCCCGGGCAGAGTTGAAGCCTGGCCTCCTCCTTTCCTTGTCTTTTCGTGCTTTCCTCGGCACCCTAACTTTTTTCTTACTTTTCTTGTTTTGTTTGTATTTCTTGTGGATTGGTTTTGGGGGGGAGGTTCCCCTTTTTTGTGATTTTTTGCAACAAGTGCGCTTGCCCAGCTAACTTTTGAATTGCACTTTTTAATAAATATTTGTAACAATTTTTAAAGAAGGATATTCTATCTTGTTTAGGAGCATGGTAGGTAAGGAAATCTGCCTGTTAATGAAAGCTAAAAGCAAATTTATAAAGCTGAAAGGGTGGTTGGCATCCATGTTTACACTCAACTCAAATTTTGATATATAAATAAGTTATTTCTTTTTAAATTAGGAAAAAAAGAGACTGTTACAAAGGGCTTCAAAGGTAGGATATCAGGTTATTTATGTTTTAAAAGTTTTAAGACTTATTCAGATAGTCTTCTATAAACTTAGACCAGGGATGGTCCTTAGGTTTGCATTAAGAAGTCTTTTGTTAAAAATAAGTGGGACCTTGTTTAAGCGCCGTTCTGCTCACTCCTCATTATGAGAAGTAGCACCTCAGAGAATGACAAGGTCCCCTGTTCAAAAGCCTTGCTATTCTCCTGCTGTCACCAGACCCTGGTCAGTACAGTAAGGCCTGTATAGAACACACCTGGTCATTTTATGAGTAAGACACTCCCGTTAGTTTAGGGCCAAGTTTGGTGGCCCCGGGCAGCATGTTGTTCCATTCTTTTGCATTGGCATTTTGACCTCACTGTTGGAAGATGATTGCTGAACGGTGGCTGAGATGTGATGGGGTAAAGCTGAGTAGGGAACGTTGAGAGGGAGAATCAACTTAAATACAGGTTCCCCCTGCAAGGCACTCCCACTCCCACCTTAGACTGACCTAGAGCCAGCCTGACCCTGCTGTGCCCGCTGAGAGTCACCGCAGAACAGCCTTCCTTGGAAGGGCCTCTACACAGACTCCTAAACTGGGAGTGAAGTGCAGAGGCCAGGGGCCTACATTTATTTTCAAGGACAAATATTTCTTCCCCAGAGATGGAGATAACCTAAGTGTTCCCTTCACTCTGTCCCAGAGTCGCGGGGGGGGGGGGGGGGCGCGATAGGGACACCCTCGCTGCTTGTGAGTGCCTCCTGCTGGCAGCCCAGGGTCTTTCCCTTCAGCCTCCACACCGAGGCTCAGTCGTCATTTTTAAAGAACTGGCAGAATGCGGTGGATCAGAGAGAAGGAGCTCATAAACATCTATGTTTGTGAGAAGAACATTTATGTGATCGATCTGGAGGGCAGGTGTGAATGGACCACCGAGAGTTGGCCCGAGTGGGAGTCCAGCTGGAAAACCAAAACACCTTCAGTTTCTAGTCCTCTAATTTGTGTTCCTGTCTTTGTGAGGACTGAAAAATCACAATGCTACGTTTGCTTTGGACTGTGTGGCAAATGGAATTGCAGTGGGGTGTGTGTGTGTGTGTGTGTGTGTTACATGAGGATCTTGCACAACTTCAGAATTCACACCAGAGCTGAAGGGGGGAAACTTGGTAACTTGCCCATTATTCTCTGCTCTTAGCCAGAGTTAAACAGACTGATGGGTCTGGTAGCCAACAACTTGGCAACTTCCATGCCTTCTCACCTCGTGAGATTAAGGGCTGTGAAAAGAAATCGAGTCTAACTCAACAGAAATCTGTCTCTGTTAAGTATTTTACCTTCTGTAAGTAAAGGTGGTGGAGCCAAGATTTTTCTTTTGGTAATTTCCCTGGCTATAAAGTGAGACCAGAGGGACATCTATTGCCTGTTACTTTTCTGAAGAATTTGGAGCATATGAAGATTAAGAAATCAAATGACGACTGTGAGTTGCATTTCAGCTGTGTGGATGGTGCACTGCTCAGCTCCACCTGGTACCACAAGGTGAATCTGTAAGCAAAACAAGTGGCTGTCTGGAAACCACACGCTAAAACATGGAATGTGCAGCCTGTAGTTCTCTTTCTCTCACCGGTATTTCTTTCCCTCCCAAGTTTTCAAGAATATTTTTTTCCCAAAGGAATGTTCTTTGCCTAGAGAGAAGGTGAACCAAAGGCTTCTCAGATGTATCTCCCCCTCCATTGCCGTGGAGAGGGCACTAAAGATGGGACCCGATGAGAGGCCTTGCTAGGCACCTTGCTCCTCCTGGGCCTTCCTTCCCAGTCAGGCAAGTTGAGTCCCCGGATAGCCTGGTAAGAGGAGGTGGTCTTCCTTTTAATGTCCAGTTGCCCTAACTCCCAGCCTTCAGAAAATATGCTTAAATGGTCTGATTCTGGTGCGGCCACATTGGTCAGCTGTTTGTAAACATGGGTGCCACTGTCGCCTGTTTTCTTGGTAATGCTCACTGGGAATTGCCTCTGGTGTTGGATCCAAAAAGCAAGAGTGTTATAGGGAGTAGAGCTGCCCCTCAGCCCCAGGCAGCCCTGAGTGAGCCTTGTGCCTGGTGCTTGGTGACTCAGGCAGAGAAATGCCAACAGAGCAGACCTGCCTTGTGCCCTCTAGAGGGTCAACTCAGAGGGACCTGGGATCACTGAGTGTGATCTTGTTGCAGATGAACAATAACAGCTCACCCCAGTGTGCATGGGGGTGCACTGCATTCTGGACTTGGCCACCGGGCGCCCACACAGCTTGTGGAACAAGTTGAGGCTGACTTCGGTGACAGAGGTCATTGGATACTGACTTGTGCACAACACTTCGCTGTAGACTATGTGATTTTTTTTTTTTCCTTTTGAATACAGAAGCTCTGAAAGTTCCAGTGGCACCGAGGCCAGGTTGTAGTGACCTAGACATATTTGGGAGCTCTTTGTATACTGCAGTCTCTTCACTAATTCAGCTGTTGGGGAAGTGGTTGGAGAGGAAAAAACTTGGTTTCCCTCTGCCATAAACTAACATGTGGTGCTCTTTTCCTCTGGATGTGACCTTTGTCCAGAGATGCCCTCCCTGTGGCTGTGTAGATGTTCACTGTGCTGAGACCGCGTTGTCCTGAATGCCTGCCTGTTGCTTGGGCTTCACGTGAACGTCTCATGGCCCTGGTTTGCCGGCTGTAGCCAGACCTTCCTGAGAACAGTGCATGGTATCAGGTTATCTTTTAAGGTCATGAGCTGTCAAACTCAGAGCCACTTGGTTATTCAGGGGATGTTAAAATAAGGCCAGTCAGCTTCCTCGTTTGCTCTCAGGCCCTGCTCCTTGGCCTTGGTGGCAGCTGCAGCCCTGGGGTGGGATCAAGCTCAGGGCTGTTTGCCCAGCTCCACAGAATGTAGATCCCGCCGAGACGCCGTTTGTGAGTGGGAGGTGTGTCCCCGAGCTGAGGTCCAGCTTGGGAGAGGCCGATGTCTCTATCCCCAGCAAACAGTGCGTGTCCTGCCCTCTGGGATGGGGAGAGGACAGCCGGGACCCCAGAGAGGCTTTTGGAACTGCTTTTAAGCTCCTGCGATGGCTTCATAACTGGCCAAGAGTGGGCCCAGCTCTCCACGGACAGACTTGAGAGAGTACCCAGGGTGAGGGGGCCGAGAAGCCACTGAGGGGAGGACCAAGGGACCCCAGCCCTAAATGATGGATGGGTTACAAGTTTGTAAGTGGAAATGGGCTTTTCCTTGGCTTATTTGTTATTAGAAATAAGTATGATTTAGAGATAGGCAAAGCCCAGCAGAAATCAATCATTATATATTATCCATGCATAAATAACCTTGCAGCATTTTAATTTTAAGTAACTGGAAGGTGCACACTAAGGGAATGGGGTCAGGTTAGAACTGCAGACACCTGAGCAGCTTCCCTTGAGATGGTGAGAAGGGGCCAGAGCCAGAGGCTGGAAGTTTAACCAGCCTTGACCACAGCTAGATTTGTTTCCTTTATATGTGGCCCTCCGAGGTGGTATGGGACCAGGGTGGCTACAGCATCACCCAGGAACTTGTTAGAAATGCACATTCCCAGACCCCTCTCTGACCTGCTGAATCGGCAAGTCTGGAGGTCAGTACTGTCTTAACAAGCTGTCCAGAGGGTTCCAATGCATGCTTGAGTTTGAGAACCACTGCCACAGCATCTCGGACTTCAGGCTACAGGAAAGCATCCCTACAAAATAAAACATCATCTACAGCTTTGATTGTAATCCTAAGATTTATGACACTGCAAACTTGAAAACTTGAAAAAATATACTTGGGTAAAACAAAACAAAAACTCAGCTAGCCACCCTTAAGAGTGATATTTTTACACCCCGAAGTCTATCGGTAATATTTCTTACTTCTCTTGAGATCATGTTACAACTGTATGAAAAATACTGTTCAGTATTAAAGAGAAATGGAGAGACCTTAAACTGTCTCGGGTGTTCTGTCGTTGTTTCTCATTTTTGTTCTTAGTTTTTTTTTTTTTCATATCCAAGCACAGGCCCCTGTTCTCCTGCCCCCATTGATGAACACCCACTTGTGATGCGGGGTCAGGCAGGAAGATGGGAAGTAGGAACTGTGCTTCCTCTGGCCAAGCTTGGGACTCCAGCCACACCACACATTCAAGATGTGCCAGAATGGGGTTTCTGTAGGACAAAGTGTGGGGAGCACAGAGACTAGAACAAAAGAGACTCAGGTCCCCTTTCCCCCTTACTGGAGTGCTGGCCTCTGGGAAGAGCTCGTCAGTCATTTTTAGGAGCTAGTTTCTCAGATTTTCTATCTAAAGACCTAGTGCTTCTGGGTGGTACTTGGTGACCTGGCAGGTCTTTTCAGCAAGGCTATAGTTTCCCCTTAATTCTCACAACCTATGAGATACACACTGTTGAGATCTGTTTTACACCTGAAAAGTAAGGTGTGAAGTAACTAAGAAACAACAGTAAGCATGAGAGACTTGGAACCCAGGTCTGACCTTTTCCTCCTTGAGACTGATTTCAGTGGTGGGGGGCGGTTCTCAGCCATCCTTCTAACTTGAGCAGTGGTTGCACAGAGCCAAGGGGGAGGAGGCATCAAAGCCGCTGTGCACATTAGTGGAGGATTAAGGCGCTGAACTCAGCAGTGCCGGGATATAGCATGGATACCAGTTGCCTTGGACTTGACCATGTCTCAATTTTTTTAAGCCCATTGTAGAGTCAAGAAATCTGCTGACCTGGTCCAGGATCTTGGGCAGGTCATCCTAACTGATAACACGTTTTGAAGCTTTTATTTATTTGGCTAGAATTAAGCAAAATAAGTGAGCCAAACTCGATTGTATAAACCCAGAAAAGCCTAGAGACGTCTTGGGTGCCCAGGATGAGAACCAAAACTGGCATCTGAAGGCTGCCAGAAGCTCGGTTCCTGCCAGCATTCCTTGTTCCTAGTTAACTCTGGAGCGGGTGGAGGCTGGTGAGCTTGGGGGCCACAGGGCATGGAGCTGGCTCTCCAGGGAAGCCTTTCTGTCCCAGTAGAGTGGGGCCTCCTGCCTTGGTGCCTCCATTGTGGCCTGGGGCGTGCCGGCTTGCCTTTTTCTCACAGCTGTAGCTGGGGATGCGGGCACCCCAGAGCAAAGCAGTCCGCTCCCCAGGCCTGGCACCTGGCCAGAGCCCTCAGGGCAGTTCCACATTGTGAGTAGGGGCCTGAGCCCAGGTTGCAGAAGGCTGAGACAAAGGCAGGCTCGGCGGGTGGCCAGGCATCCACAGGACAGCCGGCAGTACCCTCCAGGACTGGCAGGCAGCTGTTAAGCCCTGGCTTTGCAGGCTGAGTATCCGAGCCAGTCCCAGCAGCCCCTTCCTCAGGGGCCGCACTCCGACCTGGCCAAACCCACAGCCTGAGAGAGCTGAGCAGAGCTGCGTGCCAAGGAAGGCGGCTGCCATTTCTAAGCAGGTGCTCTGGCTCTGTGGGAAAGAAGCTCCACGGAGGGTGGTGGGGAAAGGGAGGGAAGGGGATTCAATGACAGCCGGGCCTTTTGAATAGCTCTAGAATTCGCCTGGGGATTGGGGGAGCGGTGAAAATGGGTTGGGCCGATGGACCAGGGAAGTCCAGTTGTTGGCAGGTAAGTTTGACCTAAAGAGAGTCACCATACAGAGCCCTGGGCACAAGATTTTATGGAAATTAAGGAGAAGGGGCCAGAGTCCGCATGCTTGGGTGCTCCCCGAGACAGGAAGCATAATCTCTTTGAAGGCTGCCAGGTGGTGGTGGGTAGACAAGGAGAAGGACACCCCAGCAAAGACCCCCCAATAAGCATTTAAGGGAACAGTAAGTGAATGAAGGTGCGGTGAGATGAAGCCCTGTCCCCAAATGCCCACTTGGTAATCCCCAACCTGGAGCCCGCTCAGAGGACTGGGAAGTCCACAGGCATGACACTACACTACTCCTGAGTCCCGCACCTCTTCTTGGTGATGGGAATCTAGGCTGTCTTTCCCTAGGGACCAGGCCTGGGGGGTTTCCTCAGCTCCCCAGCAGCTCAACCAGAGTGGGCGGAACCTGCCCTTGCCTTAGGCCAGCTGCTCTGTTCTGCAGCCTCTGTCCACTCTTTTTTCTTTTGGTCAAATGCTAGTCTCCTGCAGCATTGCTCTTATGGCCCATCCACACGTGGGTTTGTCAGGCTAAGGAGGTGGAGGGAGGCAATGTTCTGCGATCCTCCGGTTGAGGTGCAATCCACTGGGTTTGAATCTTGCCTCCGCAATTATTTGCTGTGGATCTTGGATCTTGGGCAGTGATTTAACCTTTGTGTCTCAGATTCCTTCTTCAGACTAACTCCAAGGTAAGTACTATATTGCCCTCACCCCCAGAGTTGCCCTAGGGATTCAGGGCTGTGTCCCAGCAGCCTGAAGCAGGCTGGCAGGCAGGGGGGTGGGGTGGACAGCGACTGCACAGTCCCCGGAGTCCCAGGTTTACTTTGGTTTCCAAAGTTCAAGCCATGCCTGTGGCTCCCTCTCTTGCCTGAGGTATGGGGACACTGCATGCACTAAAGCTCATTCTTGGGTCCCCGGGTTCCTGCCACACAAACAGGGCCTGAGGTCGCCCCATTAACCTTCCCATCCCAGGCCAGCTGCGTCCTCCCAGCCTGGCTCTGCGCCTGTCTCCAGCGCTTTTCAGCAATACCCAGGCACCGTGCTGGGGTTGTCTGTCCCTTTCTTGCCCCCAACTGTGCCTTCCTCCAGGGCAAAGGGGGGTCCTCTTCATCCGGGCCTGGGCATCCGCAGTGCTGCTGGCGATCAAGGGCGTGCAAAACCCACGAAACCCGCCCTCTGCGACTTCAGCAGCTCAAGCCAGCCTGTGCCCAGATGCCGCCTCAAGGAAGTGGCCTTGTCACAAAGGCCGCGGCATTCTCTGCCACCCGTGAGTAGAGGCGGAGAAGTTGCTGAGCGTGGTGTGGACAAAGGCTAGAGGCGGCCTGGTGCGTCCTGCGTCCTTCGTTCTGCCCAGGCTCACGGCGACACTCTGCTGTGCCAATGCGACTCACAGTTGCCTCCGGAGGGAGGATGGGATTGCTGCCACCTGTACAGTCCCCTCCTGGTCGCAAGGCCTCAGCAGAACTCCCTCCTCCCTCCCGCTGCACCTGGCACCAGGAGACACAGGCGGCTTCTCCTGGTGGCTTTTGAACTGCTTCCTTCCCCTCACACCTGAAGACTGACAGGTCTGAGGCTAACGTTGGTGCCTCTCTGTTCTGTGTGTTCCCAATATCAGGTGCATCCTGTGAGCCTCTGGGGACATGGGTCCCTCTATGTGGGGAAACCGAACCTTCACACAGGCTCTGGATTTTCTGTCCTGAGGCCTTGTCCTTGCAGTTAAGTTCCCGCTCCCCTCACAAGACCCGCACCTCCCCCAAAATCACCTGCCCTTCGCAGGACCTCCCTCAGGGCCACAGGGTTCCAGGACCTCTGCTGCCCGCCCAGGCTGTGTGTCCATGTTGTGCTTGACTGGGTGTCTTCCGCAGGGCCCCATTCTTGCCTGGCACCAGGCTTGGCTCCTGGTAATAAACCAGGAAGGTTCTGATGGTCCTGTCTGTGAGAAGGCCTTGGGCCTCCGCGTCAGCAGCTCCCCAAGAAGAGCGAATGGCAGCGGCAGACGGGAGGTTGGAAGAACCGGAGTCCCTCCCGGCACACAATCAGGCCCGGCTTTATTTCACCCTGAGGGGTCACTGAAGCAAAGTTGGTGCCTCCCACCCACTGTCCTGGGTGCCTTTCCCCTTCCTTCTAGGCTATTCTGGCATGGGGGGGGGGCACAGCAGTGGGAAGAATAGGTCCCAAATCACAGGGGTAGGGGAGGAGAGCCTGGCCATTGCCCCTGAACTTGGTTCTCCATCCCTGTGAAATGAAGGCAGTAAGTAAGACCTACCCGGCAGAACTATCTTAGAGACTAAGCCAGGCATGGTGGCACACACTTGTAATCCCAGTCACCCCGGAGGCTGAGGCAGAAGGATGGCAGATTTAAGGCCAGACTCAACAACGTAGGACCTCGTCTCAAAATAAAAAAAATAAAAAGGACTGGAGATTTAGCCCAGTAGTAAAGCACCGTGGATTCAATCTCCAATACTGTAAAAATGATAATAGTAATAAAGACTAGATAAACATGGCAAGGCCTGGCCCACACCTGGTAGGTGGCCGCTGCAGGAGCTCCTCCCCAGAGTCTTTCCCTGTTTCCTCCCAAAGCCACCCCACCCCAGCTCCTCAGGCAGGAAGGCAGGCAGTCCTTGCCATCCAGAAAACCCAGGGTGCTTTTGGACCCTGAAACCCTCCCCTGCCCTTTGCCATGCTCGGATGGAACCCAGGGCCTTGCATATGCTAGGCAAGCACCCTACCACTAGCTACACCCCCAGCCCTGAAGTCCTTTTCAAGGTGAAATTTCTCCTGCTTCATGACCCTGAGGGGTGCTGGAGCTGCCAGGGTTTCCTCGGCTGTAGTTTCCAACGGTGGGGCTGTTTGGGGTGGGGAGGGGGCCCAGTTTGTCTCTGAGGTGCCCCAGCCCCTAAAGCTTGTTGCTCTTCCTCCCTCACCCCTGCTCTGAGCCTCTGGGCTCAGGTGGAATCTCAGCCCCAGCCTCCAGGCCACTGTGAGAGGGACTTTAACTGGTTCTGCTGCTGAGGCCCTGGGTCACCTGTCATCACCCCTCAGGCTTGCTTCCCCACACCAGGGCCCTTCCTCACCCACAGTCTTCTTTAGCCTCCCTGTGCCCCTGAAAGCTGCCTGGGACACTCACTTCAGCCTGCTGATGGTGTGTGGTTTTGTGTTATTATTATTATTTACCACAGTTAACACCAGGCAAGTTCCAAAATGGCTCTAGGCTGCCTAGCCCACTCCCCAGCGGCACCTAGCCACGCCCCTGGGCTGTCTCTCCCCATCTTCAACCTTACCCAGGGCTCCTCTTCCAGCCCTAGGCCTCTCCCTGGAGGCTTCTGCATCTACATTGTCTGTGACTTTAACCCTGGGGGCCTCCCCCGCCTTCGCCTCTGGCAGGCTCACTGGCCACCCTCCTGCCTCTGCCCAGTCCCAGGCCTCCAAGGGCTAGTGAAAGCCAAGTGAGCCCAGAGAAGTTTCAGCTTGCATTTTAATAATTTAAGACTGACGCATGGCCACACACGGGCAGAACCCCAACCCTTCTGGCCGTATCCAAGCCCAGCGTAGGAAGCACCCAGGTGGAATGGCCACCCCTGTTCTCTGCAGCCTCCCTGCTGCCTGCCTGCCCACCCACGGCTGCCACCAGGGAGGTCTGGATAGGGAGCTTGCAGCTGGGGGCAGTGGGACACCAGCTGCAGCCCTGTCTGCACGCTGGACGGGAGAACAAAGCCGTGGCCTTCCTGGCCTGGCTGCAGCAACTGGAGCAGAGGCGGGGGGCGGGGCAGACCCACGGGCCAGCTTCTGCCCACCTCAGCTGTACTTCCCTGAACTTGGCCTTGATTTCACTTTTCCCCCTACATATCCCCTTACATATCATTAAAAAAAAAATTCCTAGAAATTCTTAATGTTCTGGGTACCAGATAACATCTTCCAAATACTCTCACATCCTGATGGGGGGTGGAGTACTTCATCAGGCCACAGGTTTGGAGGTTTGGCTTGGGGTATCTGCTGGCTGGATGGCTGGCTATTACTCCAGGATGCTGTGTCCCTTTCTGGATGAGGAGCAAAGGTGGTGAGTGGGAGCCAGGAGAGACGGCTGATATGGCCTCCATCTTTGGTTCTGCAGTGTTGGGGACTAGGGGCACCTTTGAAGGGGAATGGGACCAGTTCTCAAGGGCCAATAAAGGACCCATGGAATCTCTCCAATATGCCCCAACATGGGGCAAGTCAATGTTGCCATCACCTCGAGCATAAAAGGACATCAGGATTTTCTTTCCCCAGTTCTGCATAAATTAATGATCTCCAACAGATTTCTGGCCCTAGGGGAGTCAATCACAGAAGCCCTGCCATAGCCCGAGGGGCTACATGTCACCATCATCTGTGGTTTAAAACGGTCCACAGAGTATCTCTTCAGTGCATTCCAGCCATTCAATCCCGGGGCAGTTCAGAGCTTCCAGCTGCACTTCTGGGTCACCGTGGGATAGGCCTCTGCCGCAGGACACGTAGTGACAAACTCTCTGAGTGGGCCAGAAGCTCCTGGACGTGAGCCAGGCCCAGCCCAGCAACCTTGGCCCCATTCACCTCAAGGATCTCGTCCCCCACCCCGAGCAGCCCTGAGTACAGCTTGGCAGTGTCCAGGTCAGCCATCTCCTGCACGTAGAGCCCTGCAAAACAAGGCAGAATGCAGCAAGTGAGACCCGAGTCAGAGCTGGCAGCGCTGCAGGTGCTGCACAGGGGGAGAGGGCTGGTGTGGGGCACGGCCACGCGCACGCACAAGCGCGTGCACACACACGCACGCACACACATGCACACACACCTGGTTCTATCTTGCAACAACTGGCTTTATACTGAGATAGAGTGTGTCTCTTCCACGGCATAAGCTCATTTCTCTGTCTCCTCTTTAAAAGTGAAAACACTTGAGGATGGTGTTGTTCATCCACACCACAGTGTGACTGAATTAATCTTATCTTTTTCCAAGATGTAAAATAAAGAAGAAAATATTTTTTTAAATGCCTACTGGGTTCCTGGAACTCAGTGGGACTCATAAATAGATCCAGTTGCCACCCTGAGTGGCACAGGACAGCACAATGGCCAGGGTGTTAGTGGAAATAGCTGAGGCCCAGTTGTTTGCCACATGGTACCTCTGGGACTGACCTACTGTCCTACTCACATACAGTTCCTCACTTGGGATTTTGAGGCATCCGGGCAAAAGCCCAGGAAAAATACTTCAGAAGCCATGATGGCTTACTCTTCTGTTTCACACACCCCCTCCCTTCCCCTCCATGTGAAGAGACCCCGCCTGGCCAGCATGATTATTGCCTGTGTCTAGAAGGTGCCCAGCAAGCACAGGGGACCGTGCTTCGCTGCCTATTCTCTGCCGCTGATTCTCAGGGAGCCCATGTTGCTGAGGCAGGCCCTGCAAGACTTGGGCTGGCTTCCCCTGTCCTCTGCTGGCCAAGCGGCACAAAAGCATCCAGCTGAGGGCTGGACACCCTCTCAAATTCGCCATCAGCTGCTCCATCTGAGATGAAATGAGGCACAGCTTTTTCAGGGAAAGCTGGATCCCACTACCCATTTTCTGTACTGAGTGACCACAGGGGTCTAAGGGCCTAGCCCAACCTGCTAGAGGACTACAGGGGATGACCTTAAGGGACAACATTTGTGGAGCTGACCACACTGGAATTCGCTGGGCAGCCTAGCACAGCCTCCACCCCTCCCACTGCCAGCCCTGCCCAGCTGGCTGCACAGGGGAGACGTGAACAGCTGCCCACACACGGCCGTCTCCACTTCCTCTTCTAGAACCAGGTGCACAGCAAGAACCCGAAGGGGCATCTGGCTAGTTCTTCAGGGTCTGGTTTGAAACCATCTATGGCACCTTGGATTGGTGGCCTGGAGGAGCCGGGTCCAGCTCGGCCTCAGTCTGCCTTTTCAGAGCCAGCCTCTGAGCCTGGGGTCTGCAGGAGCCCCTGCCCCTGCTCCTGCTCGCAGCACCGGGGGTCTGGGCTCTGCTCTGCACACAGGGCTCTGCACACGTTCCCCGGCCTGGGGTCTGGCGCTCCCTTTGGTTGCTTCTTGGACAGGCTGAACCTTCCCAGCAAGGCTCCGTCACCCCTCCTCAAAGCACGTCTGCCCTCCTGGCTGCACGAGGCTTTCCGCCAGGCCTTGCCCTCTCTTTACTTCCTCTCTATGGCATCTGAGCAGCTTGCTCTTCTCCACACCTGTGGCATGGGGGAGGGATGGAGGGAACCCCAGTGACTCTGGGGAAGCATCTGATGCGCAGCGGGAGAAGCAGGTGGGGAGTAAGGAGAGACCCCAGAAGAATGCTGACCGTACTCTGGCATTTGGGGGAGACGGGTAGGTGTCCCAACTCAGTCATAACCAACATGACAGAGGCCGCTCTTGCAGGCATTTGTTGTCTGCTGGAGGTAGCTTTTGTCGAGGATGCGGGTCTCTGTTACAGCAGTTATAAGCAGAGGCAAAGCCAGCTGTCCTCACAGGCTGGTGTAGAATGGGAGGTGACAGCCAGCAAGTTAACACCGGCATCCTGACATTTTTAGCAAGGAGCCAGACCAGCCCCAGTTCACGGCACTCTGAGGGAAGTAACTGCTGCTGGAGAAGGCCAGGAGCACCAGACCTGCCACGTTCCCTGTGCTCAGGGATCCCTGTGTGACACCAGGGGCCAACTGCAGCAGCAGGAGCAGGGCACACCTGGGAGGACCAGTGTGGTAAGGGGAGCGGACCAGGAGGAGCCCAAGGAGCCCTTGGTGGTTACAGACCCTGCCCATCACCACTCAAGGACAGGAAGTCTGGGAAGGGCTCTCTCCACCTACAAAGGGGCCAAAGAGACTTTGGAGGGGTAGGGGGGCATGCCCTTTTGTGGGCTCTCTGTTTCATGTTTGGTGCTGGGGATTGAGCCCAGGGGTGCCCTATCACTGAGCCACATTCCAGTTCTTTTTATTAATTTTATTTTTATTTTGAGACAGGATCTCCCTCAGTTGCCCCGTCTGGCCTTGAACTTAAAATCCCCCTGCCATAGCCCCCTGAGTGACCGGGATTGCAGAGAGCCACTGTGCTCTGCTGTGTTTACCATGGGCACATTGACAGCTGAATGCAGAGCATGCTGGTCCCTGTCTGGGGTTCTGTTCCCCAAATATACCTTCTCTTTCTGCAGAGGGAAGAGAAGAAGAGTGCTGGACACCTTCCTCCCAGCCTTACTGAATGCCCCTCGGACTCTTCAGATTGGTTCTGTTATCCTCATCCCACATGTTAGAGACCTGAGCTCAGAGGGGAAAGTTGCTTGCTCAAGGTCACCTCACAGCAGGGGCCCTGAAGTACACCCACTCCAGGGCTCTCTGGCTCCGCAGGGCCTGCTGGGAACCCTTCTGGGTTCATCTAAGGAGAGGGGGCACAGAGAAGGTGGAGCAGCCGATGGCTTGGGGAGGGCTGGATGAGGCTCAGTCTGTGCTCACAAATGCCATCGCCCTGTGAGGACTGGCATTCCCCCCCACCCCAGGTCTAGAGTAGGGAGGACCTGTCCTCATGCTCATGTCCAATCCATCAGTGAACTTAGTCAAAACTACCTGTAAGACTCCCAGAATCCACCTCTTGTAACCCTCTCAGTCTGGTGCCACCCCAGTCCGGGCCACCACCATCTCTGAAACTGGTCTCCAGGACGGCCTTTGTCCCACCAGGCTCTATTCTCAACACAGTGGCTTTAGGCCCTACTCAAGGGTAAATCTGAGAATTTTGCCCTTCTGCTTGAAGCCCTCCAGTGGCTCCTGTCTCACGCAATGGGAGAGCCAAAATCACTTAGGGCAGCACAGCCGCCACCTTTCTGAGCTGGGCCCCAGCCTGACCCCCTGGCAACTCCTCCAGCAGCCCACACTCCCCCTCCTCAGGACTTGGCACTTGCTATTCTCTCTGCCTCGAATGCGCCTCCCCTGACACCAATGTGCTCCTCCTGTCTCTGCTCCAGTGTCATCTTTAAAAAGCGTGTCTACGCTAGCTTTGTGTTTGTCTCTTACATTTTTCACTAAGGTACATGAGGCCTGTAAGGTCACACACATACACATCCCACATCCGTGATTCACAAGGCAGACCTTTTGTGAACACAGCCCAACTCCCTCACTGGAATGTGAGCTCAGAGGTCAGGTTCTGTCTGCTCCACGTACTGCTGGAACCCGCCCTGGCAGGTGTTCAATATGTAGCTGCTGAAATAATGAAGGATGGGACAGGTGCCGGGGCTCGTGCCGTCTGCAGACGTGGGAGCAGGCAGATTTTTTTCCAGGCTAAACAACTTTGAGATAAAGCAAGCACTAACCCTCCCTGGCAGGGCCCCGGGACACAGGCCCTGAGAATGTCTTTCTGGGTCATTGCTCCCTTTCCCTCCCCTCCTTCCCCTTCCTCCGTGTACCTGCCCTCCTTCCCTCCTCACCTCACCTGGGGAAGAGCTTTGAGCTTTCCCTTGCCTTGGCAGCATTCTGGACCACAGACCTTGGGCAAAGGCCCACACGAATTGAGTTGCTCTGAAAGACTCACGGATGGCTGGTACTAAGCAATGGCCAGGGGAAGGTGAGGGCCAGGTCTCCCGACGGCCAGTGTGGAATCAAGACCCAGCAGGCCCCAGCCAGGAGTCTGGAGCCAGGGTCCACCTGATCATGACCCACAGAGGCCAGCCCCAAGGGAGGAACCTGGAGAGTGGCACGGGCAGGCAGGCAGGCAGGCGGGCGGGCAGGCTCCACATGCCCAGACAGACCCTAAGGGAGAGGGGAGCTGCTGAAACACATCAACCACATCAAAGGGATAGCTGGGACCTGGCAAGCACGGACGATTTCCCTCTGCTCTCCTATGAAAAGGTGTCCTTCAAGATTCTGATTTCAAGATGTCATTAGGTAGCAGCAGGGACAGCGAGTCAAACCTGGCAGCCCCACCCCTGGGCACTTCACCCCTCAGGGCTGCACAGCTTCCGGGCAGGGTCTGCAGGTGCGGACTCCTGCAAACTCCAATCCTGCAGATTTTGAATCTGCAAAGCTCCGCTGCTCAGCCAAAGGCCAGAAGCAACCCAACAGGAGCCAAGAGGCAAGACTGGGTTTGCTGAGGAAGGGGAGAGGCTTACCTGAGTCCCGGCGCCCATTCCCAGAGGCTACACAGAAGCCAAAAGTGCCCTCTGAGGAGCGCTGCAGCTGCAGCTGGCTCGTGCCATCTGGGAACACCTCCACCACGCGGCCCACGGTGCGAGGCAGGCTGGGGGCACCCACATCTTCCACACTGAGGGCCCGCCGGGGAGGGGCCTTGGCCAGCCTGCGAGGGGACCAGAGACACAGTGAGGACAAGGGCCCAGCCCTTCCCTGGCTTTAAGTTGACCAAGGCGTCTTAGACTTCAGAGTCCAGGACTGAAGGCTGGGGCCCCACTGACCACAAGGGCAGAAAGAGCAGCCTGGGGTGGAGACCACACCTGCCCCGGGCTCTCAGTGCCTCTGCAGAACCAGAAAGCTCCCCCACCCAGCGGTGGTGTCTGGACTTTTAGGTAGAGACTTCTGAGAAGCCGAGAAGCCAACGAAAGTTGTAATTTCATATGACATTTCTAGGAGTTAACAGAGGGGCCACTGGGTGAGAGCACCTAGCCCACAGGGCCTCAGCAAAGAGGTCAAGGGCCTCTCTGGGGGCCCCTGTCTCTGGAGGTTTAGTCAGATCTTTGCTAGGCTAAGAAAACTCTAGAACATCTGATTCCAAGATATTGTCAGACAGCAGAAGGAGAGAAGAATCCAACCTGGCAGCTCACCCCTTCTGGAATCCCACACCTTCTCAGCGCCCCCTGCACAGGATGAAGGCAGAGGTGCTACTGCTCCACCTGGCCTCTCCATACAGGGTTTGTTAACGGGGAGGCACAGGCAGCCTCTTAAAGGGACCGTGATGCTGAGGCAGGAAGGAATTGAGCTTATAGCTCCACTGGCCATCTCTGAGTTTACTCTCTAGACCATCTGTGTCCACTCTTACCTGCCTCGTGCACTGGAATCTCCTGGCCCCTCTACCAGGTACAGGCTGGACCGGTCCCCCTTGCCGCTCAGCAGAGAATGGAGGTTCTGAAAGGAGGAAGCTTTCCGATGTTGGTGGGAGGGTGACACCTGGTGGAAAAGGCCCAATATTGCAGGTGAGAAAACCACCTGGGCAGGGGTTGACAGAGGATTGAGGTCCTCTTAAGAAAGTGATGTGCAAACTTTGCTCTCTACTTCCAAGTGCTCAGTAGGACCCACCAGAACTCACTCCTGCAGATGGGCCTACACTGAAGCATCAAGGTTGGTTATAACAACTGCAATAACAATTCAGTTTTATACCATTAGTTATCTCATTAAGACAATCTAATTTTCTCACTGATTAGCAACAAAGTGAGTTTAACAATACAATTAAATCATATTTTAAGAGTTAAAGCCAAATATTTTGCGATTCTTTAGTATCCCTTTTATGATCACTTTTGTTCAAAAATTTGCTCTTTATGTACATTAAAACATGGTGCATAAAAAGTCCAACAAGGCAATGATCCCTCAAGAGCCCACAAAATGTTGGGAGTGGGGATGAGACAGGTTGGAAGCTCTGGGTGTGTAGTGAGTGCTGGGTGCAAAGCAAGGGTGATGTGTAGGGAGTCAAGAGGGCTTCATCTTAGGGGTCTGGGGTCGCTGGGGGAGCTGGGAAGCAAGAGCTATCCATGTAGAGAAAGGAATGAAAGCTCCAGGAAGAAGAAAAATAGCATGAGTGAAGACATGGACAGACGTGAGAAAGCTTGGCACGTTCTAGAACATATGTGTGGTCTGGGAGGGGAGGTCATAGAGTTTGTAGGAGATGGGCCAGAACAGGGGCCAGCCCTGAAGGACCTCAAACACCCTGCTAAGGAGTGGCAGCATTATGTTAATTAGAAGGAGATCAGATCTGCACTCTAGAAAATGACCCAGTGAGGCCCAGCACAGTGGCGCATACCTGCAATCCCAGCGACTCAGGAGGCTGAGGCAGGAGGATGGTAAGTTCAAGACCAGCCTCAGCAATTTGAGGCCTTAAGCGATTTAGCAAGATCTTGTCTCAAAATAAAAAGGGCTGGGGATGTGGCCCAGTGATAAAACACCCCTGAGTTACATTCTCAATACTCCCAAAACAAAAAAATAAAACAAAAAGAAAGTGACATAATGAGGAGACCCTTCTGAAGGTGGGGGTGGGGCTGGGCTGATGGAGCCAGGCAGAGAAGCAGCCTTTTAAGTGAATGTCACACATTATTTATTACATTTGGAATCTACGTTGCTATGGTCTGAATGTCTGTGCTCCCTCCATTCACTTGGAAGGAGGCCTTAAAGAGGTGCCTGGGTTGTGAAGGCAGAACCCGGTGGGCCCCCAGACAGCCTTTGGGCTTTATAAGGGAGGTTACAGTCATCTGAGAAAGCAGCTCTCATTGTCACCCACTGGGCCTCAGCCTTGACCTCAGACTCCCAGCCTCCAGAACTGCAAGAAACACATTTCTGTGGTATAAAAGCCTGGTCTATGGGATTTGTTGGAGCAGGCTGAATGGACTAAGTGATCTAAAGATGGCAGATCTATTATCAAGACGCCTAAGAGGCAGGCTCAAGTCCTCCTGGCAGGACAAGCAGACATTTCCTAGGGAACAGGGAGGAGGAAGGGAAAGTTTCCAGACACTAGCTCCAAGGGCCCTGAGAGGAGCCACAGCCCATCGGAGGGGTGGAAGCAGCTGGTGTGTTTGTGTATGAGGGCAGGCGGCTGTCCACTCTGAGGCAAGAGAATCACAAGTTCAAGACCAGCCTCAGCAACTTGGGCAGACTCTGTCTCAAAAAACAAGAGGCTAGGAGCACTTTCCCAGCGTGTGCAGTGCCCTGGGTTCCATCCCCAGCACCACACAGAGAAGCAGCCACCGCCCGACCACGGAACACGAGTGTGCCGGCCCAACATGCTAACTGGCGGTGTCTTCCCTGGAGACATGTCATAAATACTTCTGGGTGAGACAGACTCCTCTTTTATCTCCTTTTTTCTTTTCTGGAATGTATCTTTCTCCTGCACTGTCCTCCTGCACTTTAGCCTGCTCTGTCCCGGCCAGGCTGCTTTCTGTTTGTGGGTTCGGCTTAAACCCCTCTATTTCACTAATGGTGTCATCGTTTCCCTTGAGGACTTTACAGAGATGGAAGCTCTGATGGCCGCTAATCTGGTCCCACAAATGAGTTTCTGAAGCACAAGGGCCCTGCGGTGGCCCTCTCCCCTGCTTGCCCTCTCTGCCTCTGATTCTCTGCCTTCCAGTCATTTGGCCAGCAGATATCTTCTGAATGCCAACCGCCTACCTGGTACTGTCCTTGGTGAAAGAAAGCGGGTGGAATTTCCATTCAGCTGGCATCCTCTTCCCCTGCAGCCTGAGAAATGAAAGGCTCCCGTGCCCTGACCAAGCCACCTACCGCAGTCTGTCCAGGAGAGGTGGAGGTAACAGGAGAAACAACACTGCACACTGCTAGGACAGGGCGGGGCTTCCGGAGCCTGGTAGGGAGCTAGTGAGCCACGCTTAGCTTGCTAAGACTGTGGCATGGGGGAAGGCTGCCGTTAGCCACCCGAGTCCACCCCCTCAGCACGCGCTGAGGGCTGAGCTGTGTTTGCCATCATGAGAAGCCTTGGCAGTGCAAAGATCAAACGGTGTTTCCTCAATGCACTCAGCGAGGGGAGTGAGGGGAGAAAGCAGAACAGCCATGAAGGTGGCAGCACCCAGCAGAGGCCCTGCTCCGCCAGAGGATCGACCGTCGTGGCTTCCTGGGAGATGGGCCTGAAGTACTGATGGGTGAGCTGCGTCAGCAGGTGGAGAAGGGGAGCCTCAGTTGAGGTGAAGACTCAATCCCTCCGTGTGTGATCTTACCACAGAAGTGCAAGGAGGTCTAGCATAACACACCCCAGTGTAACTGGGGTTGAGCGTGATAAGAGACGAAAGCAGACAGATCACAGAAACTCTCCGGCGACACAGAGCTGTCTCAACTTTATCTTGGGCATAAGTGATGAAGGACAGATGTTCAGAGGGGGTGGTGCACATCTGAAAGACCATTTTTGGAAGCCATATGGAGAAGGGCCACAGCAAGGAGGCCAGTCAAGAGGCGTGAGGGAATCCAGGAGTGATTTGTACCTGGATTAAGAGAGTCATTGTGGCCACAGAGAAGGTTCCAGAATAACCGGCCCATGCACTTCCAAAGACTTGTCAGAGTTAGCAAAGTTGAGGGAGGAGGAGAAGTCTAGGATGAGCCTAGGCCTGGGCAGAAGAACAGAACTTTGGAGTGATGCCTACCTGCCCTGGGCCCCGGGGAACCCAAGTCTCACGGATAGGCTGTGGGAAGCCAGTGGCTCCCCTTTCTCCACCGTGGGCTCCCTGGGAGGCACCCTGGGCACATCTTTCTCCTTTCATCCTTCATTCCACCACCAGCCTCACAACCCCCACTGGGACCATGGACTCACCAGATGCAGGGACTGTAAGGACGGGGCTCTCTTCACTTTGGAGGTGCTGGTGTGTGAAGCTGGGCTAGGCACAGCAGGCTGCAGCTGCTCCACACTGTAGCTACGGGACTTGCTCAACTTGGGCCGGGAAGTCTGGCCGAGGACCGAGAGGAGCTTCTTCAGCCCCAGGGCGGAGGCCAGGCCGCTGCTCCTTTTCTTGTTGGCTTCAGAAGCAGTAGCTGGGGGCACCCTGGGCCCTGCATTGGCCTCTGGTGAGGCTCTGAAACACAAGAGGGGAGATGAGGCGGGCTGCAGAGACCTGGGGCGGAGGCAAGGCAGGCCGCACCTTAGGGTCCCAGGCCGCAGCACCAATGCCTCATGAGGGGAACTGGCAATGAGTTGAGAAAGTAGACTGTGCTGGGTGCTCTGCCCCGGGGAAGGAGCCTAGGCGAGCCCCTGCCATAAAAGGCAGCTAGGGTTCAGCCCCTCGTCCATTCCTTATTTCTGAGGACCTCCTTTGTGCCAGCCTCTTCCAGACCCTGGCTATGTGGTGTATAAGACAAACAAGGTCCTTCTCTCAGAGCTAATCAACTGCGGACCACTAAGCCAAGGGGAAAACCATGAGTGACTGGTGAGTGCAGCAGAGTGACCAGGTGTTTGGTTGAAACAGTGGCCAGGGAAGGTCTTTTTGAGAAGATGGCCTTTACACTGCATTCTGAATGCCAAGCAGGAACCAGGCTGCCGTGCTGGAGGTGCCTGGGCAAGACGGGAAGAGGCGTGGGCTCAGGAACCACAGAGTCCAGGACACAGGGTGTGGGTGCAGGGAATGGGAGGAGGGCAGAGAGACCAGGTGAGGTCAGGCAGGCAGGCCCAGGAGGATGACCTGGAGCACGGCCAGCCATGGTGAGGGGTCTGAATTCTGTTCCAAGTGGGAGAAATAGCCATTTTAGGTTTTTAAATAGTAAAATAATGCCATTTAATTAAGGTTTTAAAAAGATGCTCCTGATTATCACGTGTGAAGAAGGAACCAGAAGGAACAAGAGAGCAGGTGGAGCAGGCCAGGGCTCCTGTAGGTTCACAAAAAGGAGATCCCACAGCTGAGACCAGGAGAAACGGCCAGGGGGATGTTGGAGGGGGAAGACTTGCTGCGGGTAGACAGATTTAGGGCTTGAGCACGGTGGGGCAGGCAGCGTGGTAGTAGGCACTGGATGTTGAGTTCTTGGGATTGGCCAGACAGGCTGAGTTCTGGAGTGCACAGAAGGCTGGAGATGGGGAGCTGGCTCTGGGTATGTGGGAGGCCTGGAGTTGCATGCAGTCACCAGGCAAGGTGTGTGTGTGTGGCATGGGACAGAGGGCCCTGGCCAGAGCACCAGGCTCACCGCAGCTTTGAAGTCAGTCCACAGAGGTGCCCCAGGCAATGACTCAGACCCACAGCTGAAGAAGAGTAGAGAAACAGTTTTCCTCAGCATCTGGTTTCCAAGCCCCGGGTCAGGAGCAAGTCCTTCCAGACAGCACCCAGAGGGCTGGGACTCTGTCAGCTGGGTCTGTGACTCTGTCAGCTGGGTCTGTGACCAGCTTAGTGGCTGGGGCTGGAGGCCATTCAGGGGATGTTCAGCAAATGAACAAGGTACATCAGACTAAAAAGAACTAAAAAGGAGTGTCAGGGCCGCCAGGCTAGGGCATGGTCTAGGGACTCCAAGGATCTGGGGGCAATGAGGCCAGTCATGCTACCATCCTGGGAGTCTCCTCCCCACCCAGCACCCTCTCCTGCAATCAGGGCTCCTACTCCTGCCACTTACCCAGGTGGCATGTGCCCTCCAGAACTGGACTCTGTCCTCTGCAGACCTTCTTCCAGGTCCTGGCTGGACTCCAGCTCCTCTGAGGCCAGGGAGAGGGTAATGCCCATGGAGTTGACAATGGTGTCTGCCAAGCTGAGAGAGCCCTGGAATCCTCCTGCAAAAGCCATAGCATCCCTCCTGTATCAGGCTGACCATTCCCCAGGCCAAGGTGGGGAGAGGACAGGCCCAGCCTCAGAGGCTGGAGAGCAGGAGGGCGGAAGAGGAGTGGGAGCCTCAGCAGAGCAGTGGAGGCAGCGGAGGGGGCAGCAGATGGAGGGGGCGGCTCTCTGAGGATGGGCCAGGGGAGTCATGGAGGGGGTCTTGAGGCCTGCTAGAAGCTCATCACCCAGGCCAGCAGCTGGTACACAGTAGATGATTAGTAAGTGTTTAAGTGACGGTGTTGCTTGTGATAAGTCATGCCCCTTCTATATCATGGGACATAGCTGGAAATGGGGACATTTTATATTCCTGGGATAGCAAACAATTTGTCATCTACGATTTCTCACAGCTTTGACAACTGCCGCCATTTGGGGAGCATCTGTATGCAATAGGCAGTGCTGAGGCCCCTGGGGGTTCCTGGGAGGTTCCATTATTGTCCTTTACAGAGGAGCCTGGAGCATGGGGGAGTAGGTGACTTGCCCAGGTCTTGCAGCGAAGGCCTCCCCTGGCTCTCTGCTCCAGGCCTCGAAGGATGCCCAGAAAGGGCTCAAGATAGAAGCCCCATGGGAAGTGGTCAGGAGCAAACCAGCCACTAGCCTAGAGCCCCCTGAGGGAAGAGACTGCAACACCCAGGATCTGCCCCGGACGGGGGACCCCTCCCAAGGACAAAGAGGTGCTACCTACCCACTTCAGCAGCCTGCCCGCTGAAACCACCAGCCAGCCCAGCAGGGCCAGGGTCCTGGGGGACTCAGGCCAGAGGGCAGCCTACCACACCCTACAGGAGCTCTGCCTGCTGGTCACTGTGCCCCCTGGGAAGCAGGTCTGCCTGGCCACAGAAAGTCACAAGGGCAGGTCTCTTGTTGAAGCAGCTCACTTACATGTTCCCCACAGCCCCTAGCACAGTGCTCAACACCGCTGAGTGACAGAGCCAGTGGGTGCGTGACGTGGAAGGTTTCTGCCCTGGGATTCCTGGGCACTGACTGCCCAAAGCCAATAGCAGATCCTGGAGCTGCTGCCTCTTCCTGCTTTACGGAAGCCAGATTCCCATAAAGCCCAGGCTGCCCGCAGCCGTGGAGCTTGCTGCTGGGAACCACGGCCTTCATGGTCCTGCCTCCACTCTGGGCTAAGCTGAAGCCTGCCTCCGACCCACAGGCCACCAGCTCCCCTGACACCTGTCGTCACTCTGGGGGGCTGCTGGGAGTGTGTGGCTGTGATATCTGACCACTGAGAAGAAAAGCAAGTGAAGACTGAACGCCCAGAGTGTCCCCGACCTGGCCTGAGGCTGAGTCTGAGCAAGGGCAGTCCTTACCGTCTCCGCTGCTCTCCAGGGGCAGGTCCAGCTCCTGGCCACAGGGACCCCTGTCTGCCCTGCCGTTGTGGATGGCTGCTCCCCAGGGCTCCTGCAGCCCCAGGGGGGAACAGTTGTTGCAGTTGTTGGTGGACAGGGCCAACAGTGGGTGCCTGACTTGGGGACTGCAGGGCCGAGCCAGCGCTGCCTTCCTGTGAGGCACAGGGGAGGTGGTTTTCCTTGAAGTGGGAGGTGTTGGCAGCCAGCCTTCAGGGGAGAGAGAAGCAGCTGGCTGCCAGGCTGGGCGGTGAGCAGAGGGCTCTGCATGGCTCTGTTGCAGGGAGGAAGTGCAGACAATTTCAGGAGACTCGTGGCCTTCTATAACTTGGTCTGGTCTGCCTGGCCCCGAGGGCCCAAGCTTTGTGGAGGATGTTGTGACATAGGCTGTCCTGCAAGGAGCCCAGGAGTCCACAGGGTCCCAGTGACTTTTCAGTTCTTGTTCAGGTTGTTTCTCGGACCCAAGGGAAGACCTCTCAGATTCCAGGGCAGAAGGCTTAGAGACAGCATCTTCTCTCAGAAACAGAGTCCCATCAGGTGTATGTCCCCTGCCTTCCTTCACCTCATCTCCCTCCTCCACATCATGAACCCCATCCTGGGCCTCAGGGGCCCAGGACGACTCCATCTCAGCTTTCTTGGACCGCCTTTGGCCTCCTTGAGGCCTGGAGCCTCGCTGTCGGAGGCTGCTGCCTCGGGGCCGCCCACCTGTCCTTCTGGGCTGAGAGGTCCCAGGTTCCTCACTGTCTGTCCGGCAGCTGTCTGAGGTGTCCGTGCTGTCCAGGGCAGAGTCCCCCTCCTCAGGGCACATGGTGGTGTCTCCAATGTGTGTTTCCCGGACCCATTCTGAGTGGAGCCCTGGCTCAGCAGGGAAGAGCTGGAATGGGGAGCTGGGGCCACAGGAGGTTTGGGGCTCTGGCATCACCCCCTCCACTCCACAGGCAGCCTGGAGTCCCTGGGCGACCCCAGGGCTGGGAGGCACCTTGCCCTCAGCAGGGCGTCCGTCCTGAAGACAGTGGCCACAGGCTCTGCACTTCCCCTCGCTGCCCCATGGCGCTGGGGGTGCCAGGAGGCCCCTGCGGTCTAGGCCACCCAGGGGCCTGGGGAACGCGTCCTCGCCCATGTCCCGGTTAATGTAGTGGGTGACATGGGGCTTGGAGCGCAGTGGCCCCTGGCCCGAGGCCGGTAGCACTGTGCTCAGCACCTGGCGCTGGCGCTGCTGCAGCCGCTCCAGGTAGCGGGACTCAGCCTCACGGGCAGTCTCGTCTTGAAAGCGAACATGCGAAGGGGCCGTGCCCTGCTTAGGCCACTGCCCGCTGCTGGACTCCCCACTGGAGGAGTCACTCATGTTCCCATTCTGGAGACTGTCTCTGCAGGCAAAGGTCATCCTGGGGTCCGGGGCTGGGCCTCTCTGGCCATCTCTAAAGGAGAGAGGTCACAGGTAGAAGAGTGGGTGTGGGGAAGATGGTCCCTCCCTGGGTACACCCTGGCCCGACCCTCACCACCCAACCAGGGGAACAGTCTCCATGATGCTCTGGGATTGCTGTAACCCACAAAGTTACCCCAAATCAGCTTCCTGGGGCGTCAAGGCCAAGCACTGTATCACAGGCCCATTCTGATTCTGATGCCCAGCACCAAACAGAAGCCCCGTGTTCCCTCTGCGGCCTGGTTGGGCCTGAGCTGAGAGGAAATGTCATTAAACTCAGGACTGTATGGAAGGAAGACACCAAAGTCCTTCTGTGTGAGAGGTGTATGTGTGTGTGTGTGTGTGTGTGTGTGTGTGTGTGTTCGGGAGAGGAAGTGGTCATCGTGCGTTGCTGGTAGTGGTGAGCTGTGGAAATATGGACAACCAGTCCTCTATAATCACAGGCTCGCGTCTGTGGATCAACCAGCTGCATATCAAAAGCATTTGGAAAGAACACCTGCATCTCTACCGCACACGTAGAGATCTTTTTTCTTGTCACAACCCCCTAGACACTGTAACCCAACGACTTTTCACATTGTATTAAGTGTTATAAGCAACCAACAGATGGTTGGAAGGAGTATGTGCACAAGTTATATGGGGTGTGTGTGTGTGTGTGTGTGTGTGTGTGGTGCTGGGGATCAAACCAGGACCTCCTGCATACCAGCTAAGTGCCCCACCACTGAGCAACATCCCAGCCCTAGATTATATCCAAATGCTATGCCATTTTACATCAGGGGCTTGAGCATCAAGGTTTTGGTATCTGCGAGAGGTCCTGGAACCAATCCCCCATGGACACCCCAAGGGTACATTCACGGCACATGTGGTGAAGCCCTTATGGGGAAAGGGTATTTTAAGTGCTGGTGAGAGTCGTCACAGCCATCAGCTTTGACTTGGGAGGCACTGTGGCTGGGGTCGGCCCTCCCTGTCTCACCCAGGCCCCAGGAGCCAGGTAGCCCGAGTTTCAGGCCACAGTGCAAGTGGGCCCAGGCCCCTGGCTTTTCTCCTATCAGAGGCACCTGTGAGGGCCACACTCTCCCTCCCCTTCCCAGTCTCCCACCAATCCACTGCTGAGTGTGTGGGAGCCACCCTGCGTCTCTCACATACCACTTCTCACACCTTAGTGGCCCCTTCTGGCCTCTCCACCTGCCTCCTGTCTGTGGCCCTCAGGAGCCCAGCTTTCTTCACACACCACAGTAGGACACAGGTTCCAGCTGATGGTCTTTGAGGTGAAAATATGGTCCTCCTCTTCCTCCCCGCCTTCTTCTCCAGTTCAATGGCCCCCTCCCACTGGCAGGGCCTCTGGGCTCCTGCCCCTTCACCCCCACAATCCTCCTGCCATCCACCCTGGAGTCGTCCTTCTTAGCTCGTGTTTGGCTCCTACCTTTCTACATTTCTCTCTGCATACAAACCATGTGTGATGGTTAATTCAATGTGTCAGTCTGGCTGGGCCATAGTGCCTAGACACCTGGCCAAACACTATCCTCCATGTTTCTGAGAAGACTAACATTTAAATCAAAGGACTTTGAATAAAGCAGTGACCCTCCATAGTGTGGGTGGGCCTCACCCAACCAGCAAAAGGCCTTAAGAAAACAAAGACCAACTTCCCCTGAGCAAGAGGATTCTGCCGGCTGCCTCTGGACACAGACGCAGCATTGCCCTGGTCTCCAGCCGGCTGGCGTCCCCTGCAGGTTTTGCAGGCTCCCACACAGGGAGGCCAATTCCTTAAAATAACCCTCTCTGTATGGTTTGTCCTGTTGGTTATGTTTCTCTGGAGAACCCTGATTAGAGACACCCCATACTGGTGTCTCTCTCCCCCGAACACCTGCACCACTCATCTTCCCCCACAGACTGAGAAGATGCTGAGGCTGAGAGTGACCGCTGAGAAACAGCAACCTCAGCCTCTAGAGAGAAGAGTCACCCTACCCCCAGGACACAGGTGGACACCCTCCCCAGCCAGTCCACCCAACACAGGCAAGGCCCACTGGGGACCCTGGGCATGGCTTGGGAAACCACCCCTGTAAAGACCCCAGGCCAAGGCCCTGCTCTGCTGAAGGGATGTGGGCTGTAAACTCTGGCAAAACCAAAATAAGACCCCAGCTTTCAAGGCAGCACAGTCCTAACCCAACAAGGGAGCCCCCCATCAGGGTCCTTAACTTCTACACGCAAGATGGCGAACTGAACTATCCTAGGATTCACTCTACAGGGAGAAACATTTTTGTTTTAAAAGGAGGAGTGAGGCGAGTTGAGTCATGTAGGGTGTTTTTCAAACCCAGAGTCCCCCACCCCAACACAGTGGTAGCAACAGTGTGAAAACGTAGGGAGAGGCCTTTAAGTGCAGACAGCATAAGGCACACAGCAAGCAAATCCCATGGCAGCTGCCATCCCAAGACGAGGCTGGCAGAGACCCCAGCAGCCATCCCTCCAGAACAGGCTTCTGGTCTGAGCTCTGCACCTCTGCTGTAGCCCTGGAGTTGTGTGGCCTCCGTGAGGAGACCCTCTGGGGCAATTGCTATAATGATGCTGTCCTAGCCACACGAGCAATGTGTTGTGTCAAGCTCTACAGAGTCTTATGTAGCCACCATTTACAGGCAGCACAGTGTCACTATCCAGTGTGCCTTCTGCCGACATGTGCTGCCCTTTTGGGATTAAGAACACCAATCTAGGTGCCTCTCCCAAGAATGGCAAGAGTTTTTGCTTCCAGGGGCTGCTTAATTTCTATGTCAATTTACTTCTAAAAAATGTAGCTGCTTCCCCGTCTTCACCTTCCAGAAAAGCCCGTGTGCTCAGGCTCGCCCTGTGCTTCCAGCCAGACCCAGGATAAAGGCCTCCTGGAGACTGCTCTGGGCACCCCTCCTCTTCCAGCAGTTCTCGCCAAGCTGCTTGGGGAAACAGCGATGCGCTGGGGCCGGGGCCAGGGCCTGCTACCTCTAGCTGAGGCCTGGGGTCTGTGCAGCATCCAGGGTTGACTCTGCTGGCCCTCCAGGGCCCTCTGACAGAGCGTAACCTTTAGCAGCAGCCGTGGCAAGCCATCTGGCTCGGAGTTTGCAGCTATACCCTGGGAGGATTCCCCAGTGCTGCCAAGTCACAATCATTCTTTTCTGGATGCAGCAGCTGCTAAAGTGGGTCACCTTGCATTTCTGTAGCATTTCCAGGGCTGGGGAAAAGGGAGCCTACTTTAGGTTAGGACTGGGGTCATCGTGAGTGGCTGGAGTCATCTGGAGAAGAGGGAGTGCCCAGGTGGATATGTGAGCAGGAAGTCTGCTTTACAGATAGTCTATTCTGTGGCTTTCCCATCCAGTCTAATACCTGGGGAAAGCAGGACAGGAGAGATCCTTGGAAGTCACAGGCTTCTCCCTACACATATGTGAAGAACAGGATGCCTCAAGGAAGCCATGCTAAGTACCCCCTGGCCAGAGGAAAAGGCATAAAATGTGGAAACAAAAGGGTAACCTGTTGGGCACATCTTATCAGGATTTAGGGCCTCCTGAGCCCTTCTCCTAGGAGCCACAGTGACACAATGACACTAAACACAGAGGATCTGCTCCCAGTGATCAATGGTCCTTGAAGGTCCTTATTCTTGTTTTTCTTTTTTGATGGTGGTACTGGGGATTGAACCCAGAAGCATCTACCACAGCTACATCTCCAACCTTTTTATTTTATTTTTGAAACAGTATCTTGCTAAGTTGCTGAGGCCTTGAACTTGGGATCCTCCTGCCTCAGCCTCCCAAGTCGCTGGAATTACAGGCGTATGCCACAGCACCCAATTGGTCCTTAGCCTCTACTAAGCAGGTTCAGCACCCTGTCAAAGAATACATGGTCCAGGGCTGGGGTGGTAGCTCAGTGGTAGAACGCTTGCCTGGCATCTGTGAGGCACTGGGTTCAATCCTCAGCACTGCATATAAATAAATGAATAAAACAAAGGTTCATCAATATCTTAAAAAATATATTTAAAAGAAAGAATACATGGCCCAGTTTCACTAGAGTCCTCACTCGCTCTGATGTCACATGATAATGGAGACAGACCCAGCTTGCCCACCATGCCATTGAAGTCACATGCTTGGTGGTTCAGTGGTCCTGCTTAGCCTGGCAAGATCTGGCATGGCCCACAGGAGGCTCAGGAGCCCTGCCAGGGCTGGTACTGAGTGCTGGAGAACTCCTTGAGGTATGAGCAGTTCTATAAGACGCTCCATACACAAAACAGGCACAGTGATGGAGGTGGGGCGTGTTGCTCAGGGGATAGACACTTATGTCTGAAAGTTCCAGAACCTGCTCTTCTTCCATCTGTTCATCCCACATGAGGTCCTGTTCATGGCTCCAGCATCATGAAATGAGGGAAAATACTCAAGTTTCTCCTCTAAGTATCCTGTATGCAACTGCCTGGTGGACATGGTCAGCAGAGGCTCTAGAACCTGTCCTCCCAAGCCTGACCCTGCACCTGGGCATCAACCTGGCTGGATCTCACCAAATGCCTGGATGCAAGTCAGACTCTGGCCATGTCCTGAATCCCTTCCACCCCCAGGTAATCAAATGATTGGCAGTCAGAGCTAACAGTCTTCTGGCACTCACTGCATGCCAGGCTCTGTTGTAAGCACATTTTGTATTTTAGCTCATATACCCCTCAAGATGACCCTCATAAAGACAGGCACTATCATAACCCCTTCTTAAGGAAACCAAGGAACAGAGACCTCCCCAAAGGCATACAGACTTCCCCAAAGGCACACAGCTAATAAGGCAGAGCCAGAATTCAAACCTGGCTAGTCTGGTTCTGATGTTACCTCTTCTCTGCTGCCTTATTTAGCTGGCTCACTCTGGTTTTTTGGGGATTTCTGTGAGGCTTGCACACTCTCCTCCCCTGTACCTCCTACCAGGATCATGGCAATAGCCTCCTGTCGGCCCTCGTCCACCAGATCCAACACATCCCTGCAGCCAGCATGCATTACTGAGATGCAAATATGACCATGCTCTCCACCTGCTCAAAGTCCTTCAGTGGCTCCTGGATATTACAGGAGAATCCAAGTTGTTTATTAGGCCTGGCGGCCTCACTACTAGACTCTGTGAGCTATCTGGCCTCCCCACCAGGCATCACGAGTGTCCCTGCTCCAGTCTAGCTGAACTCCTGAGCATGGTGCTTCCGCTTGTGGCTTCTGCCCTTAGGATGTTCACCCCTGCCTCCCTCATCTGCCCAGTGAACATTTGGACTTCTTTCGGGTCCTGAGAAGCCACCTCTTCTCAGAACCTCACCTGTCCTTTCTAGGTGGGGTTACAGGTTTCCAGCTTGGCACGCACATTTTTCCTCCCTACACCATAGTCCACAGAGCAGAGCCTCTGTTTGGCAGTCTTTCTCCCTGGAGACCTTAACCTCCACGCCCACAGGGAGTGCAGGTCATGGTCATTCATCTTTGTGTCTCAATTCATGACACTGTAAGCCCTCAGTAAAGGGGTGATGACTGGCCAAATGATCCCCACAAGTGCCTGATGTAGAAAACACACCACAGAAGGGAGGAGCCTTCCCCGCCACGGTCCTCTCAGGCCAGCCTGGCTCCAGCCCCACTCACCGGCTGCCCTGAGCAATGGTGGGCACGATGTCATGGTTGGCACGGAGGGGCTGGGTCCTGGCCTTCATGCGGGCACGATGCAGCAGATGTTTGGCTTCCTCATGCCTGGCGCTCAGCATGGGCTCCGGCTTGGGACCAAAGGTCCTGCAGGGTGGCACATAGGCCAGGGCAGGCGGAGGAGGGATTAGAAGAAAATAACACAGATTAGGAGGGGTTTAACAGTGTCAAGCACCAGCTCAGCCAGAAAAAGCCCTGCATGTGCACCTCTCCCTCCAGCTCCCACCCAGGGGGAACCCAGCCTGGGGCCTGGGGCCTAGGGAATGGCCCTGAGCAGCTTCAGACGAGGGGTGGGGAGTTGGCCCAGCCTTGCACATCTGCTCAGGGGCTGGAGGCAAAGACCCAGGAGGATCTAGAAAAGGGTAGGGGAGTCTCCAGATTATTCCATTGTTCCTTCCCTGGTCAGACAGCAGGAGCTGTCTGGGGGAAGAGGGAGGAAAGGACCTGGGGTTGGGGGCTGGGCCTGTGCCCAGACAGATGGTCCTGACATGCACCACCTCCTGTCTCCTCTTGGCCTCGGTGCACACATGCACACCCACTCAAGCACACACAGCTCCGCCAGCTCCCACCACAGACGCGGGACTCAGGCATCACCCATCCCAGTTCTGGTCCTTTGGGGTAGTGACATTTTCACAAATCCTGCTATTTCCTTGCCTTCGTCCTAATTCAAACCTGCACCGCATCAGCCCAGGGCTCACAGGCTCTGAGCTGAGAGGGGTTCGGCTGGACTCAGACCAAGTCGGCAAATGGCTCCGTTTCCATAATAATAAGGGTCCTCTGGCAGCACAACCTACCAGATGTGCTGCTGCCCAGGCCAGTCCAGAGCTGCAGAAATGACAGCTGCCCTTTTCCAAAGCTGTCTCCCAGGCGGTGACATACCACCTGTGCTGGGTGACAGCAGTAACCGCAGCCCATAGCCTCCTCCTGATAAGACTGTTTTGTCCGCAAAGCCCATTCCCCCAGGCAGGCTGGCCAAGGGCAGGTGTTCTCCCTGCTTGACAGATGAGGGTGTCCAGCGCAGAGAGGACACTGGCACATTGCTCAAGGTCGAGCATCAACTGAGAGCAAGCAGAGCAGAACAGAGGACAGCAGCCCCACTGCCTCCCGCGTCCTTCCTGCATCCTGTCCTCTCCCCTCCTTGAGTCCCCGGAGAGGTGGGGGATGTTTGTGGCTGAAGTCAGACACACTCTTTGATGTTAATTTCAGTGTTCTGTCACATATGCCCGGCTGTCCTCACAGGGAGGGGTTCACAAAGCAAGAACTCAGGCAGCCGGAGGCTCAGACAGGCCTGCGGCCCACACACCCGCCCCATATGCCATGTGGGTAAAGGGTCCTTGTCCTGACTGGGGGATGGAACCAGGCAGTTTCCTGATGACAGACGTGTGGGAACAAAGGCACGACTCTGGCCTCCAGGGAGAGGTGCTGCTCAGGCCATTCTTGGCAAGCTCAGGTGACATGAATTTCTTTTTTTCTCTTCTCCTTTTTTTTTTTTTTTTTGCATCTAACCCTGCTTTGGGGCCATAGGGGGAGAGAGTGGTGGCACAAAGGCACTGTCAGTGCTTGAGAACCCCGGCGGGGCCCAGGCACAGCTTCGGAAGGAGGAGGGCATCACAGAAGCGATGTGAAAGTAAATCTCCAGGCCCACTGCCCCAGGAGGCTTCCTTTGGCAGGAGAGGCCTCCCCTGCGCGGCTTCCAGAACAGGCGGCTGCTCCTCCAACGCGGCTGAGAGCAGCTGTGCTCCCTGGGGCTCCTGCTCTGCGGCAGAGATAATGAGGCTACCAGCCCGGAGAGGTGCCCCTGCAGCCGCAGGCCTCTGGCTGCCCGCCCGCACACTGGGAACCTTCCGGTGACAGCTGTGGTTCCCCGGCTGTCGGAGGGCATTTGTCACAAGGTCTGGTGGGCAGGCAGGAGGGCCCCTCGGCAGCTGGCCAGATGCTGCCGGGATCAGCCTTGCCCCCAGGTTTTTAAGCCACTTTCCAGCTTTGCTGTTTCCGTGCTGCTCCTTCATTTGAAGCTGGGTTCGCCCACCCCGCCCCGCTCAGCTGCTCGGCTGCAGTGTCTTGGCAGACAAAGCTGGCTTCTCCACTGATTAGAAATGCAGGCTTTCTAGGCGCCCGGAGGCATCATGCAGTAACACACTGAGCAAGGACGAGAGCGGCAGCCACCTTCAGACTGAAGCCAAGGTCAGCAGAGCAGGCAACTCCCAGCCACCGTGCACCCTGGTGAGAGAAGGTGGTCTTCATCTGAGAAGCGGGGAGCAAGTGGGTGTGGTGTTGTGGGGTGCTGAGCCTGTCCCTAACTGCCCACCTCCCACCGTCACATCAAAGGAACACCAACCCTGCAGGAAGCCACGTTCAGTCCTCCATTTTCTGACCCTGGCCTCTACCCAGGGCACACAGCTGCCAAGCCAAACCCTTCTATTATGGACTATAGGACACAATCAATCCCAGCTCTCACAGTTCCCCTGGCAATTTCCTGAAGAGTGGGGCAGTCACAGTGTGGCCAGGCAAAGTCAATTCCCACCCAAGAATAGGCAGCTTTTGTTGCTGTCTTAAGAGCCGAGACTTCTGAGCTCATTAGCTCTGCATAGGGCATGGGAACAAGGTGGCTGAGAGTTGTTCTTCCCCGGGCCTCAGTTTTCCCTCTGTAACCCAGGGGATTAGAGATGGGAGGGGGCGCTCACTGCAAGCCTGTGAGTCTGGATCTTTGACCTTGTTGCCTACTGTTTGCGGTGGGAGGATCCTCTTCTGGGGTGCTCACGCCACAGAGTTTGGGCCCTCAGCAAGTCTACAAAGAGCTAATTGCTGGGGGAAAACTGGAGTTCCTCTAGTGTCCAGAGCCCTCCCTCTGCCCTCCTGTGTCTCCAGGACAAGGGCGGCATGTCTCCTCAGCTCTGGTCTCTGGTCTAGGCCAGGTTCCTGGAGGAACAGGCTTAGCCCTGCCTTTACCTCCCCTTGCAGCCAGGCAGGCAGGAGAACCACCACTCCTCTCCCAGCCAAAGAGGTCAAGGGGACAGAGCAGCCTTTTTCTACAGCCACCATAATCCTGGATTAAAATAAGAAGTTCCAGTGAGTCTGGGTTTAACCCTTCCATCTCAGGCACGTGAATCTGGAAATAATAGGAACTAGAAAGAGCACAAACTTCCCAGATTTCAGGGTGCAGCCAGTTCATGTATGCACAGACAGAGATTAACATTTTTCTTGGTGTGTGTTCCACTTTTGTATATTTTAAAGCTTTTGATGACCAAGGACAGAGCTTGCCTACTGTCATTTTGTGCAAGATGATCAGGTGTGCAGCGAATGGATTCGGGATGGCATGCTCCATAAGTCCAGAGTTCTTGTCTTGGACTCACAATGTCATGCTTAGTGGCACAGGTGACTTCCTCCCAGGTATGCAGGACCCTGACAGGACAGAGCCCTGAGCAGTGATTGAGAGTGTGGCCCAGGGGTAACTGCCTGAGTGCCAAGCTCTGGACGATTACCCCCTACCTGTGCCACCCTGGCAGGCAACTTCAGGGTGAAGCCCCACTTTGCTCACTTGCTAAATAAGGGCTCAGCTATGAAGACCATCACTTCTATCCCTAGCACCATTGTTTATAGATTGCTCTCACCCCTCCCTAAGCAATGGAATCCCTGAACATGAACTAAAGTCACCTGCCACCAAGATCACCTGCAGAGGAAAGGCATGTGTGGAAGCAACAGACATCTTGCAGCTGGAGAGGGCATTGTGGTTTTGCTCTGGATTTTCGAAAGCCTTTAACAGAGCAGCTTGGAAAGGTGATGTCTATGCAACAGGGAACAGGGGAAGTCAGAAGCTGCAGAAGGACCCCGGTGCCCAGAGGGGAAAGCTCTTCTCTCAACACAGAAGCGAGAGTGGATCCTCAAGATAGGCTGCTGGACAGAGCCACTTCATTTAGCATCTTTTTGAGACCTTGGTGGAGGCCTGCACTATTTCCTTCAGACTGCAACTTCTGGGGAGAGCAGAGCGGCCCTGCTCACTGTCCTGAAAGAGGCCAACGAATTCCAGGGCGCCCCTGCAGTCAGCACTGCCTGGGCTCAGGGTATGGGACATACAAGGCCCAAAATGGCATCAGGTATCTGAGACACCCCCCTGCTAGGCTCTGAAAGGCCAGGGGAGGGCTTTTTTTCTTGGATTTCAGCCTTGCTCCCCACCAGATGAGCGGCCTTAGGTAAATGAACTTCCTCTGGTAAAGATCGGCTTTGATGTGTGTATGGTGAGCACGTGGCGGGCCGGCAGCTGAGCATTCCAGGTGGCGCTGGCCTTGTTCGGGGCTCCAGGGTCAGCTTCCCTGACCGCAGAGGCTCCAGAGTACCAGACACCAAGGGAGCAGGTTTTGCAATAAAAAACTGTTGAGCTGTTAAACCTAATTATTTTTCTTTTTTGTTTTAGTCTTGGTGGGACTGGATGGTAATGGATTCTCCTTTGTGCCAACCTGTCTGAGACCATGGGGCAGCACAGGAATGGCTGGGGGCTATGTAAGCAGGACAGGCAGGGCTCAGCCACTCTTTTAGTGACACCCTTGCCCTGGGGGGTTCTTAGTTATACCAGGAATCCTGGGGTAGGGCAGGAGTGTCTCTTCTCCCATGCTCACCCCAGGACTCATTATGACTCCCTGATACTAGGGCCTGGAAGATCTGGAACCTGACTAGTGCCTCAGAATGATCTCCAAACCCCCTCACCAGGCTCTCTGACACAGCACCAGACCCTTGTGCTAGCCCACTCTCCAGGAGCTAAGATCACCCTGCTACTGGGGGGTGGGGGGGCGACATGAGGAAGATCCTTAAATGTCTCTACATTCCGATTAAAATAAAAATCCCAAGGGTTCTCCATAAGTAGCCTCCACCCTGCACCCTAATAGGGTCATCCACACATTCCACCTCAGACACTCCCAGGCATTTCTGCAGGCCTCACCCGTCTGGAATGTCCTCTTCTGTTTCCATCCAGACCCTCGCAAGCCCACACAGGTCCAGCCTTCAGTGAGCCCTCACTCACTCCTTCCTGCCTGCCTCTGCCAGTTTTTTGAGCCCCTGTTCTGTAAGCAGCACAGTTCCCGCCCCTAGGAGCTCCAGGAGGAGAGTAAGAGCTATGGCTGCAGCGATGCAGGCAGTGGGCAGTGAGAGCAAAACACAGGCAGTTCCACCTGAGATCACACTGACATGCACACACAGTGCTCCACTCAAACAAGAGTCTCTGTGATATTGTGATATAAGAAATATACATTGGGTCATTGCCTCTGGTTCCCAGTACACAGCTCCTACAACCCTTGGAATCTCCAGAGTAATCAACTTGACTTTTGCAGGCAGAGGGCTTCCAAACAGAGACCTAGGCAGGATTAGAAGGTTGGGACTTGCAGCTCCACCTCCATGTTCCCAGGAGGGAAAGGGTGAGGGAGAGAAGGCTGAGCCAATCATAGTCAGCCAGTGATGTGATCAAGCCTGCCTACACGCTGAAGCCTCCATCAAACCCCAAAAGGACAAGGTTTGGAAAACTTCCGGACAGCTGAACACACAGAGGTTCCTGGCAGGTGGCGCACCCAGAGGGGGTGAAAGTAAGGCGCCTCTTCCCACATACACACCTGGTCCTGCGCCTCTCTTCCAAAGATACTCATCTCTTCCCGTGGGGAGGGGAGGTGGGCACTAGGAATTCTTCCCCTCCAGTGCTCTAGCAGGCAGATCAATCATTAGAGCCCCTGCAGACTCTCTCTCTCTCTCTCTCTCTCTCTCACACACACACACACACACACACACACACACACACACACACACACACACACACGGTCCAGACTTGAACAGGGCAGCCTGGGCATGCAGCATGCCTCTCAGTGGAGACTGCCTGCTGGGGAGGGCCCCCAGGCCTGGGGCCACCCAGGCACTTGCATCAGCCAGACGCCCTGTGGCCTGGGGTCTGAAGCCAGCCCTGCATGGACTGCTGCTCCTCTGGTTTCAACAATTCCATTCATGCTGATTCATGTGGGATCCTCAGGCACTCTGTAATCCCAGTATGTCTCTCAGAGCCTCCAGGAAGGGACAGATGGAGATGGCTGTGGCCATTTTATAGAGAAGAACATTTTGGATCTAAGCCCTTGGATGCAAGTGACAGCACAGCCATCGGCTGCCAGGTGTGGATGATGGCAGAGGCTCCCCAAGCACAGCACCCATTCCCTGTTCTCCCACCTCTCTCCAGTGAGCCCTTTACACTCTCTGAGGCCCCACGGCTCCCTGTATCCTCTCCCTCCCATCAAGACTCCAAGCCTGAACACCTCAGTGACACTCAAGAGACAACAAGCTTATTCCATGGAGTCTCCTATACCTCAGTGCCCACACCTGAGGAGATTCCACCCATCATACACACACACAAATCATACAATACACAAGATCCCCAGACTCCTAGCCCAAGGATGGCCTGTGGGGGGATGGGAAGGACAGTTTGTGGCCCTGAAACGTAATGGTCTCTGTCAGTGACCCAGGAGCAGCACATAAGGTCTGTCATTGGGATAAAGTGGAAGTGCAGGAACTTAGCGCAGCACCTGTGCATAAGGCTGGAGAAGAGCAGCTGTGGGCCTGGCCTTTGGACTGGCCACTGGGATGGTCCAGTCCTTTGGGGCTGAGCCTTCTCTTGCCTCTTAGTAGAACAGGACAACACTGAAGTTGGGATGGAGGTCTCCTCTGCATCTGACCCTTTGCATTGAAGATCCTGGATCTTTGGATGGCTCATCTCAGCAGCTGATTCCCTAGGACTACCTCCCAGCAAACAGGGCCAGCCCCCCCACCCCAAGTGCTAATTTGGGCTCTGTAGTCACCCTCATTTCATGAGCTTCTTGTCTCATTACCTTATAGAGCAGTAGGAAGTATGGACATAATGAAGTCTATGGTGGGTTGCCTGGTCGTAATGGCTCTCTGAGTGGAGCAAGAAGCTGCATGAATGTGGAGCTTGAGGAGGTGTGAGGCAGGGCTGCTTATTCCTCAACCCTGAGAAGAGCTGAGGCTCTCACTCCTCCCTGAAAAGGCCCTGCCTTTTGCATGTCCTTGAATGTCCATGACAATCAGCCATTCTCAGAGTGCTTCTCTGCAAGGGGTCCTAAACCACTTAGTATGGACACTAAGTCCAGGACCCTGACCTTGTGGTCCTCCAGGGTACAGAGCTGAGAGAAGCATGCCTTACCTCAAAGACCTCTTGTGAAGTCTGGCTCTACAGAAGTGACATCAGCAAACCACTTAAGGGGGATATGGAGCCCTGTGGTGTCTTGGGGACACTTTCATGTCCACCCAGAAGGCTCAAGAATGGAGCCAGATAAGGAGCCTCTCAGAGGATATGCCATGGTATGGCGGGTACTTCTCCCTCCCTGAATCTGGCCATGTTTCCTGGCCCTTCAGCCTGAGTATCTGCCTACATGGGACATGACCCTCATGTCAACTCTGTGTTCCTTTCTGCTAGGCATTTTTTTTTAAAAAATATTTATTTTTTAGTTTTAAGTGGACACATCTTATTTTACACTTATGTGGTGCTGAGGATCAAACTCAGTGCCTCAAGCATGCTAGGCGAGCACTCTACCACTGATCCACAACCCCAGCCCCTCTGCTAGGCATTTTAAGGGGACGTTTTGTTAGTGTTGGAATGGGTCCTAAAGTTCACTAAGTCACCTCTCCTCCCCGATCCCTGACACACTTGTACCACCCATCATATACACACATCAAGGGTGGCGGGTGGGGGTGGGAGGAGCAGCTGCAGGGAAAGGGGTGCCACCTCCGCAGGACCCAGGTGCACCTGCCCAGGTCACCTCCTCTGAGGGCTCCACAGGGAAGGTGGGGCGAGGACAGAAGGAGGGCGGGCGAGCAGAGCATCCCCGAGGACCACAGTCCTTCCTGCAGCCACACTCCTCATTGCTGGCAAGGTCAGGTAAGGAGGAGACAAGAGGCTGACCACAGTGGCCTCAGAAGTGGGAGAAGACTGAGGATTTTCTCCACCAGACCCTTCAGCAAGCAGAAGCTAAATCACCTGACTGGGCAGCCCCTGCTTTGTTACAACAGAGTGCAGGGCCAGGGGTTACTCTGGTCCCCCCAAATTCATATGTTGAATCCTAATCCCCAGTGTGATGCGATTAGGAAGGGAGGCCTTTGGGAGGTGATTAGTGCCCTTGTAAAGAGACCCCAGAGAGCATTCTGGCCTCCTTCTACCATGTGAAAATAGAGTGAGAAAGTGACATCTATGAGCCAGGAGACCTGCCTTCACCAGACACTGAATCTGTTGGCTCTTTGATCTTGGACTTTCGCCTCCAGAACTGTGAGATACACATTTCTGTTATTGTAAGCCACGCAGCTGATGGCATTTTGTTACAGTGGCCCAAATGGACTAAGACAAATGGACTAAGAGAGGCCCTGCCCACATTTTCTGAAGGGCTGGTCAAACTAACAGAACTCATGCAGGGAGCGGCCGCTCATGGGGCAGCAACAATGCTGACCTCTGCCCTCAGCAGAAACCACAAGACCCTGGAGAGGCTGACATCACTTGTGCAGCTGGGGAAAAGAGAGCCGTTCCCAGCCCCAGGGCCTCTCTCAGCCTCATGTGCCAAGAGTCCAGCAAAGATGGAGGCTGAGGCCAACCTCTGCACAGGCACAGCAGCAGCTCAGGCCTACGGTGGCCCCTGCCCCACCTTGTGCACACTCTTCTTACCCTGCCTGGCTCAGGACACTGCCTGTGAAGGACAGGTGTCCCCAATTCCCCCATCACACTCCAGCACATCCAAATCCACAGAACACTGGTGGAGAGGCTAGGGAAAAAAGTCTGTAGATATCATAGTGAGGTTGGAGGTGAAGACCTTGACCCCTGCACATACCCTTGATTAGGAAAAGAACATTCATGTACTTTCCCTAAGATTGCCACAGCCATTATCGCATTTTTTAGTCTCACCATAATCCTATGAAGTAACCCAACAACTACAATTCTCCCATTTCACTGATAAAGAGACAGGCCTGGGCGGGGGAAATGGCCCCAGGACACACAGCAGGCAAAGCTCTTTGCACACCTCTGTGCCTGGTCGTTTTCCCTAACTAGCAGGTAGGCAGCAGCCTGGGGCACTGGGAGCCACTGACACTTTTTATGGGGTCTCAGGGCTGATGATCCAGGGGCCCACTGTCCACCAGCATGGGGTTTGTTGGGGTTTGCTGTCTGGTTTTGCACAGTCTCCTAGTGTCCTGCTGCAGAGGAAATGGAGGGACAACAGTGAAGAAGGAGGGTGAGAAAATGCAGGCTCTGACCTCCTACCTGTTCTGGTCTGAGTCCTGCAGAGAGATGCCCGAGTCCCGGTCCACGTCCCCTGAGGGTCGTTCTAGGGCCCAGAATAGAAGCAGAGATAAGAGAACAGAAGCAGAAATGGGGCTCTCAAGTGCCTCTAACTGACACCAAGGAGAGAGATTTCTCCAGTAATTTACCCCAGATAAACCCAACAGCTTGCCTGTGTCTCAGTCAAAGAAATGCAGGCACAGTCTGTCATGATGACTGTAGGTAGGCTTGGTGTGGGCTGAGAGGACCACATGTGCCCTCAGGTGGGGGTGACACATGAGCTTATGAAGAAGGCTGTCTGCTGGGTCAGAACCCTAGCACCTCCCTGCAGCTCCACTGCAGGAGCTGGGCCCCGCGGGTAGGACGCTCAGCCTCTCTGCTGGGAAGGTCTTCTACCACCTGAAACACAGTGAGAATCTGACGTCTATGCTTCTTTGATCTTGGACTCCCAGCCTCCAGAACTGTGAGATACACATTTCTGCTTGCCCCAGAGGGTGATGTGGTCCACCAGGGGGTAAGGCATGTCACTGGAGCAAGTTTAAAAGGCCACCATGGGAAGGGGTAAAGACACAGGGAAGAAGTTATAGTAGCTTCTACCCCTAAGCCCAGAGGGTGGCTTCTCATTGATCTGGAGGGTCAGGGGGCGTTTTACCAGGCAGGGCTGCCTGTGAGCTGGTAAAGAACCTATGTCAAGGGCTGTGGCTCACTGGCAGAGCGCTTGCCTAGCACATGTGAGGCACTGGATTTGATCCTCAGCACCATATAAAAAATAAACAATAAAATAAAGGCATCCTGTCCATCTACAACTACCCAAAAATTAAAAAAAAAAAAAAAAAGAACCTATGTCAAAGCCAAGAGGACATTTATGATTTTGGTGACAGACAACTGTGCTCTCCTTCCTTCTCTGCTCCCAACCAAGCACCCCTTTCTTTTCCCTCGCACTGGACTCCCTTCGGCGGCCCCACCCAGACCTGCAGAATGAGCCTCACCTGGTGCAGCTGTATCCCAGGATGGAGTCCAGGCTGGAGTCTCCACCTTGGGAGGGCTCTGTCCTGAGACCTTCAGCATCTCCTGCAGCAGCAGGCGATTCCTTTCCACTTGGTCAGACAGGGACAAGACACTGCCCCCAGTGCCCAGAGCCTCCAGGTCTCCAGGTCTCCAGAACCCTGGCAGCAGGGCTGCTCTGGGGACAAAGTTCTCCTCAGAGGTCAGAGGAGTGCTGTCCAAGTCTCTCACTTCAACCAGACCATCTTGAAGGGCACATGGCCTTCCTTTCTTCAGGCTGGGCATGTGGGTGACTTTCCAAGGACCAGGCCCCCCCAGGCGTCCAGGAGTAATTCCATGGGAGAGGCTGTCTTGCAAAGAGCCAGGCTCTGGTGGCAGACCCTTCTCACCATCAGGCAACATCCATGTTGCTTCTGGAGACCACGGGCTCTGCCCATTCCAGCATTCCAGCCTAAGGGCAGGTGACCAGGGAGGCCTGGAGCCCCCATTTCTGGAAGGTTCCCCCTCATTGACACTGCTGTCCAGGGGCTCATTGGATGGGTTCTGAGCATGGGAGGCCACCATGCCCTCTGGTAGGGAACAGCCCTCTGGTGGGGCCTGAATCCCTCCAGCTTTGACTCGTCGGCATTTGGGTTTTTGGGGGGATGACTGCTCGTGGGAGGTGGGGCAGGAGCTGGCCCCTTGTTTACTTGCTGTCATCTTCTCCTTCAAAGCCCTCACCTTGGACTCCAGCACAGAGGGGCCTTGGACCCGCACCCTCCATGTGCTGGGAGGCTTGGGGGCCATCAGGCTGGGTGTTCTGTCTTCCCGAGAGTTAGGCCAGGGTCTCAGGAGAGGTCCATTGTCTGGTTGTGGCTCAGGACCATTTCTCTCCACAGCCGAGGTCACCTGCATGGCGGTGGCTATTCTGCTTCCTGTGTTGGACCCTCTGGAGGAGAAAATAGACAGAGAGCCTGAGATTCAGCACCAGGATGGCTCAAACACACCCTCCCCCCAGTGTCTTGTCTAGAGTCCTATCCACACCAAGTAAGCTGGAGTCAGAGCAGGGTGGCTTCTGGACACAGTGAGAGCACTTTGAAAAGTGTAAATCATGGGAGGGTTAGTGAACTTTTACTTTCAAGTCTGAGCAGTATTCTAGTATTTCTATCCCCATTCTACAAGTGGACATAATGAAGCTTCAAACAGCAATTAACCCTTTGCCGAATGTGGACCAGAGGGAAACCCAGGGTGAGTCCCCAATCCCTGGCCTTCCTGCTTCACTGAAAGGTAGCCTCAGTGCAGAACATCAGTGCCTGCTAATGACCAACATGCTCTTCCTTGTGGATGAGGGAGCTCAGGGAGATGACAGGCTGGAGTTGACCCTCCAGCGAGAAGAGCTGCCTTCCAAACCACCCACCCGCAAGCCTCAGACCACAGCATGGGATTGATGAGGCTGTGCTCAAAGGGAAACCTTGATCAACCTTGAACTCCTATGGGGGCATCTGCCCTATGCTAGGCAAAATCCTTTCGAGTGCTTTCCACAGCACTCTCTCAAATAATTTGGACAGAATGCTGCCAGAATGATGTCATGACCCTCACTTGTACAGAGGGGGAAAACTGAGGCACAGATCACATCACACATGTGCTAAGAGGGGCCTGCCCAGTTTGGAATGCAAAAGTTTCTCATTCCAAGCCCAGGACTCTTCAAAAACACTTAGTGATCACACAACCTCCTCCAGTTATTCTGGAGATGAGACCGTTCAGTCCACAAAGGTTAAGTGAGTTGCCAGCATTACACTGCTCCTCAGTGGCACGGCTGATGTTAACTGCTTCACAGGGAAAGAAAACATGCACCAGGATTTTATTCAAAGTGTTACCTGTGTGCATACATGCCATGAAGTCTTACTAGTTGCTCTGCTCTCTAGGAAAATGCTACTCAGCATACATCTAGATGTGTCCCACTTGAAGTAAACTTCATTTATGAAAATCCCTATGTGCATAAACTACAAATTAGGAGGAAATTATTCCCTTCACACATGGACTAAAAATTCACCACAAAATACTCTGAAGTAGCAATTCCCTCTAGAGTTGCTTATTACAATTCAGCATATAAATAACGTCTCAGAAATGTGTGCTTTGTACAGCAAAAGACATGTATAACGCAAACTCTCGTATTATTTTTAAGCCAGTGAAGTTTAGGGACGGTCTTTAGGACAGAAACCATTTGCTGTACCAGTTAATCTAGAATGCTTCTCTTTCCGGCCCAGCCACCTCTCCCTCTCTTCTATGAGTCAATCCAGAAAACGGGATTAGAGTCTAATACAAGCAGTTTCGGTTAAATTAAAAGAGCTTTTCGAACAGCCTTCCAGATGATCCTTGTCCCGAGACTAGCCTTAAAGAAGGGGCCCTCGCCTTGAGGCACCTGGGCAGCCTTCGGGAAGATGGTTCTGCCGTAGCCGTCTGATTCTATGACCCAAGCCTTGCATTTGCTCTAACTCAGAGAAGCTTAAATGGAGATGGACGTGAAGGGCCTCGGTTCGCGCTCGGTGGCGGCGACGGCCGGGTCCCCACTCGGCGGCCCCCCGCCCCTCCCNGCGCTGGGTCCCCCAGCTCGGGGCTGGGGACGCCGCTCGACGCGGGCCGGAGCGGAGGAGCGACAAGCTCCTGCACTCCTCAGCCCCCTGTAACTCAACACCAGGCTCTGCGCCGGGTGGACGCCGAGGAATGCCTTTTGTGTAGGCAACTTTTTGGCTGACCTCTCGGTGGGGCCATCTCCGTGGTCTTAGGGCGCCCTTTCCTCCGAGGTCAAGGACATTGTCTCCCGCTTTGTAGAGGAGCTAGAGTAACCCGCTGTGGACGTGGGTTCGCTGGTCCGGTCTGACAAGGCGAGAACTGGTACCTGCGTGGCCCGCTGCTTTGGGCGGGTATCGGTCCTCAGGATCAGACTTGTCACTTTCTCCATACCTGGGAGAAAGGAGCAGCAAAGGACTTAGCCTACAGCTGTGATCCAAACTTGCGATGGACTTCTCTCTCCTGGAAGGAGGTGACCGAGTCTAAACTATTACCGGACCCATTTTTCCACAGAAGACAGAAACAGTAAGAGAGGATCCAGGAGATTCCAGAAATCTCTACAAAAAAGGAAGTGTTCGTTCATCCATCTTTCCTTTCGTAAAAAGCTTCACTCTCAGAATGGAGTACTTGAACCTGTGAACTGAGTCACCTCTCAATGGCAGGTATAGCAACAGGAAAGGCCATGGCAGTGTCAAGTGCATGAGCTGATCATGGAAGGGGAGGTTCCCAGAGGGGCTGGCCTCCAATAAGGAGGATTTCCCTGCAGAAGGTGAGGAGGGGCAGCTGGGCAGGCAGAGGCACCCAGGGCTGACAGCCACCTTTGGGGAACTGCCAGTAGTTTACAGTTACTTGGCCTGGGGCCAATTTAGGAACCTGAGAGATTATCCAGGGTAAACCCTCTATGTAAAGGAACAGAGCCAGGGTCACATAGCTCTGTTATGGGTAGTCTTCAGGGTCTGTGACCACTTCCTCCATGTTTCTAGAGCTAGTAGTTCCTCAAACTGGGCATTTACTGCTCTGTTTATTAGTATTGATCCCATCACAATATAGTTATGGTACCATCTGTGGATGGTGTACCTTGCACCAAATGTATGGCTAAGCACTTTAATCCCATTGCAATCTTAAGTACCGTGGTCTCCCTTTCTTCAGATAAGGAAACTGAGTCTAGTTGAGTGTCCAAGGACATAGGACCAGTAAGTGGCAGGTCTTCTAGAGTTCAAAACCCTCAGACAACACACTGTACAGCACTGTCACCAGTATCTACAAGTTCAACATGGAAAGACAGAGTTAAAAAAAAAAAATCAAAGAATTTGTGAAAAAAATCATGAAGGGTTGTGATTCTAAAAACATGCTGCCCGGTGCTCTGGCCTGTCCTTTCTGGATTCTTTGATTTTTCCTTATTCTTGTAGTCCAGTGGTCAAATCCTGCACACCACACGAGACCCCTTCTTTTCTTCTACAGGCAATGTCAAACCTAACAGCATTGCTGTTACTATTACTGGGAACCTCCTATAAGCGAAGGCACTTCATAGAGGAACTTCTAAATCTTTACAACAACCCTGTAAAATAAGAGTAATGGGTCTCCATTTTAGGGATAAGGAAACCTGGGACACAGAGAGATTGAGGGACTTACCCAAATCCACACAGCTAGCAGAGATAGAATCTGGACCCAGTTTTGCCTGCTTCCAAGATTTTCAGAGAGGCCTTCTCTGAACTCAGACTCCAAAAGGTAATTTCTCCATGACCCCTGCTCCCACCCTCCTCTAGAAGTTAATGATCTGTAAGGAATTTCTGAAAATTCCAGCGAAGGTTTAATGTTTAAAGGAAACCTACCCACCCCCCACCTTTGGGGATGCAAATAATCACCTCTGGTTTACTCATTAAATTTGTTATTTTGCAAGGAGAGGGATGGGGTATCACATCTATTCAGAGGCTATAAAAGTCACCCCTCCTAAAGATACCAATAAGCTTTGTAGGATGCTATCAGATTATCATGGCATCCACATTCAGAGGGCATTTCTTATTCATCTGTATTCTGCTTGGTTCAGCAGACATTTGTTGAACTCCTCCTGTGTCAGGGACTGGGGAACAACATGTAGCACCACAGATCCTGCCCTGGAATTCTGGTCAAATTGAGCAAGGCAGGGGCAGGGGCAGAGAGTTCTGTGTAAGTGCTCCCACTCGGGTTAGCAAAGGGTGGCGCAGGTAACTCTCAGGAACAGCTAGATTGAGGTGGGAAGGGTATGCTGGGTGGGATGGAGGTCAGGGAGAACTGGGTCTCAATGAGCAGATAGAGGGGAAGAGAGGGGTGGGAGAAGGCATTTCAAGCAGAAATTAGCATGTGCACTAACATGGAGGTATGCAGGCCTGATAAAAATGAAACCAAAAAATGCCCAGAAAGGACAGGATGAGACTGCGGAGGAGGGCTAGTGTGGGCCTGGTTGAGGCCTCAGGGACTCTTCAGGTTGAGAAGCTTGGTCTCCAGAGTCCTGTGAAGTGGGAGCCCTGGAGGGTGGTCTAGTCCACCCCCTCGCCTTAAGCTTGATGCACTCTGGGCTGGGGCTACTTATTTCCTTGTAGATCGGAAATGTTTTGTTACTATCTTTTGGAGAGAAATCTAGGAGGAAAAAACACATGGCAAATAGTGACCCTGTAGCCCTCTTCCTTCATCTGAATGAACAGGGAAGGCCACCATATCCCGAGAAGCCTCAGATAAAGCACAGCCTCCCCTCCTCCCCACCTCTCCCAACATGCCCTGAACACTCAGCCTGAGCTAGGAGGAGCAGTGTGGCATGTGAATTCAGGCCCCACATAGGATTAAGGGAGAGATGAGAGAGATGGCCTTCGAGGTCATGCAGTAAGGGCCCAGATGGAGTAGGAATGGTGTGGCAGGGACATCTCTGCCATGTCTCTACTGTACAGCATAAAGGAGTTTGTCCAACGGAAAACCTGAGTTCCACCTTCACTCGCCTTAGCCATGGGCACGTGTTGCCATGAGAACAAGAAGGCTGGGCAGCCATTATTCATAGCCCCAGGGCCTTCAGCAGCCCCCAATTCTTTCAACAGAGGGACAAGAGAAGTCAGGGCGGGTCAACCATGCACCTGCTTTGTCCCTGCTTGAAACCCTCCCTGGGCTCCCTCAGAATTCTAGGCTGGAGATTGCCCAGTTCCTGTGTAAACTCTCTGGGGTGCTACTTAAGGCTGATTCCAAGGTCTCACTCATGGAGATTCCAGTTCCGTAGGGTGGAGGAAAGCCCAGGAATCTGTTTTCCAATAAGCGTGCCAGGTGATTTGGAGGCCGTTAGTTTGGGGAGGAATAGGTCCTTGGGTCCTCAGCCTCATCTCTCACTATCACCAACAGTGCTCTTGTATTCCCGCCATATTGAGTTGCCTCTGGACCCTGACAGGCTCTGGCGGTGCTTGTATCCTTTCCTTTGTCCAGGCTTTTCTTCAGCCTGAAAGACCCTGCTTCATTCCCCACAATACACATGCTGCTATGACTGAATTATGCTCCCCTAATTCATAGATTGAGATCTAAGCTCAATCTTGGGTTCTTGGGAGTAAAGTGCATCATGAGGATGGGGCCCCCATAATGGAATTAGTGGCTTTATTAAGAAGAGACACCAGGGAGCTTGCTCCCCACCTCCACCACTATGTGAGGGCACAGCAAAAAGGTGGCCACTTGCCAGCCAGGAAGTGAACCCTCCTCAGAACCTGAGCAGGCTGGCACTTGATTTCTGAATTCCCACCTCCTGAGCTGTGAGAAATACATTTCTGTTGTTCAAATCCCCAAGTCTGTGGTAATTTCTTATTGCAGCCCAAGCTGCCTAGCATACATCCCCATCCCAACTTGTCTATCTCCTGACCTTCCACACCCAAAGCTCCAATGTCCCCTCCTCAGGGAAGCCTACCCCCAACACACCCTTCAGTCTTAATACAGCACTCATTACATGGAGTTGTCCACACCTGGTGCTGTGTCCTCCATGATCCAGAGAGCTTCTTGGGTGAAGTATTGTGTTTAATCCTTATTGTGTCCCTGGTCCCTAACGTGTACTCGCCACACAAGTATTGAATAAAGGACAGATGGCTTAATGAAGGAAAAAAATTCCCACTGGGTAAGGATACCTAGCTAAGAGAATCGAGGCTACTTCCAATGGATTTGGTTTTTCCATTCAGTGTGGCCAGTCCTATCCCAGGCCCTGTGACAAAAGTGACCACAGGCAGAGCCAGGACCAACCAGTACCTGGGCTCCTGAACAACCCCCAGGTACACACTGATCACAGAGAGTGATGGGAGCTTTGCACTTTGATTCTGAGTGAGCCTGAAAATTTGGGGGTAAAAGAGCTCTCCAATGAGATGAGGGATGGGAGAGGAGATGACAACGAGAGAGAGAAACACAAACAACAGGCTGGGAGAGAAGACCAAGATGAGTGCAGTCAGATGACATGACAACCAGACAGCCCCAGCCAGCAGCGCTATGTTTTCTTGCTGTGCCTCCCCACGCACTCCAACACTCACACACACACACACACACACACACACACACACACCCCTCACCCAAACCACACCAGCCTGGATCCTCAGACCTAGAAGTATGGTTCTTACCTGGTCAGGGTCAGCCTGCTCCACTTCTTCAGGCTGGCAGGAAGGAGCCCACTGTGAGGGGACAGGGACCTTCCCCAGGAACTTTGACTCCAGACCTTATTGCCTTTGACGCCTGCTCACCCTGTAGGAAGCTGACTCTGCCAGGCATTGTTTCCTGGCCAGAACCCAGGCTGCAGCTTTTCATTTAATATCCTCATCCCAGGCAAAGGCCAGGATTGGGAAAGTATTGTAACACTCTCCCTCCTAGTTCACCATGCCTGTTCAGTGAAAGGTCATCATCAATATGAAGAGAGGACGTCTGAGTTGGACCCGTCAGTCACTGTATCTTGCCAAGTCAGTTTTCTCATCCATGACAGGGAGGAAGATCTTGTGGGATCACTGAGGTCTGATGGCATTTTTGTGACACCTTTTGCTCTTGAGAAAAGACAGAAAATGATTAATACTGTACTAATGATTGGCTTGATACCCATGAGAGACTATGAAAAACTATATTAGTCAGATACTCACACCTACAGTTAAGTGAAAACAACAAATACTTCAAGGGAAGCTGGAAGAGTATTTGGCAAAATTCAATACTTGTATGGAGAAGTGGAAGCCTTTCTTAACATGGTAAAAATGTCCTTCTCAAATCCAAAATTTAACGGCCAACATGTTACAAGATGATACAACTCCAGGATAGGCCCATATTAGTGAGAATGTTTCCCATCACCATATCCATCTATAGTGGTCTTTGAAATGTATCATTATTTAAAAGGAGTGATCAAATCATACACTGTGGTTGATCTGATTGTTTACATGGAAGACTGAAGCAAACTGGACACAAGAAAAATGTTAAAATCTAGTTTCCCTAATACCAGCACTGATAAAGTAGAAGACAGAATTGAAAGAAAAAATACTCAGAAATATAATCCCCTATTTAGAAATAACCTTTATGCTAAGACATTTACAAAATGTTAACAGTGACATTGCTCATAACATGAAAACCCTGAAGACAACTCAAATGACCATCAATGGTAGAAAGGATAGTTTTAGCATAAATGAAAAATGAAATACAATGCATCCATGGAAATGAAGAAACAGTAGCTATGCTGAAAACATGACTGATTCTCACCAACATCTTGCTGAACAAACAAAGCAAGTCAAAAAAGAAATATAGAACTAAGTGATATATTTTTAGGGACATACACATATGAAGGAAAACCAACAAAAAGCAAAAGAATTATTAATATAGATTCACGGTAGTATCCTTAGTGTGGGATGAGAAAGCAGATGGCAACTGGGGAGAAGGACTCAGAGAGGTTTAAGTGCAGAGGTGAGGGCAAGGGACAGAGCTCAGTGGTAGAGCACCCTGGGTTCCATCCCCAGCACCACAATCAACAACAAATGCAAATGAAATGCTTTATTAAGTGGGTGGGGATACATTTTCTTCTTCTCATTCACATTGTCATACATATATTTATTATATATAATATTTCATATGTATATAGAATACATTTCATAATTTAAAATATGTGGAAGTCATATTTTGAAAAAACTTTACCATGGATATGACTAAAAAATCGACAAATGGAAAAATATTTACTCAGTGCTGCTGGACATTTACTAGATATGAAGAACATGTGCTTTTTTTTCAAGCTAATTAAACTATGTGATGTAACTTCAGTCAAAATTCCATATATCAGTAAGAATATTTGAGAAAAAAAAAACTGTGAAAAAAGAAATACAGGAGGGGCTGGGGATATGGTTCAGTTGGTAGAGTGCTTGCCTTGCATGCACAAGGCCCTGGGTTCAATCCTCAGCACCACCAAAAAAAAAAAAAAAAAACAAAAAAAAAAACCAACAACAAAAAAAGAAATTGCATTATAAGATTACAATAATTAAAATAGGAAATGATGTAAAAATAACCAGATTGATATAACATAATGGATAGCATAAAAACAGACTCTAAACTTTGAGATACCTCTCTGATAAAAGGTATCTTTTAAAAAACATGAAGTTAATCTGATACTTTGGTGAGATTTTGAACATTTCCCTAGTTCAGGTACAAGGAAAAGATGTTCTATTTCTATTTAATATTGTAACAGAGGTCTTCACCAGCATAATAAAGCTAGAAAGTATAAATGATGAAAGAAATAAAAGTGTGATTATTTGTAGATGACATGATTTTGTATGAAATCCAAAAGAATCTCCAAACTCTTAAAATTAAGAAGTAAACTATCATTTTTTCTGAATGCAAAGTCACAAAAAATCAATTATAATTCTATACACACTTGGCAACAAATAAATAGAAAATGAAATTTATAAAGCAATGCAATTGTCAGAAAACATCAAATACGTAGGAGTAACCTAACTAAAGGCTTTTAGCAAGACCTTTACAAAACTACATAACATTACTGAGAGAAATTAAAGGAGATAAATAAATGGAAGGATATCTCACATTCATGGATTAAAAGTACCATAAACTGCACGATTTAAACAACAGAAATTTATTGCCTCACAGTTCTGAAGGCTTGAAATCCAAAATCAAGATGTCAGCAGGACCACGTTCCCTCTAAAGATGCTGGGGAGGGTTCATTCCAGGCCTTTCCCCTGGCTTCTGGTAGATGGTTATGGCAGCGTAATTCCAATCTTCATGTGTCATTTTCACGGTGTGCTGCTTGCCTGTATCCGAATTTCCCCTTTAGATAAGGACACAGTCATGTTGCATTAGGGTCCCACCCTACTCCCTTTATCTTAACCCACTACATCTACACAGATCCTGTTTCTAAACATCATCACAGTCTAAGATACTGAGGGCTAGGTTTGTGACATATGAATTCTGGGAGGAAACAATTCAATCCATAAGAGTGTTAAATGTATTCCTGTGTTAGTCAGTTTTTTGTTGTGGTGACAAAAATACTAAAATACTTGACACAAACAACTTGGAGGAGGAAATGTTTATTTTGGTTCACAGTTTCAGAGCCTGAGGCGAAGCAGAACATCATGGCAGAGGGCATGGTGGTGGACAGCTGCTCAACCAGGAAGGGTGGGGGAGACATAGTCCCCAAGGGTGTGTTCCCAGTCACCTGCTTCCTCCAGTCATGCCCCACCTGCTTATAGTTTCCACCACATTCCAGGAGTCCATTCAAAGTATTAATCCATCAAATAAATCGATCAACTGATAAGGTCCGAGAGCTCTCCTGTTCCAAGCATTTTCTGAAAGCCCACCTCTAGACATTGCTGCACTGGGGACCACGCCTTCAACACATGAAGTGGGGTGTGGGCAGAGGCACAAGTCTTCTTGAAGAAGTGAAGTAGTTTTTACAGGCAAAGGGCAGAAGGGAGAATTCTCTGGAGAAATCGGCCTCATGCATGGAGGCAGGGAGAGATCTCTTTTTTCTTTGGTACTGGGGATTGAATCCAGAGACACTTTACCACTGAGCTGTACATCCCCAGTCCTATTTATTTATTTATTTATTTATATTTTGAGACAGGGTCTAAGTTGCTTAGGGCCTAAGTTGCTGAGGCTGAGTTTGTGATCCTCCTGCCTCACCCCCTGAGTGGCTGGGATTACAGGTGTGCACCACCGCACCAGGCTGGAGACATATCTTTCTGCAGGCTCATTTTGAGGACAGACAAAGATGAGGTTGGACTGCATAAGGGCCAGATCCCATCCTACACAATATAGGATTCATTGTAGCTAACATTTTAAATTACATAAAAGAGCAAAATTGAGCCTTTAGGTCAAAAGTATGTATTTTTGGCTTCTCACATCTCCTGGTACAACTATCAGTTGTGGCCCAGAAACTGCCCACAGCTGTAGAGGCTGGTTCGTCTTGCTAACCTCCCCCTCCTAAGCTTCCCTCAGGAAGAGGAACCCCCAGAATCCTGGAGGAACTGCTGTTGAATACAGTGGACAAGGGAGCCATGTGGCACAGAGTGAACTGAGGTGGACACAGCAGTGCACGGCCAGGTCAGAGGTCTGTCTTCAAGGAGGGCCTTGCTGGGGGGAGAGGAGTGCCATGAGCACACGGGCTCCACTGGCCACAGCTGCAGGGGCTGTCTCAGCAGACAGCCACTATGCCCCACACCGTGCTACTTCTGGTGGCTATGCCCAAAAGGCACAAAGCCCAGCCATCTTGTCCCAGCACTTGACCCTTCCAAGGGGCAACACTCGCTGGCGATTTCTGCACTGGGTTGGCTGAGGTTTTGTCTGATCTCAGTGCAGTTCAGTTTCTCCCTCTGCCCCACCCTGCTTCCTCCCCACCACTTCACAGGTGTTGTCCTCTAATAAACACTGCACACTGCACACCCCAAGCTCCTCTCAGTGCCTTCTGGGGAATCCAACCTGTGGGGCTAGGCCTCTTGCTTCTAATCCATCCTCCCACTACAATCCTGAGTTTGTTTTTGAAAACAAAACCATGTCATCTCCAGGCTCAACATGACATTTTTTTCTACATCTATGTACCAGTTATATTCCTCCTTTTTCTCATTGTGTAATAGCAGACCCGCCTTCTTCTAGTGATCAGGGCCAAGTACCCTACCAAAATGAAGTCACTCTCTGCCTGTGGTCCCTGGTCACGGGCAACCTAAAGATCCCTACCTCATAATGCAAGAGGCCCAGGAATTCCCACTCTGCAGCTCAAAGATAAAGGGACAGAAAGAGAAAGTGAATTAGTGGCCATGACAGTGAGTTGGGCTACTTGGTCCACTTCATGCTACTTAGATCCAGGTGTCCATCCTTGGGGGTATAGTAATGGAGTCCTTAATTCAATGCATACACTGACTCTTGCAGAATGTCACTCATGCTCATGGAGTCTTGTTCATGTCATCAGTATACCATTCCGGTGCCTTTCAGGTGGTGCATTATGTGCAACCATCACTAAATCCCATTTTCATGGGCTCATTGTCACCCCACCTATGGCTGTCAAGTTGGATCTCTGGTCTGAGGTGGTGTTATATGGAACCCCACAACAGTGGATCCAACATTCTCTAAGCCTTTGGAAGGTCATTCAGGGTGAAGCTCTGATTAGGAAGAGCAAATGTTTGCCTGTTCTTGTGAGAATTAAGAACAAACTGCTGGGCCTTCCAGGAGGGCAAGGTCTCATTTTGCTGATGAGACTTGGCTGGTTGGTTTTCTTGAGAAATTGTGTCATGTTGAGGACTTTGGTAGCAGCAGTAGACAAATTAGTGTCTTACTAAATGACACTGTCTGCTGTTGCCTGTGAATAGTTACCATCTCTGCCACCACAGCCACTTTGTTCATCTAACCATTGTGTCAACATTGGAGTGGCCAATGACAGAGGCTGGCTGAATCAGTGGGTTGAGGCCACCACTTGGCTATTCAGTTTTTAGTCAGTGATAGCTGCATGACTTTTGGTAGGATATGAATCTTTTCCTGCTTCTGTAAGTCTGTCCACATACCTCTACCCCAGACTCCCTTCCCTGATCTACTTTTCCTGACCAGAAAGATGGGCCATTTGCCACTAATATGCAGACTTTATGTCACTTCTTTTTCCCTGAGTGGAGGGGAGGTGCTCTATTCAAAACTCTGACCACTGGGAGGATTTTTTTTTTTTTTTAACTACCATCTGATTTCATCTTGCAGCTTGCATCACTCCCGTGTGGAGCTGACCCACCCATAAAACAAACTAAGGATTTTTTCCTTTTCTTTCAGCAGGTCTTATAGGATAATGCCATCGGTGTGTCCTAAGGGAGGAGCTTTGGTGCAATAAATCGGCAGGTGACAGGGAGGTTTAGATATCTGCTTATGCCCTCTGATCCTGCTCGTGCTCAATCCTGGAGGTATCACTTCCATCTTATGGCGGATTGTGGCTGGATCTGCTGATGGGAAACAGCATTTGTTGGGAAGTTCTAGCCACTAGGTCCTTGGTGACCTATGATCGGACATTCTTTACCAGGTTAGGAGTTGTCTTTCAAAGGTATACCATTCTTCACTGCATGGCACAGTCTTGCTCTGAAGCCTGAGGGCCTTGCAGTATGGGAGGCTTTCACTAGGGCTTGCCGCAGACTCCCTACTTTCCCACCGTTTGTACTTCCACAGGGTCTGTAGCTCATAAGCTGCAGGATCGCTTGCATGAAGGCCTAGGCCAACTGCAGAGACCTTTCTTGTTCTGGATTCAAAGATGGGTCCCAGAACAAGAAAGAGCAAGGATGGAGTGGAATATGGTAAGAATTTGAGGCTTATCTATGCTGTGCCATCTTCTTCATAGCAGGAGGTACAATTTAATAATTTGCTTTGGGCATGATGTCTGATTACTAGACCCATGAAAACATTGACAGGTTCCTAATGTTCCCAGGTTTAATTTTCAACCCTCTGGCTCATGCATATCTTACTTGTCTCCAGCATGCTAGCCACCTCTTGCTCAACCCAATTAACAGTGTCATTGATGTAATCAATGTGATATTCTGAGGATGTTCATCTGGTCCAGATCTCTTTGGACTTACCATGGCTCTTTGGAGCAAAACTATTAATGTATATTGTTATTTTCATGGAAATGTGAACCATTTCTGATTGTTTTGATTAGAAAAGAACACCACATCTGGTGCTGCATCTAATCACTCCCCCTAATTCATTTAGCTTCTTCAGGGACCAGATTTGTACAAGATGTGTGATCATTTCTATTCCTCTACCTCTTCCCGCACAATATGGCCCACCTCCCTTCCTGCACTGTTGCCACTTCCCTGACTGGAATTTCAACTTTGCTCAGCCCAGGCCATCACATTTTCCGTGCCTCCAGGGGCCATGTTAGTAGCAAGTTTGCACCAAATCCTGGATCCTAGCTAGGGAGTTAAATTCTATGTCTCGGGAACACTTCCATATAAAAAACTGTCCTCTATCAAACCTGCTCTGCTCTAGTATTTGTTTCTTCATAAAGAAACTCAATGGTTCATTAATCCCCATGAAACTTCAATGCTATCTATTTGGAAAATGTAAGACTACAGGCATTCAGCGTTGAGTATGTTATCAAACTGTAGAAAGAGTGTTCAGTATCAAGTGATTCATATTCATAGCCTATCTTGACTTTGGCTTGGAATCTCCATATTAATTACATTATTGTTCAGCCTACGTAGAAATATAGGAAAAACAGAGCTTCTGGTATTAAAATAAAATAAAAAGTACCCCCCGCCCCTGCACTGGGGACTGAAACCAGGTGTGTTTTTTCATGAGCTACATCCCCCGCCCTCTAATTCTTTTGAGACAGGGTCTTGCAAACTTGCCCAGGCTGGCCTTGAACTTGTGATCCTTCTGCTTTGTGTGCCACTGCACCAGGCTCCTGAAAAGGCTTTAATGCTTTACTTAATAAATTACTTTACTCTTTTCAATTTTTGGAATATTCATCTTATGGCCAGGTAATTTTATAATTTTTTTCTAGACAGATCTTGGAAGTACTAATTAGTTGAGGAATTCATCAGAAAATGCTATGCTCCCACATAGGGCACAGAAATGTTGTGACAAGTGTCCAGCTTTCCAAGATGTAATTAAACATATCATTTCACCTAATACTTGAGATCCTTTGTTTTGCGAGTTACTAAAAAAAAAACCCCACCAAATTTGTTGGATTAATCTCATTGCTTTAGAGTCATATCTCATGTAAAAGGCCCTTTAAAATTATTTTTTAATTTAGTAAAATAATTTAAAAAAAAATTTCACCATGGTAGTCTGTTTTCCCTAAACTTATATGCTAGTAAGTCCCAAGGGGAACCAAGTTCAAGAATTTAAGACTCTCAGGCCAGGCATCATGGCACATGCCTGTAATCCCAAAGGTTTGGGAGGCTGAGGCAGGAGGATCGTCAGTTCAAAGCAGCCTCAGCAAAAGTGAGGCACTAAGCAACTTAGTGAGACCCTGTCTCTAATAAAATACAAAATGGGGCTGGGGATGTGGCTCGGTGGTCAAGTGCTCCTGAGTTCAATCCCTGGTACCAAAAAAAAAAAAAAAGAGAGACTCCCAGAGAGAAAACCACAGTAAGACAAACCATTCACTAGTGACAAAGGAGTCAGCAAACTATTGGAAAACAGAGAGCTTGTAATAATGAAAAAAGGACAAAGTTTTGTAACCAATCACTTATTTTCTTTTAAAAACACATAACCACATTAACTTTTGCTTTATACAACCATCTAGAAACTATAAAACAGTACCACATTGTGCATTTAACCTACTTATCAAGAAGGGAAATCCACGTCTTAAGAATTCTACCCATATAAGAAGGAAAAAGGAGACAGCTAAGAGCACAGTCACAGATACATCATGGTCCAAGCAAGCATCAGTTCTTTGACGTCACCTTTTCCATTTACTAGAGTGGAGAGTAAGAAAGAAAGCAAGGGAGAAAAAAGAGAGAAAGAAAGAAGCACCCACAGAGGACTAATCACAATCCATAGTTACTTTGACAAGGGTAGTTCAGGGTTTCATAGTATCATTTACCAACACAGCGTGGAGGAGGTTGGGTATGTGAAGGAAACAGAGGGAGAGGGTCTGAAAAGAAAAATACATTTTCCCACCCCGTTCCTCTCCTAAATACTCTTCATTGATACAAGCTTCTGTGCTAATGCAGAAAATGGCAAGAAATTAATCTTTACAATCTGATAAAGCTTAGTTTTGTAGTAAATGAACTGAGTGGCTCACAATTTTACCGCACAGTTTGGAGCAATAAATGTCATGAATAATTACTCTTCAGTGATTTCCCACAATTTCTCCCTGTTCCCACCATGCTGGTGTTGCTACAGACAATCAGGGAAATGCAGGCAGGGATCTGAGGTAACAATCAAGGGACAGTGAGGTGGAATCCTTGCTCTCTCTTAGAAGTCCACATCTATCTAGTAGTGCTGCAGTCTGTCCTCTGATTTGCCATGTTACAGAGAAAAGGGAATAGAAGGCAAGTAACATAACTGTTTTGAAGGTACACAAGGTGAAACTGTGTAGCTAGCAGACATACTGAATCCAAGGCAGACAATAGGTTATTTGATTGTCCTTCGGTTGATGGCACCGTACAAAAAAACTGAAGGTAGCATTGATTTAATAATAAATAGGCCAAAGTTTTGCTACAAGGAAACACACTTCAGAGGAAAATTAGCATAACGATTTTCCCCCCTTCAGGGAAAACTCTTGTCCCTCATGCTTCCTCTTCCACCCTAAGTAAGAAATATTGTTCTGAAAGATTGTTTCTGAGGGGCAACTCAGTGCCAGAGTTTTGACGGTCGGTAAAAGAAAGGTTTCAGGAGCCATACCAATCAGCAGGTTCTTTCCCATTCCCAGGCAAGATCCTATGTTGCTTAACTTAAGCTTTTCCAAACCTAATGAGATGCTTTTACTTTTTCATATTTGTTGACTGGTGTGTGGTTAATGCTGGTTAGAAATTGTTGATCTGTAACACTAAACAGCAGACAATTCTTATGCTATAATACAATTAACTCTAACCCATATCACCATTGCCCTAACAAAAAGACTTGAAATACAATACAGAAAGTCAGGAGCTTTTAAGATTTAGTATCAAGACTGACATTTGAAATGCAGAAGTGTATGTATAAGTAATTGAGAAAACTTTAAAATGACGAGCGAAAAAAAAAATTTATATCAATGAGGAAAAAAAAAACTAAGCTGATATAATTTATTTTTCTTTACCTTTTTCAAAAGTCCTACCAAAACTTCTATTTCACCTGGTCACTTTAGATATTATCTGTAATGTACTGGTTTCTTATTAGATTTGAGAAAAGTATGGTGATTTTTGTAGTTGAGAGAGCCACGGATTCAACATGATTTTGCTTTAACCTAAGAAGCTATTTTAATTTAAAAAATTCAATATGTTGTTTATAGTAAGAAGTACTTATTTTTTGAAAATTAGGCACCTTTTATGCAAACTGTTAAAATAACAATAACCTGAAACCTGTTTATCAAATATAGTGGTAATCATTTCCAAGAATCCCAAGTTTCTGAATAAAATAACACTAGGGATAGGGTTATTTTCTGAATTCTTTTCTTTAGAATAAGAAAATGTTCTAGTTACCTGCTTAGAAAATTTCACGTGGGGATAAAGAACAATTTCGTGAATAATGCAAAGTAATGGAAAATAATGATAGGAGAGTAAAGGCAGCTCCTTCTGGGCAGTATAACAACTACTGGTGAGGGATGGAGATTAACACCTGCATACTAAGCTCACGTACCTCCTACGCCATCCTGCTTCTGCTGCCAAGGGCCAATATCCTCTTGTATTTTGCTATTTCCAAAATTAATTTAACAACAGACCTTTAGTTGAAGAGGAGTAATCTGCTGACTGTTTGACTCAGTACCAGGTGACTTTATTCTATTCTTATCTTGCCTTAGTTTATCACTTCAGAAATGGATGAATTGTTTTCTCTAGTTGTGAATGTACTTCAGTCAAACCATGGTTCAAAGATACAATGTATCAACAAATTGCCATAGTAAGAGCTCAGTTAAATAGTAGAAATCTCATGTCTAGTATATTTAGGAATTGTGGATCCCCATTCTCCTTCCTTAAGGGTTTATACTGGTCTCTACTGGCATTCTCCTCCTACACCCTTGCTTCTGAATCTGAACTTACGCAGTTCACTTAAGGAGTCTAACAACAAAGTACTGGAAAAGAAGATTGCAGTAGGGTTTCAACTTCTTTCCAAATTAAAAATGACCATCATGATTAATGATGACTTCATCTTTGACCATTTTATTCTCTATATGATATGAAATTGCCAATTATTTGTTATAATGGTATGGGCAGTCTTAAATATAGGCACTCATTTGTGCATAACAAATAAACCACTTTTCTGTTTTTCCATTTCTCTATGTACATCAATGCTTTCCATATTATCATAAAATAAAAAATGAATTTTAATTTTTTATTAAACACCTTCCTTTTCATTCTTCTGGGGTAGGATTTTAACTGATATTAAAAATTGAGTGGCTCTCAAAAATAAAACTAGAATTTTAAACCTAAAATCAGATCGAGTTTCTTTCACCTTTGGTTAGACTGTAAAATGACTCTGTGACAGTTATTTTTAAGAAAGCCATTGAGAGTTTCAGTGTACAGGAGTCTCCAGTAAAATTTTAGGTAGGACAGAGCATTCACACTGCTTAGGCATATACAACTGAGGAGAGAAAAATGAATATAGACTTTTTTGAAGGAAAAAATTTAAATATATACTTTGTCTTCCAAAGTCTCTTGATGAGGAAAATTCCTTTTTTCTATTTACAGCTTTAAAAGGAATGTGGAGCTGTGTGTTTAAATACATATTTGAGCATCTGTCATGATAAGCTGAAAGTTACATACACCTATTTTTGAGTAGACTACGCCAGTAGGACAAATGCAGCAGAGAATACATTCTATTATTGTATTTTATATTAAGAAGTAATGTGGATGAGAGCCTAGAATCATAAGAGTTGGAGAAAGACCGAAACGGCCATAGGATACACTGAAGTAGAAACACTGGGGGGTTGAAATACCAGAAGCTAAGTGTAAGATTGTGTGTGTGACATCATCTAAATTTACTAATAGAGAATGAAGCTGACAATTCAAATGGCTCTGGATACACATTAATATCACCAATTTTATTTGTATAAGAGATGACTGGTCACTGGACTTTCTCTATATCCTCAGGATAATTACTGCTATTGCTTGACAGACCAGTGATATCTCCCTCATAGTTTTAAAGTACAAAACCCAGAATAATCAGGGGAAAAAATCCTAAATAGAAAAATGCAGTCTTTAATCCAACAAGGATCATTAAATTGGTACCACTGATTATTATCAAGGATTCAATTTATTTAATTTTTTTTTTTTTAAATAAGCACTTTCTCTTCAGTTTTGGGACAAGGGGCATACTTGGCAAAACAAACAAAAAAAAGCAATAGAGGCCACAAAATTGTATGATTTTTTTTTTCAGAAAAAAAATCTTGATTCAGAAAGGGAACAAAGGGAAATAATTTTGGAGAGTTGTCAGAATAAAGATGGAAGAAACTCCTTTTAAAAGAAACTGTCAGTTAATTAGAATAATTTTGGTAATAACAGTGACTTTAATGTAATCTACTGGAATTATGACAAGGGTTGAGTAAAGATTTACGATGCACACAAGAAGAGCTGGTGACAAAAGGGGTGAACTAAAGGGCAGTAGCCATTTGTTTTTAAGACAAAGCAAGTGACAACAGCTGCCTTCCTACTTATTTGTTCCTTTGACTTAAATGAAGCTGAAAATGACAGAAGTAAGTTCAAGTTAACGAGTCTACAGATGGTGACTCTGGAATCTTCACCTGCGTCTTGGAGGGGTAATTAAAACACACTTTACTTTTTCCTGGTATTTATGTTAATTTTGTTAGATAATGAAATGCTATTTTTAACTATTTTTGCCAGGCTGCAGACTGAGCCCCAGGGTCCTGTACATGCTAGGCAGACATTCTACCACTGAGCTACACTCCTCACCAGGCCTGAGATGATAGATTTAATGCTAATTATATTCAAGAAAGTAAAATGTCTTATAGTTTCAGGGCTTATTTGGGAAGAAAGGGAATAAATGGGACAAAAAAGTGAAAATGGGCACTGCACATAGACTATCATAGACTGAAATTTCTAAGAAATATATGTTTTATGTCTGACTAGTTTTAGGCCCTCAAAAATTTAAAAGCAGGTTTCTATCATGGGAGGGCATGAAATTCCTGCATTAACACTGCTGGGAGAAATGGCTGCCAAGATCTTCTGTATAAATGTAATATGAAGGAGGAAGGATAATTTGTTTCACATGCTCAAAAATATCCCATTATTGGACTTTTAATTTGATCAGACTCTGGCTTAAATGGGTGAGACCAGAGGAAAAACTGTCTAAAAAGGGAGTAAAATAGCCCTGCTTTCCAGAGTTAGTAAGGATTACACTACAATCACCCTACATGCTGAAGCATAATAAAGTGTAACTTCAGTTGTTATGGTTGGAATATGAGTAAATATTCCTAAACGAAAAAGTATCAGATTCTCTTATGTAATAAATTTCAATCAGTGGGGTAAAAGTGTGTGAAATACATGCCTTGTTATGAGAGATACTCTACAGCAGCAGCAACTTAAAAATTTAGTAATAAAACTTTGGCTTAAATTGAAAAGAAAAAAAAAAGTCAAACTGGTGCAAGTTGTCTCCCTAAAGAGGTATGTGGGACTGACCCTCATAAATGTCATCCACATTAGTTTCCCCCATCTTCTTTCACTGTTATCACTTTCATTGCACAGGAGTTATAGCATTTTTTTATGGTTAATTTCATAAATAATGAGAAAACTATATGTAACAAATACATCATATTTCCCACCCACCCAGCAACCCTTCCCAAATAAGAAAAGTTACATCAAATTAAAAAGTAGCTTCATGAATGAAGGTACTGCTCCAAGTTGCACTTTCCCTGCAAGTGCAGCCAGTGCCTTTGCGCTGGGTATGAAGAAAAGGAAAAAGATTCTCCACATAAACTGACAAAAAATTTAAAAACCAATGTCCGGTTTCAACCAGTCAAAACCGGGGCAAGCAGAAGCCAAGCTATCTCAGTACCATCCCATCAGAAGGTCCTTGCAGTGCCTGTTCTTCCTGATAGGTATCTGTGTCCTTGTGATTGTAAACAATCCATAAGGTACAATGTTTTTGTTCCTTAAAACGTCCTCTGATTGGCAAAATGAAGTAAATATTTGTTTTAAAAATAGAAAATTAAAATTAAACCAGAAGAAAAGAAAAGAAACACAGTGAGCTTGTTTGGAGTCCATAGGATCCGATCTGGAAGAGCTCGGAAAATGTGTTACGTGTTTTCTCCTGTTTTCAGCTGGAAAAAGGTACTAGAGGTTGCGTTGGTCGAGGAAAGAATTGTAGAGTAGGAAAACCAAGGATGTTAATCTAGACTTCAGAGAATTCAAGTGTTAGCTTCATCATCTGTGTCTTCTATCAATACCTTAGTGTCACGAGCCTTGGATCTGGTGGTAAGAAAGGGAAAGAAAAGCATTTAGTTCATTACTACATTATAAACACACACACTCACAATGTTAGGTACATTTCTAATCTCACCACCATTAATATATATAATAATATAATATAACAGGTACCATCTATTGCATAAGATGGTCTATTCCTGAAGTTATATGCTCAATTTCTGGCATTATTAGAAAAACACTAAGAGGAATGTAATAAGAACAATAGCAGGACATGTTTAACAGAGAAGAAATTTGAATAGGACCATCTGAGTTTGAGCACTGACTTTGATTTATGACATTAAACTCTTTTGAGTGCCCCTTTCCATATCTCTAAAGAAGGAATAAAAATAACTATTTCACTTAATATCCCTTTTACCCTATGTTCAGTATGCATATCAGGTGAGAAAATAGATGTAAAAATCAATAAAGCATAAACAAATAAATCAGGATGAAAGAAAGAATACCATTTGAAGTATGCCTGAAAAATTAGGAGCTGGCTAGCAGAAGACAAGACCTAAGGAAAGGCATGATAGTTGTTTGTCTTCAAATAGTTGGCAAAGCCTGATGCAGAAGAGGGAGGAGACTCATGTGAGAGAGCCCAATGAGAATCAAACTGATGAAGTCATAGTTTAATCATAAGGACATACATTTCAACCCAATATAATCTATCCACTGCTATAATTATCCAACAATAAAACCAGGTCCCTCAGATTATTATACAGTTCATTAACACTGTTGATTTTCAATCAGCATAAAATGATCATCTATTCATTTTATACAGAAGGGATTCCTAAACTGGCTGAAAAATGGGATTAGGTAACATTAAAGTATTCTGGAACTTCTTAAGAGTCCATGAAGTCAAGTAGCAACTGGGGAAATAACAGTTAATATTCCTACTTGACAGAAGGGGAAATTTAATTCAAAAGGTTAAGGATGTGCTAAAGGTTGCATGAGTCATAAAGTCAGAACTAAGATCTTATTTTAGATTTCCTTCTCTCTCTCCATCACACAAAACCTATTCCAATCTAAATGTCTTTCCTTGGTTGCAACCTAAATTCTCAACGTTTTCCCACTAAACACCTGAAATTGAATATTATTTATTGCCAAAGGGTCTGTGTGTTTTTCAAACAGAAATAGTGTATGTTCAGATTGCCCTCTGCTGGTAACTAATAAGGATTAGACTTTCAAAATCAGGAGCTCAACAAGACTCTAGACTATATACAGCATTTTCTTCCAGCCTGCTGTGCTACTTACCTTTCTTCTATGAAAAAAATGTGATTTTCCCCCATGTACAAGATCAAGCTTTTACTTTTTGATCTTTGATGATATTTCATCTAGTCAACTAAAATTTTCTCATTATAGTTCTGTCACATGGTTTTCCTTTCTGCCCCTCGTTTCTACCTTGATAGTCTTCACGGAGTCTCTAGCCTATTCAAACACTCCTTATCCATCTCCAAACTGCTGCTCATGCTTAAATCTCCTCCTTCATTTCAGTCTACTGTGCTATCCACTATCTCTAAACTCCAAATGCAGTCACCATATATCCTACATTTATTATTTTGGGAACATACAAAGTCAATGACTGATAAAAATATTGTAGGTATTTAATAAGATAAAATAGTCATTGCTTATATTTATTGGGGACTTTCTGTGAAGGAACTGGAGTAAGTTCCATGTGATAATGAACTTAATCCTCTTAATCACTGTATGAGCACAGGCTGTATTAATCCCAATTTATAGAAGAGAGATAATATTAAGGAATTTAATCAAGGCTATAAAGATGACACGATTCCTACAGTTTATAACTGTATAAGTTTTATACAAAACTACTGAAGAGTCAAGTAAATCCTTCCCCAACAATTTTGTCCCCAGTGTACCTTGTAATGTCCATTAGTGCACTAATAACATTTACTCTTTTTTAAGAAATATTTTTTAATTGTAGATGGACACAACACCTTTATTTTGTTTATTGTTATATGGTGCGGGATTGAATCCAGTGCCTCATGCATACTCAGTAAGTGCTCTACCCCTGAACCACAACCCGGCCCTATATGCGCTAAGACATTCTGTAAGTTGGATCATATGAAACTGCTATTACTTTTTTTGTAGGTGAACAATGGTTAAATGCCTGTAATTTCATTCAGGCATTTAACCATTGTTAATTTGATATCTTCTTAGTCTAATGTTACTTAATGCTAAAAAACAGAGGAATGCCTTACACTAGTAGCAGCTATACATACTGAGAAGCGAGGCGAGGCCGGCGCAAGGAGATGCTCTGGTTGTACTTCCATGACCGATTCTTCTGGCGGTTTCGTACCCCATCATCCTGATCCATCATCTGTTCTAGGAGTGTCTGATCATCTGCGTTCAGGGGGGCCACAGAGATGTCTCGCACAGCACGAAATTCACCACAGTTATTTAGATGTTCATTTTCCAAGCGGAAAAAGTTCCACACAAACCGCCTTAGCAAAATGGGGTAGAGCAAACACACTAATTATAAAAGTTGAATATACTACTACTATCTGTAAAGCTCCGAGAATATCAAGTTTTTACTGATGAAAACAAAACAAGGAATTAAGAGCTAGAATATTTAAATGAAATGGAGAAAGACAGCATAGAGGTGGGAAAATAAGAGTGGACTATGCAAAAGGAAAACAGTTTTAGACTACTCATTCTTTCACTTCATCCAACAAATATTTACTGAATGCCAACTGAAGGGAGGAAAAGGCATTGAATGAGATAGATAAAACCTTTGTTCTTATTTTATGGTGAAGACAGATATAAAAATCAACTGATGAAAAGCTGGGGAAAGTAAAGCAGGAAAAGGGCATAAAGTGTGACATATGGCTGGTGAAGGAGAGTTGTATGCATCTAGCAAAAAATCTGAATATAAGTAAGCAAGTCATGGAGAAAAATATCCTCATTGTGGGCCTGCTCTTAAGAGTATACTGGGATCCCTGCTGCTTTCCTTCCCTTTTTTTACTAGCTGTAATGATCTTGGATGAGTTTCTTAGCCTATGTTTCAGGGTCATCGGTAAAATGGGATAATGGAAGCTACTTCATAAAACTGTTGTGAGGATTCAATAACTTATTAATTATAAAGAGCTTAGAACAGTGCCAGAGACATAACTGGTACTACATATAGCGTTTGCTCTATCATCATCATCATTAGTACAGTTATTAATAAAAATGGTATAGTTTGAATATTGGGAACAAATATTTGAATAGCAGATGATAAAAATGGAGAGAGAGGGAGTGGAGACAGGAAGTGTAGACATTTCTTGAAGAATTTTGTCATAAAGAAGAACAGATAGACGGGCAAAGTTGGAGGGGGTAAGAAGATTCTAAAGTGTTTTGTTTTTGTTTTAAATGGGTGACAGAAAATTAAGCAAATGAGTTCTTTACATTTTTTTTAATTTTCTTTTTTATTGTTGCATTTGAATTATACAAAATTATGGGTTTCACTGTGGATATTCATACATGCAAATAACATACTTTGAACATATCCACCAAGCAAATGATTTCTTAAAAAAGACTACCAAGAATTTAAAAAAAACTTTTAAAAAATATATATATATATTTAATTTACAAAGTAGCATATGAAAAAAAGAAGTGGGTGGAAGAGATGGTGGCATGATGTAGGATTCAGGCCCTAGACCTAGATATTTGGGAGAGTCAAGAAGGGAAGGAAGGGGAAAAATGGTCTGGAGAGAACACTGACAGCTACAAGAACACCGATTCCAGAGTTATTCTTTAACTTACAGGCTTTTAGTTTTATGTTTCCAGCTTTGATTACATTTTTATCAGGTAGTGTATGCCCACCCTGACTCAGAAATGTTATACACCTATCTGAGAATATCTTAGTATCATTTCATTTGTGAAAGATTCTCACTGGGTGAAGAGTTCTCATTTTCTTTTCTGCACACTGAAGATTTCATTTTAATGATTTCTGACTTTCATTGTTGCTGTTGGAGAAGTCAGCTGTTAGTCTACTGCCACTGCTTTAAAGGTAATCTTTCTGGCTGCTTTTTTTAAAATAAGCATTTTTATTTTATATAATATACATATATAAAAGTTTGCAAATCAGAAGTATGCAAGCTTAATTATCATCAAATGAAAATCTTACGTAATTAATATCTAGAAATATGAAATTTATTAATTACCATATAACTCACTGAAAGCTACCTTTAGAGCACCCTACTATGCTAACTTGATTTTGTATACAGTATACAGTAGAATTCAATATTCATTTTTTTCCATATGGATATCCAGTTGACTCATTTTTTTGAGAGGGTGGACTGGGGTTTGAACTCAGGGTGCTTTACCACTGAGCTACATCTCCAAGCCCTTTTAAAACTTTTTATATTTTAAGATAGGGTCTTATTATGTTGCTTAGGGCCTTACTAAGTTGCCAAGATTAGCCTTAAACTTGTGGTCCTCCTGCCTCAGCCTCCTGACTCCCTAGGATTACAGGTGTTAGTTGACTCATTTTTTAAAAAAGGTCTTTCTCCTATGTTATGTAGCTATCTTTGACATAAATCAGGCAGTGTCAATATATACATGGGTATGCGTCTAAATTCCCTGTTCTGTTTCAGTGGACTTTCCTTTCATCAACATAGTACACTATTTTATTCACTATGGTTACATGATCAGTTTGTATCTGAGAGTATAAATTTTTAATCTTGTTCTTTTCAGGATAGTTTTGACTATTCTTGATCCTTTATGATTCCATATAAATTATCAATTTTTACACACATAAATTTTTCATTAGATTTATGTCTAGGTAATTGATATATTCTAATGTTATTCAAATGTATTCCTTGTATTGAGGGGTATGGAAAAATGTAATAATTTATTTGTAAACTCGTTTGAACTTTATGTATATGTAATCATGTCAGTGAGTAGTTTTATTTTTTTCTTTCTAATCCTTATATTAACTTTTTTCCTCACTATACCAGTCATACTTAGAGCAAAATGTTAAATAGAAATGGTGATGGTAAATTCCTATCTCATTCCTCAGCTCAAGGGATATTTCATAGTGTTTTATGTGGAAAATATTTTTTTCATGAACAGGTGTTGAATATTGATTAAAATTTCTTTCTTTCTTTCTTTTTTCTTTTTTGAGACAGAGCCTTATTGTATTGCCCAGGCTCACCTTGAACTCCTAAGTGCAAGTCCTACCTCAGCCTCCCAAGTATCTGGGACGACAGTCGCACAGTCCCGGCCAGGTACTGATTTTTAACAGAGAGGTTCTCTGCACCCCCCACCACTTTATTCAGTTAAAGTAGTAAACTATATTAATTTTTGAATGTTAAGTATTATATTTCTAGATGAACCTAATATGCTGGATTCATTACCTAATATTTTATTAGAACTTTTGAGACTATATTGCAAAGACAATACAGTGGTTGAGACAGATTAGTATATTTTCTTAGAATATTTTTATAGGTTTAAGTAATAAAGTCATGCTTTTTCACAAAAACAAACTGGAAAGTGTTATCTTTTTTTTGTCCTTTTTCTCTGAAGCATCTTCTTAGTAAAGGGTAATATTTCACCTTCAAATATTTGGAAGAATTCCCTGAGCCTGGAGTTTTTATTGTGGGAGGTACTTTAGTAAGAATTTTATTTCTTTAATATATTCAAGTTTACCAGGTTCTCTGTTTCCTTCTTCATTGGTTTTGGTGAATTATGCTTTTTGAGGAATTTGGCCATTTTTGTCTAAATTTTTAAATTTAAGACATAAAGATGCTTCTAATATCATCTTACTCTTTAAAAAAAAGAAGTCTTTAGGATTTTTAAAATAATTTGTGCCTTTTTTTCTTTATTCCATCAATTTCTATTCTTCATATTTTTCTTCTGGGTTTGACCTGCTGTTTTAGTATTTTTTTTTTTAATTTCTTACACTATATATTTTTCCAATATACACACCCTCTAAGCCTGGCTTTAACTTCAGTTGATATTTTCCTTTTGTTATATTTTTAATTTCATTCTATTCAAGATATTCTGACATTTGCATTACAATTTCAACTTTGATCCTCAGGTTATAAATTTCTAAACATTTGGGAATTTTATCTTTCTGTGATTTGAATCATCTGAAATCTGTTGTGACTTCTTTTATTGCACAATATGTGCTTAATTTTGGTAAGTGTCCTATATGCATTTAGAAAAATGTTTGTGTAGTAGTTTATGGATGCAATGTTCTATATATGTAAATCATGTTAACTACTTATTAATCTATATTAAAGGAAATACATTAAAATCTTCCATTAAAATTCATCTACCTATACTTTTTAGCAATGTCAACTTCTGCTTTATATATTTTCAACTTTTATTTTACATATTTTCAAGATATGTTATTAGGTATATATAAATTTAAATTGGCAATCACTCTGAATCCCAAAGCCATCAGATCTAGTAAATTTTTAGAAGTGCAAAAGTAGCTTTAGTGTTCTGTTTATCTTGGGGTTCCTATTTTCACTTAGATTTTGTGCTATTTTGGCAGATCACTGATACTTTCGGAAGACTTATTAAACCTTTTTTTTTTTTTTAATTTTTTTTGGTTGTAGATGGACACAATACCTTTATTTTATTTATTTATTTTATGTGATGCTGAGGATCAAACCTAGTGCCTTACACATGCTAGGCAAGCGCTCTACCACCAAACCACAACCACAGCCCCCATATTGAATCTTTTATCCAGCATTTTTGCCGCTTTCAAGTGAGAAAGTTTGTCTGAATAACTGAGGCTACCAAATTGCAAAATATAGTCCCAAAATATTTAAATTTCTTTTTAACACCCAATTTTAATTTATCACTCTCAAATGAATAAAAAAAAAACTTTAAATCATCATCAATAATTATTTTAACTATAAGAATTAACCTCTGCTAGGTGTGGTGGTGCATGCCTGTAATCCCAGAGGCTCAGGAGGCTGAGGCAGGAGGATCGCGAGTTCAAAGCCAGCCTCAGCAAAAAGTGAGGTCCTAAGCAACTCTGTGAGATCCTGTCTCTAAATAAAATACAAAACAAGGCTGGGGATGTGACTCAGTGGTCAAGTGCCTTGAGTTCTATCCCCAGTACCAAAAAAGAAAAAAAAAATTAAAAAAAAAAGAAAGAATTAACCTCTAAGTCTTTTAGATAGGATTTTCCAACTCTGGGGCTGATGAGAAGTTTGAGAAAAGTTGGAAATTTAAACTTTTCAAAAATAAGTTATATTAAATTCTAATTTGTAAGTACTGGGCATCGTTTTGGTAGAAAGAATCTTTGATAAACTTTTCAATGGTTTGCTTACCGGAAAACCTCGAGAGGAGCAAAGACAGTAGCAATGATGTCCCCAGCATGAGGCAACAAAGTTGTAGAGGTAATTGAGATTTGGATAGTCCAAGCAAAGCGTAGTATCACATCCTCTATGATGGCACAGTAGTAGTAGGCCTAAGGAATAATAAGCAAATTGAGTATGTTTTCCATTATCTTTCTCACAAAGAAGCATACCTACCAAAAGACTCATGCATGTTCTACCAATAGGCATAGGTTCAAGAGGAAAAAGTTATATTCTATTTAATTTTGCATAAGTATATATTATATTTTAGGAAAAACTCATCAATTAGTTTTCTTCTTAAATGATGTGATATTCAAAACAAAATATTACTGAGTTTCAGTAATCATTTAACAAATATATTTCATTCCCATATTATATACCAACTCTCTTCTAGGCTCCAGAAAGACAAGCTACATGAGAAATTTGATCTATTGAGGTTACATTCTAGCAGCTACATGACAATGTCTTAACAGATAATATTAAGGATCATTAGCAGATTTACTAACTGTGCTTTTTGCATTTGTGTTTTCAAATTGCCTTACCTTGTATCTGAAGAAAGTTTTGCCTTGTTTTTTGCTGTTAGTAAATGAAATTAAACTAGGATAAATTTTTTATTTGTTCTAATTAGTTTGGATGAGTTTTTAAAATGATCTATTTTTTTACATGGAGAACATAGTACTCTACTAATACTTCCAGGTACTCAGCATGATTTAGGATTCTAGTTCTAGCTATACAAATGTCTTAAATACACAAAATACCAACATATATTTCAGGGATTTGCTCATTATTAATAAAAATTACCTCTTTAATACATTTATTTAAAGGCTGTGATATTTTGGGAACTAGAATTGCTATTTATTAAGATATAATATTAATTTAATTTTAACAAAGTAATACTAGTCATTGTTAGGCTATTAACCAAAAATAAACAAAACAATTAACCTTGCTACCTTCTTTTTCCATTTCCTAGAGATGTTTTCAAAATTTGTAGTTACTCTACTAATTACCCTGTATATTTCTAAGTAATGTGTATATATGGTTTCATCTTGATTAATCAATTTTATACAATATCCATTTAAAGCTGGTTATTTAGATTTTATGAGGATTTTAACACATTCTCATATCTCTGTATCCTTCCCCATCTTCTCTCTATAGTGATAATGCAATTTTTGGACAAATCCACATTCACTACATTCCTTCTAGACTTAAGAAATAACTACAATTTCATGAACCTTTAAGAGTCAACTGATATGCTATCTATAGCTGAGTGGTGGCACTGTGAGCTTATGTTATCAAAGATGTGAAAGAGTTTTGGAAGAAAACACAAAACTTGGGATAAAGAGACACAAAACTTAAGTTTGAATATGGAGATAACAAAAATGGTTCCTGGACCTGGGTGCTCAGTATGCATTGCTAATTTCTAGGAACTAATTAATTTTTAATGAAGGTTCATTGAACTTCACAAATAGTTTCTTCACTTTTCAAGCTGGATGGATTTTTACCTCAATATTTTCCTTTTTAAAACTGAGAGGGATATGGTGATTTAACAGAACATTTTTCTTATAAATTTACAAACTAAAATACAGGAAAACATATTCTTTTATTTCCTAGCACCATGAAAATATATAATAACAAAGAAACTAAAAAGATTCTATTCACTTTTTAAAAAAATATTTATTTTTTAGTTTTAGGTGAACACAAAATCTTTATTTTATTTTTATGTGGTGCCGAGGATTGAACCCAGTGCCTCATGCCTGCTAGGCGAGCACTCTACCACTGAGCCACAACGCCAGCCCTATTGATTAATTTTATTACATAGAAACCAATGTCATAATTATTTGAAAAAAATTAACATTTATTTAAAGATATAAATAGTTCATCTAAGCAATCATTATAGTGAAAAACAAATATAGCTCTAACGCAAGAATAATATAAGCAGTAATAAAATACAACATTTTGTGAGCATAAAGGGCCAGTTTTATCTGAACTCATGACTATTCTCTGATTACTGATTTTTTTTCAAATGAGACTTATAAAAATACGTCTGAGGTCTTGAGCATATGTAAATTTTCACACTGGGATTATTGCTATAGTTTTAAGTTAAAAAAAAAAAAAGATCAACATCAATGAATGCCCACGCCCATCCCCTTCATTTGCTTATCTGAAGTTAACTTATATATACATCATTTATCTTTACTTTCCTATAATTTATCTTTTAATCTTCAGGCTTGAAACAGCCTTCCCTACTTATCAACTGACACATTCACATACTTTTAAAAATATAATTTTGAGTTATTGAAGACATTTTGGTATAGTATAAAATATTTGTGGCCCAATCTATACTTTCTTACCATAGAGGAATTTCAGAACTGGAAATACCTAAAGAAATAATTTAATCTAACACTCTTACCTTTTAGAATCTTTTGTAGTCTGGATGCCCAATGAGACACAATTGGTTAGTCAGAGAGCTGGGACCAGAATTCATGTGTCAGGATTCCCAATTCATTGTTTAATCTCTTTCAAGGTTACTAGAACATCTGAGTAAAGATACTTTTGGTCTTTTGACTTTTAAATTCAGCCTCTCTTGTCCTTATTTGTATGTAGGTTTAAATAAATGAAAGGAGAGTTAGGCCCTCCCTTTCCTTTGAGTGTCCATAACACTGCTCCTTCAGGGATGTAAACATTCATTCATTGCATAAACATTAAGTGTACCACAGACCAGGAACTATGCTTGGCAGTGAGAAATAGAGATACCTAAATAGATAATTATAATACAATGTGATAATTGCTATAATAGAAGTTTATATAGGTCAAAAAGGACTCGTATAAATGGCTAAATATGCTAGGAAAAATAAAGGCTTTTTAGAGACAGTAACACTTAAACTGACTTAAAAAGGAGGAACAGGAATTTATAAAGCAAATAAAGAGGAGAAAGGGTACTTCAGACAGAGGGAATTCTATCTTCAAAAACAAACTGTAGTAAATTATTTATTCTTCTAGTCTTTATCATACTGTACTGCAATCTATTTATTTATCTGCTTAGATATAGCTTATGGCCTCCTGGAGAACCAAAATTTTATTTTATTTTTATTTCTTATAGTGCCTATCATATAGTAAGCATTTGATACAATTTTGCTGACTGAAAAATTTAGGTAATTATTCTTCTACTGTATTAGTTTAGTATAATTAGGGACTGGGTCTATAATTTTGATAGGACTTAACTAATGATTATTTATTTATTATTTTTATTTTTTAAATGAATACAAACACTATGTACATACTTTTTGAGGGTATACAATCTCTTCTCGGAGGAAAGTGTTTTCTCCCGCATTCCTGTCAAAGAGACCCCAGTCCATCTTTAGATCCCAGATGAGGGTATAACAGGAACTAATGATATAAAAGACAATCCACAGGTAAAAGAATACCATGGTATCTGAGTGACCTCGTTCTGAAGAAGGAAAGGGGAAAAGGAGAAAAAGAGAATTACTAAAGTTAAACAAAATTCTTAACTAAATACAACTATAATTAAACAGCTGATAATTTTTATAGTGCCCCATAAAGAAGTAAAACTTTAAATGAATCTCCTTAGTAGTATCACTGTTTAACAAAGGTTAAATAATACCATTTTTCCCGCTGTGGTCCAAAGTAATCATAAAATAATCAATGGGGCTGGGGATGTGGCTCAAGCGGTAGCTCGCTCGCCTAGCATGCGCGGGGCGCTGGGTTCAATCCTCAGCACCACATAAAAATAAAATAAAAGATGTTGTGTCCACCGAAAACTAAAAAATATTAAAAAATTCTCTCTCTCTCTCTAAAAAAATAATAATCAATGAACATACAGAATTTGTACAATGTGAATTTGGAGTTTAGGAGGCTCTATACTGAATACATAAAAATCCAAATAACTGCAAGAGGTTTTAAAAATGTCATTTTAATTTTTACCATCAGGTGGCAGCTTAGGGTAAAAGATGAAAAAAAAAATTAGAAACAAAGAATGTGCTCCATTTGCTTTAAGCAAGTGTTGGGTTGTTTTTGCTTTAGAACATTTCCTTTGTACACTTACATCTTGTCAACACTTAATGTGGAAACAATCAAATAATCCTAGAATAAATGTCAGAAAGCAAAATTTAAGGACATATGAAAGTCAAATCACAAAGCAAAGCATGATATTTTTCTTTTATGGGTATTATTGATACAAAGGCCTAATTTGGCTTTATCCTGGAAACATGATAAAATAACTTTGGCTTTATGCTGAGAACACTATCAAACACACTAAATCAGAATAAAAATATTTTTCAAATGTAGTTATACAATTTAATTTTTTTTGGCTTTAAGTGTTTCACATATTCTCTAAAACATTTCTTTGGTAAGTTCTAGAGTCATCATGATGCTCTAAGTGTTATTTAGATGCAGGATACAGGTATAAAAATACTAATTTGGTTCTGAATTACCAGAAAAAAAAAAAGATGTAAAACATCTAAATTTTAAAAAAAGTTTCAATTTTGATCAGTTTCTCAAAGGTAGAGAAAACAAAATCTATATCATGCATTATCCATAATATTTCCTATTTACCTAGATAAGCATTTATTAATCATTTTAAGGCTATTAATATTATGTATAGTATGATTTCAAAGGTAATTATTGTAAATTTGTAATCTAGTATGTGAAATAGACATTTGTTATTGATGATAAATTTGAGCTCAAAATGAAGTACACACAAAGTTCTGTGAGAACATCAAGAAGAACAGGAATATTTCCAACAGTAGGAAATGAGAGGAAGTAGCCTTTGAGCTATTTCTAGTAGAACAATAAACAATATCATAAAAGTCAGATGAGGTAAGATCATTCAAGAATGAAGGAAGATAAAGAGAAGGCATGGGGCAGGAAAGCACAAGGTGTGTTTAAAAAGCTACAAGTAATCAACATCAAGTGAAGGTGACACACCGAGGATGTGAGAGAACTGGTATGATTTGAAATGAAAAGGAATTTTGGGTCTGACTGTGGAAGGCCTTCTTGGGTCTTAGGAAAGGGGAAAAGATCTGTATTTTGTAAAAATAACTGGTTGGTAGGTTACTTACATCTGTATTACTTAGTTGTTTTTAAAAAATAGATACCTCAGAGCTCTAATGTTATGTCAAAGTCAGTTTGTATCAGCTCATAAGAATGGATTTGCTGAATTTTTAGAAATTTTGGATGCTGGTTGTTAAATACAAAATTAAAAATCAAGTCACAGTGATTTATTATTAGCTATATTAAAAATAAAAGTAATAAATATAGTTCATCACTTCCTAATAGTACTAAATTTCACTATTATCTATTTTTTGAGGTTATATATATTTATTCTATTTGTATGATGGAAATACAGTGCTGTGTTCCTGTATACCTTTTCCTAACTCTATATATTCAAGTTATTATTTTAGTAACCTAAAACTGGCTACAGTGGAAATATTTATACCATGGAAATCAGCAAACACTACAAATCAGTGCTCCCTATCACCACTCCCAACTAAGAGCTGGTTTGTTAAAGATATACTAGTATACATCACTGTTGAGCTTCTTCTCTTAGAAAGTTAGTGGTAGGGAAAAGCATCTGCTATTCAAAAAGTGGTTCACAAGTGATTCTTATGAACACCCCAGCTTGGATAAACATATTTTCAGGTTTAATTATTTCCATAGAAACTTTTCTTTATCAAAAGCATACTGGGAGTCGGGTGCAGTGATGCATGGCTGTAATACTAGCAATTCAGCAGGGTGGCGCAAGAGGGTCACAGGTTCAAGGCCAGTCTCAATGAGATCCTGTCTCAAAAAACAAAACCAGCATGTTGCTGCACACATGTAATCCTTGTAGCTCTGGAGGATGAGGTAGGAGGATTCCAAATTCAAAGCCAGTCTCAGCAACTTAGTGAGGCCCTAAGCAACTTAGCCAGACCCTGTCTCAAAGTTAAAAAAAAAAAAAAAAGAGGGTGGGGGGTGGGGGCCGAGTTCAATCCCTGGAACCAAAAAATAAAAAAAAAATAAAAACAACTAAGATATAGTTCAATGGTAGGGTGCCCCTGTGTTCGGTTCCTACTACCATATGCACGCGCTCGCTCGCACACACACAAATGTTGAATTGAATATCTATACGACATTGTATATATGAATTATTAATTTAAAATGTCAAATTATTTATAACTAAATAGAGTTGGATGTATTCTGACACGTTTATTTCATTCTATACAGAAATACAGTTTTGCTGAGTAGAATCATTCAATCACTCCTATCATGGTTGTTTTAAAAAAGAATGCTATAATTCATATACAAAGGTTTGCAAAGAATAAAGTAAATTTAGCAACTTAATAAAATTCATTCTCATGTTTCCACAAAATGAACACAAAGAGATGAAGACAAGCACAACTATAAATTATACCAGCAACTTTTAAGTTGAATTCCTAGCATGTGCCACTTACTCTACAAATATTACTTTACTAAATTTTCCAACACAATGATACCATTTTGTTTGCTAGTACAAGTGAGGACATGAGAATAGAGTAATAGATACATTAGGTAGAAAATTACAAAATGACTATTTTCAAATGAGCATAGGTACTATCAAGTCCTACTAGTGAAAACTGATTCTTTCCTTCTTTACTAATTACTGAAGAAATAACTGAGTTTAATTTATCAAATAAAATGAGATTGTAGAAAAAGTGAAATAAAAACAATAGATAATGAAACTAAAAGCAATGTACTAATTTTTCAGTATTCCTAGATTTTTAATCCTATCCTTACAGTATAATTCTTAAAATGGCACAATGGGTCAGGTATTTCTCTTATTCAAGCCCATATTATTTCTGTGAAACTTTAATGAAACACACATGAGGAATGACTTTTAAATAAACATACATTCTTACAGAGTATTTCACAGGAAGCAATATTTATCTTATGGACTTCCTCAACGATTAGCATATACTTGGTCTACATTTTAGTCTCATTTTAATTATTGCCCTCATTTGATCTTCCCCATTTCCCAAATGAAGACTGCCTCTCCCTGAAATCATCTGCCTTCATTGGTATTCAGAGGATACACTGAAAAGATATTATCACTTTAGGCAAGCAATTACATCTTATTCTCTCTTGGCTAACCCCAGTAGTCCATTTTAGTGATGTTCAGAATCACAGAAAATCAAGTCATTGCTATTCTACCCTAAGCTTATATCTATTACACACCTGCCACATTAGAAGCATAATTCATACTGAACATATTTATGGTAATAACATCTGCTGAATCAAAAACAAACAAAAATAAATTTCTTAGAGCTGTGTACCCACAGTCATTGTAGGAATGATAAAAGTGAAATAATGAGTCAGGAAAAGTGGTAATAGAGAAACCAGAATAATTACAGAAATCATTCTAAATCATGTTTCAGGAAAGAAATTTTGAAAAATGAAAAAAAGCAATACCATGTAAAGAGAGAAAGTAAATAGTTTTCTTTTCACCTTGTATCTTTCTGCTGTGGTAAGCTTATTAGTATTTAATCTGAAATTAAACACAAAAATGAAAGAGTAGACATAACTTTCAAAACCACAGCCTATGATTGAGCTTTAATATCTGGAAAATCCTCAATCTATTCTTATAACCTAAACAAACAAAAAACTTGCTGAATTATAATTAGTGATGTTTTCTGAAAAATGAATTAATACACAATAGTTCCCAACTTATGATGGTTTGACTTCCAGTTTCTGACATTATAAGAGCGTGAAAGCCATATGCATTCAGAAGAAATCATTCTTTGGATTTTGATCTTTTCTTAGGCTACTGATGACAGGCAGCAGCAGTGAACACAGATATGGTAAACCATGAGACTGTGATTGTAAACAATTAACACTATATTATATTGTGTTTCTAAGCAAAGATGTTTAGAAGATTAGGTGTATTAAATGCATTTTTCACTTTGCAATAGTTTCAGTCTACAATGCACTTATTGGGCTCCAAACATACAAAAAGTTGTAAGCTGAGAACTCAGTAAATATTCTCCTGATCTTTACTGTGTTTTATTTAAAAGGGGAGATCACATGTAATTACTCCCTTGGTGATTACCATTTTTAGCCTGAGGGCATTATTATTCCCATTTTACAGTTTAAGAGTGTCAGTAAGTGGGAAGATAACTGAATTTGAAATCAGAGAAGATCTGGGTTTGAATCCAGACCCCAACTTTGTGATTATAGAAAAGTTATACTCTTAAAATGATTGACACAAAAATGGAACTGATTAGGACTAAGTATAAAAGGGAGAACCAGAAATAGGAATCCTCATGCAAGAAGTGTTTTGTACTAGACGGTGTTGTTTCTCCAAGTTCATCTTGACTTGAATATGAAAAAACAGTTTCACAAGACTATGAACATTAAAAACATTTCTAAGAGTACTGGGGGAATGGCTCAGAGGTCAAGTGCTTGTTTAGCATGCAAAAGGCTAGGTTTGATCTCTAGCATTGAAAAAAAATTTAAGATAGTGTAGAAAAATTGAATTTGAAAGCCAAGCACATGGGCTGAGGGTATATAATTCAATGATAGGGCACATGCTTAGCACGAGTGAAGCCCTGAATTCCATCCTTAGCACCAACCTACTTCATCCTGCCCCCTCCAAGAAACCCGCAAAATCAAAACCCATACACAAACCCCCCAAACTATATACATATTATTATTTCACATTGTATGAAAAATTATGTCTATAGGAAAAGATAAAAGTGGTCATCCTAGATGAAGGATAAGATTAAAGGGTCTGTATTTCTAAATTATTTGAAGTTTATAGTCATATACGCCTATCCATGTTTTAATTATATAATTAAAACTAAAAGAAACAGCTAAAGTTCAAGAAATAAAATCAAGAATTAATAAGTAGGATAGCATAAAATTAAAGTTTCTTCACAGCAAAGGAAACAAGAGCATGAATAGAGAGCCTAGAGTGAGAGAAAACCTTTGCCAGTACTCTTCCAACAGGGATTAATATCCAGAATAAAGACTTCAAAAAACTTCACACACACACACACACACACACACACTCCCCCAAATAACCCAATCAAAAGACCTGTTTAGATATTTCTCAAAAGAAGAAATACAGATCACCAAAAAAATATAAAAAAATGCTTGACATCCTTAGCAATCCATGAGATCCAAATCAAAACTACACTAAGATTTTATCTCACTCCAATCAGAATGGTAACCATCAAGAATTTAAATAATTACCATTTCTGATGAGGATGTGAAGGAAAAAGATAAACTTCTACACTGTTGGTGGGACTGCAAGTTGGTATAACCACTGTATTCCTGAAAACACTAGGAAATGGAACCACCATATGACCCAGCTATCCTACTCCTTGGTATTTATACTAAAGAACTAAAATCAGCATACCATAGTGATCAATGTTTATAGCAGTATAATTCACAATGGCCAAGATATGCCTAAACAGCTTTTTTCTTTTTCTTTCCCTCTCACTTCCTCACCCATTCCTCTTCCTTTCTTCCTTCATGCCAGGCAACTGTTCTAACACTGACCCTATAATAACTCCTATAATAGCCACATTATGGAAACAACCTCGGAGTCAATCAACAGATGAATGGATAAAGAAAATGTGGTATATATACATACAATGTACACAAGTTAGGCAAGTACTCTACTGCTGTGCCACAACCCCAGCCCTGATATATTGTTTTTTATAGTAAAAAATGGCATGTAGGTACTCCTTTATTAATCCAACAAAGGTTTACTGAGTGTCTACTATAAGCTGCTTTGTTTATCTATTTATTTTTGGTACTGGGGATTGAATCCAGGAGCTCTTTACCATTGAGCTATTATCACCAATTGTAAGGAAGAATTAAATTATGTCATTTGCTGGTAAATGGATGGAACTAGACAACAATCACTGTAAGTGAAATAAGCCAGACTCAGAAAGTTAAAGGTCAAGTCTAATGAACTTCTTCTATTTTCCCCTCCCCTCCCTTCCTTAATGGATGTTAGCATCCGCATATCAGAGAGAATATTCAGCCTTTGGATTTTTTGGGGATTGGCTTATTTCACTTAGCATGACAGTCTCTAGTTCCACCCATTTACCAGCAAATGCCATAATTTCATTCTTCTTTATGGCTGAGTAATATTTCATTGTGTACATATACCTCATTTTCTTTATTGACAAAGGGGAATGAAGGGAAGGGGGGAGGGAAGGGAATAGTAAAGACAGGAGAATGAATTGGACATAACTTTCCTACGTCCATAAATGAATACATGATCAGGTAACTCCACATCATGTTCAACCACAGGAATGGGATCCTAATTAGAATAAATTATACTCCATGTATGTACAATATGTCAAACACATTCTACTGTCATACAGAATGACAGTATATTTTAGATATACTGTCATGTATATCTAAAAAGAACAAATAAAAAAATTTAAAAAAAGAATTTTAAAGGTGGAATATTTTCTCTCATATGTAGAAGGGAGGGAGAGGAAGGAAGGAGGAGAAAGAGAGAGAGAGACAGAGAGAGGGAGGAAAGAAGGACACTGGGAACTACTGGGGTACAAAATCTACCAAATTATGCTATGTCTATGTATGAACATACTACAATGAGTCTTGCATACATATATGAACATATACATATTTATAATCCATTAATGAATATATAACATGTATAGTACACTAATTAAAATAATAATAATAAAAGGGAGATTAGTGGATGAGGGAGAGGGAGGAGGGGAGAGAAAGTGAAGGTACTGTGGAATAAGGCTGATCAAATTATGCTATATATATGAATATGGCATAATGAATCCCAGTACTATGTATAATTATAATACACCAATAAAAAGAAAAAAGAAAAAGGAAGACAGTGGACTAAAAGGAAACAGTTGTTATTAGGGTAGTTACATTAGTGATTTAAACAAGTCTTTAATATTGCTATATTGTTTTTTTCCCCTTCACCTTTACACCCATTGTATTATGACACTGTTAACAATAGCCAAAATGTGAAATCAGCCAAGGTGTTCAACCACATATGAACAGACTAAAGACTGTGTTATTGTGGTGAATAAATTGATATTACTTGTTGCTATACTGTTTTTTAAAAAAATATTTATTTTTTTAGTTGTAGCTGAACACAACACCTTTATTTATTTATTTTTATGTGGTGCTGAGGATCAAACCCAGGGCCTCACACGTGCTAGGCAAGTACTCTACTGCCGAGCCACAACCTCAGCCTTGATATATTGTTTTTTATGGTTAAAAAATGGCATGTAGGTACTCCTTTATTAATCCAACAAAGGTTTACTGAGTGTCTACTATAAGCTGCTTTGTTTATTTTTTTTTAAAGAGAGAGAGAGAGAATTTTTAATATTTATTTTTTAGTTTTCGGCGGACACAACATCTTTGTTTGTATGTGGTGCTGAGGATCGAACCTGGGCCGCACGCATGCCAGGCGAGCGCGCTACCACTTGAGCCACATCCCCAGCCCTTCTTTGTCTATTTATTTTTGGTACTGGGCATTGAATCCAGGACCCCTTTACCATTGAGCTATTATCCCCAATTGTTTTTTATTTTCTATTTTGAGACAGGGTCTTGCTTAATTGCTGAGACTGGCCTTAAATTTGTGATTCTCTTGCCTCAGCCTCTAGGTTGCTGGGATTACAGGTGGTGTATGACTCCTGTTTTGTGTGATTTATTACCTAGATATAACACTTAAGATTAAATTTAAAGGAAAAATCTGCAACCTAGTATGTTCTGCAATCATTGGATGAATGTCTATGGGGAAAGCAAGTATATTCTGGTGAATTAGAATGTACAGAAGAACCATTAAAGGTTAAGCCTAAAAGAGGAAGAGACAAAAACACAATGTTTAAATACAATTTTAGAACTATGCTTAGAGGATTTAGTTAGCCAGGCTTTTAGGAGGGAATATAGCTAGGAAAGGCTTCCTAAAAGATTTGTTACTTGAGCTGAACCCTGAAAGGACTTGAGTTAAACAGGTTTATGGAGCAGAGACCCATTTCCAGCAGAGTAGAAACCATTAATTCATTCAACAAATGGGCACCTGCTATATGTCAGGCACACAGTAGTGAATATTTTTCACAAAAGGGCAGACATATTCCCTGACTCACTAAGGATCACTATTTATCATGGGTAGATAATCATCATATACACACACAAAAATCTAATACTTCAGAGAGCAGAAAGTACCATGATGAAAACAGAAGAAAGTGATATGATTGAGATGGGCAGAAGTGTTAAGGGACAGGCAGTGTTCAGGTAGAGAAGATCTTTTTTTTTTTTTTTTTTTTTTTTGATACCAGGGATTAAACTCAGGGGTACTCAACCACTGAGCTACATTCCTAGCCCCATTTTGTATTTTATTTAGGGACAGTGTCTCACTGGTTTGCTTAGCACCTTGCTTACAGGAGTGCACCACCATGCCCAGCAGAGACGATTTTAAGTAGCATCTTGAGGAAGAAAAAGGAGCCAGTTATATGAAAAACTGAAGCAAGAGTCATATATGTAATAATATATTTTTTTAGTGGCCATATTTGAAAAGGTAAAAAGAAACAGGTAAACTTAATTTTAATAATATATTTTATTTAATTCAACATATTTAAAATGTTATCATTTTAGTAAACATTTGATATACATTCAATGCAAAATTATTGAGATCTTTTACATTATCTTTTTTATACTAAGCCCTTGAAGTTGAGTTTGTACTTTATACTTACAGCATGTTTCAATTTAGACCAGGTACATTTTAGGGTAGGGGAGCTAGAACTCAGTGGTAGAGCATTTGCCTAGCATATATGGGGTCCTGTGTTTGACCCCATGCACTAGAAAAAAAGAAAAGAAAACTGATAGACTAAGCACATTTCAAGTGTCAATAGTTACATGTACTAGTAGTTATATCACCGAGCAGTACAGTTTAAGATATTGTAGGGGAGGGGCTGGGGTTGTGGCTTAGCAGTAGAGTGCTCGCCTTGCACACATGAAGCACTGGGTTCCATCCTCAACATCACATAAATTTTAACTAAATAAATAAAATAAAGGTATTGTGTCCATCTACAACTAAAAAATATTTTAAAAAAAGATATTGTAGGGGAGATGAATTGGGGGGTAAAGACTGAAAGGGCCCTGCTAGGCAAATGCTCTATCACTGAACTACATCCTAAGTACCCAAGTATGTTTTAATTATTATACTAATAAAGTTGTCAGTTCAGTGAGAGAAATGATGAGGACTAGAATTGAGCATGAGTATAAGGCACAAATATGGAAGGCAAAATCTGAAAAACATTTAGGAACTAAAACTGGCAGGACTTGGTACATTTTGAAGGTGAGATAAAGGATGCTTCCTACTTTTTAACCTGGGTAACTGAGTGGGATGGTACCATGAACTGAGAGACAGAACATGTCACCTAAAGCAAGCTTAGGGGAAAAAAAAATGAATTTTGTTATGAATATTTTGACTTTGAGGTATCTAAGGGACAACAAGGTGCAAGATGTCCAAAGATCAAAGAGAAATAAAAATAAGAAGCTTAAAATACAATTTTGGGAGTCATATAGACAGAGATTGTAACCATTTTGGAATCATCATAATAATTGATACTCCTTCAAGTTACCATTTCTGAGATAAATAAAAATTCAATAGTTAGCAAAGGACAAAATGTAAATTTAGAAAGAATCTCTCATTCCTATGATATTCATTTTTGCACAGTACCTTACATTTCAACAAATATTTGGAGAAGGCAACAAAGATACTGAGCAGTCTACACATAATGTGTTCCTGAAAACGTATATAAAATTAATGTGAAAAACACAATGAACAGACTTATATGTTACACAGAGATTGTTTCTCCAGAATTAAAAGGAAGTAACATAAGCTGAGCATGGTGGCACATGCCTGTAATTCTGGTGACTTGGGAGGCTAGCAATGTTGATGTTAAATTGTCAGTTTCAGAAATTTAACAAGACCCTGTCTCAAATTTTAAAAAAAGGAGAGGGTGCTGGGGATGTATCTCAGTGGTACAGTGCTTGCCTAGCATGAGCAAAATCCTGGGTTTAATCCCCAGTACTGTAAACCAACCGACAAACAAAAGTAACAACAAATTTTAATAATACTGGATAATACTAGGCTGGGGTTGTGGCTCAGGGGTAGAGCGCTTGCCTAGCACACATGAGGCACTGGGTTCAATTCTTAGTACAACATACAAATAAATAAAAAATAACAACTAAAAAAAATTAATACCACCATCCCTTGCCCTCTAGTACCATCTTTAATGAGATATTTCTAAAACTTTATATGCATTATTTGTTTTTCCCTTTACAACAAACTACTGTTGAACTTGAAATCCAATAAGTACCATATTGATAAAAAAAATTTCTGATTTTTTAACATCTTATAATTTACATCTTTGTTTTAATCGTGTTTATGATATTCTGTATACTAAGAATTCCCATGCATTTCGAGAAAAATGGACAAAATACAATAAATATTCAATTACATAAATTCATTAGTATTTGTGAAGAAGTGATGTTGCCAAAACTCACTAGTTGGCAGTTAGTCCTATGAAGCAAAAAAAAAAAAAGAAAAAAAATCTTAATCATAAGAGGTGTGTGTGTGTGTGTGTGTGTGTGTGTGTGTGTCTTTCTTTCACCCTCTCTTTCCAATCTCATAATACCCAAATGTCCAGGTTTCAACTGAAAATCATTAGTCACACCATTAACCAAGAAAGATCTCAAACTGGATGAAAAAAAAAAAATTAAAAGCTGTCAAAACTGAGATGCCAGTGATGTTGGGATTATTGGATAACGATTTTAAAGTAGTCATGATAAAGAAGAGCCAAATGGAAATACTAGAACTGAAAATGCAATAAACAATCAAATAAATAAAAAACCCAGAAGCTCAGCAAAACAGAGGGGCTTAAGGAATAAATCAGCAAGTGGAAAGACAGAACAACAGTAATTATATAACTTGAATAACAGAGAGAAAACAAAGTCCAAAACAAACAATGTGCCCCTGCAACTTGGGGATCAGTGAGAGCATCAAAAATGATCTAACATTTGTTTTATTAAGATCCTAGAAAGAGAGGAAAGAAAGGATGTGAAAAAGTATTTGAAGAAATAGTGACTGTAAATTCCACAAAATTGGGAAGAGATATAAACCTATATTTCAAGATGAGCAAACCCCAAATAGAATAAATCCAAAAAAATCCATGCCCGAACACATAACTGAACAATTGAACTTCTGAAAAGTAAAGACAAAACAATAACAACAACAAACAAACAAAAAAACCTCAAAGTAGCTTAGCACCCCCACCCCCATTGAGGAATAACCATTTGAATGACAGAAACCTTCTAGAGGCCAGAAGGAGGCAGCACAATATTTATCAAGTACTCAAACAAAAGTCCTGTCAACCGAGAATTTTATACCCAGTAAAAATATCCTTTAAAAAAAACGAAGGAAGCCAGGCGCGGTGGCGCACACCTATAATCCCCAAGTCTCAGGAGGCTGAGACAGGAGGATTGAGGGTTCAAAGCTAACCTCAGCAACAGTGAGGTGCTGAGCAACTCAGTGAGACCCTGTCTCTGAATAAATACAAAATAGGGCTGGGGATGTGGCTTAGTGGTGGAGTATACCTGAGTTCAATCCCCAGGACCAGCCCCCCACCCCCTGGCAAAAAGGAGAATTCCAGACATCTTCAAGATAAAGGAAAGCTAAGAGAATATCACAGCAGCAGACATACTTAAAAAACAAAAAAACAAACAAACAACAACAAAAAAAAAACGGTGGAAATTCTCCAAACAGAAAGGAAATACCAAGAGAAAGAACCTTAGGACATTAAGAAGGAAGAAGACATTAAGCAAAAATATGGGTAAACACAATGGGCTTTTCTTCTCCTAAATTCTACATTACACTTAACCATTGCAGCAAAAAATATAAACACTGTTTGATAGGGTTTTAATATGTGTAGAGAAGGCATTTAAAACCATTATAAATGGGCAGGGCCAAAGAGATCAAAGGGAGGTAAGATTTCTACCACCATTCAAACTGGTAAAATGATGGTTAACAGAACATTCAGTCATGTATATTTAATGGAATACTTAGAACAACCTCTAGAAAAGCAACATGAAGAGGTATGCTAAAAAGTACTATACGTAAATCAAAATAGAATTATAAAACAGTATAAATAAAATCATAAATTAAAAATAAGAAAAAAAGAATATACTTCAACATCTAACATTCGATAATTACATTAAACGGCAATGATCTAAATACACCAATGTAAAGAGAGATAGGCTGAATGGATTAAAAAACATGATCCAACTATATTTTGTCTATAAAAGGTTGGATGTAAAAGAATGAAAAATACATATTATATAAACATTAATAAAAGGAAAGCAGAAGTGGCTGAATATATAAAACTATCAGATAATATAGACTTCAGAGCAAAGAAAATTACTAGAGACAAAAAGGGACATTATGATACAAGAGTCAATCAACCAAGATGCAACAATCTCAGTTGTGTTTGTACCAAACAATAGAGCAACAAACTATATGAAGGAAAATCTGAAAAAGAAAATTCAGAAAAGAAGCTGACAAATCCAATTGTAAGTTTTGAAATTTCAACATTCCTCCTCAATAATCAATAGAACAAATATAGAAATAAACAAGGAAAACTCAACACCACCTACCAACAAGATCTAATCAATATTTGATAGTAACTCACCCAATAAACAGAACATATTTTTCAAGTGCCCACAAAATATATACCAACATAGACCAAATCCAAAGCCATAAAACAAACCTTGACAAATCTAAAATAGTTCAAATCATACAGAGTCTCTTCTGTGATTATACAAGTTAATCTGAACTAGAAATCAATGAGAGAAAGAGAAGAGGATTTGAACCAGAAATTAGCAACAGACAGATGGTAGGAAAATCTCCAAACAGTTGAAAAGTAATCAGTATACTTTGAATTAATTCACATGCCAAGGAGGAAGTCCTAAGGGATATTTTAAAAATAAAGAATTGAATAAAAAGGGAAGTATGTAATCAGAATTTGTGGGGAACAGCTATAGCAATGCTGAGAAGAATTATTGCATTAAATAGATATATTAGAAGAGAGGGAAGTCTCAAGTCAAGAATCTAAGCTAAGCCCCTATCTGAAGAATCTAGGAGAATCTGCTTCCTGGTTGCCATGTCCTGAACTGCTTTCTTCCTCCATGTCCTTCTGCCATGATGCTCTGCCTCACTTTGGGCACAGAGCTACAGAGTTGCCCTATGGTCGGAGACTTCTGAAACCACCTGATTTCACCCAGTACAAAACAAAATAAAACATGAGAAGTCTGAAGAGTGGGATTTTTCCAGGAAGGCAAAACAGTATATGGATAAGAGTCCCATTTGCTCGCCCCCCAACTTACCTCTGGATCTTGTGCCCTATCCCGAAGCCAGGTCATCTCATAATTGTAAGACCATGGATTCCCATGGACCAAAATCACTGGGCAATGACGATAATCACTGTTGAAGATACACCCCAGAATAAGGAATGGAGTTCTGAACCATGCTGCTACATGGATGAACCTCAGAGACACTTGGAACTGAAGCCTGTCACATATTGATTAATTCCATTTATAGAAGATATCCAAAATAGTTAAATTCATAGAGACAGAAAATGCATTGGTGGTTTTGAGGAGGGGGAAGGGGAAACAACTCCTTATTAATTATCCCCTCTGGGGATAATTAAAAATTTTGGACTAGATAGGTGGATGCACAACAGTATGAATATACTAAATGCCACTGAATTGTACTGACATTGCCTTTAAAAAAAGCAATTTACAGATTAACTTTGTATGTGACTTCAGGATGTGGTTTGCTCTATAAACCAGTTCCAATGCTTTTGAAGATGGAGAAGTGAAAAGAAAAATAATGGTGGTGCTTGAATTTCCCTCAATTGAAATGGTACTTGGTACAGAACATTCCTGATGTGAAAGCCACCAAGAATTTCCTCTATTTATTCAATGCCTATTACTTGGGTTTGGGGACTTCTTTTTTCCTTTGGTGCTACAATAAAGTTCCATTCCATTAAAAAAAAGAAAAAAAAAAAGGTATCTAGGAAAAAAGAACAAACAATCCAAAAATAAACAAACATCCTACAATAAGCAGAAGAAAGGAAACAATAAAGAGCATAAATTAGTAAAATTGAAAATAGAAAAACAATTGAGGGGAAAAAAATCAATGAAATAAAGATCTGGTTCCTTGGAATGATAAAAATGACAACTTCTAGCAAGTCTGACAAGGAAAAAAAAGACACAAATGATCAATATCATAAATGAAACTGGAAATATCATTAAAGTCTCTGCAGAAGTCAAAAGGATGGTAAGAAAATACTTAGAGCAACTCCATATGCATAAATTTGGTGACTCAGATGGAATGGGATAATTCTTCCAAAAAACACATATAACAAATTAACAAATACTAAGTAGATTACCTGAAATAGCCTATTAAGAAAATCAAATATGCAATTTAAAAGACTCCCAACAACCAGTCTCCAGGCATGGATGATTTACCTTGAGTTTAACACTGTATCACTGGGAAAGGATCAGAAAATTCTATAAACTTAGAAAGCAGTATTGGGAGAACAAAAATAATCACAAGGTCTAGGTGTAAATTCCAGCTTTGACACCTACTTGCTATTTGATTTTGAAGCTATATTGTCTGCATCTAGATTGATATCCCAGGTTCTTCTACTTCTTAGCTGTATGAGTTAAGCAAATAACTTACCCACTCTGTTTTCAATTTCCTTGTCTGTAAAATGATAATCAAGTGCTGACCTATACTCTCTTTTACCTAAGTCTTACAAAGACTCTTTTTTACCTAACTCTAGTCAGACTTCTCTACCCTCTACATCTCTACCCTGGCATCTTAGTGTCTGCATCAGCCAGTTGCATAAGAATCTTGCTAAGCCAGTTGAGAATCCTACCACACTGTTTTTCCACCCTAGGTATCTGATCACCATATACTGCCATCAGCAAGAATCCTGTCAAGTCAGTTTAGCCAGAAATCCCCCCTAACCCTAATGTTTTCTTTTAGTGTTTCCCACCCAATGACCCTCACTCTGCTTCTTGGCTAGAAATCTCCACTTTTTAATGATACAGTTCTATGTGGAGACAATTTTTCTTCAAATGCAATAGTTCCTGAATAAAATGCCATTTTACAGTTCTGTCCAATTCTGGTTTTAAGACCTCAGCTTTCTGTGAGCATTAAATGAATTAATACATGTTAACTGCCTTAAAATAAAATATTCCATAAACATTAGATTTCAATAACATCACTATTCTTTATCTACCATTTGTACATGCTTTGCATTACTTTTTAACAGGCTACCAAATAATATTTCTGTTACTATAAATAAACTATTCTATTGCCGGACACCTATTAGATGATTTCAGTTTTTCACTATATAATGCCATAGAGATACACTCATTTTTGCCAACTTTTTTACTTGCTTCTGGAGAAGTTATGGAATGGGAGTTACTAGGTCAGAAGGAATGAATGATTTTAAGACTCTTACCAGAATCTCCAAATTGCTTACCACTTTTTACTCTATCAATAGATTAAGGGTTCATCTCTCCATACCCTTGTCAACAATGAGCATCATAACTTCTTTGATTCAGTATTATTTTAACTTTCATTTCTTTGACTATTAGTGAAGTTTAATATTTTTCATGCTTTAAAAAAATTTTTTAGTTATACATGGACACAAGATCTTTATTTTGTTTATTTATTTTTATGTGGTGATGAGGATCAAACCTGGTGCCTCACATGCGCAAGGCAAGCGCTCTGCCACTGAGCCACAACCCTAGCCCTATTTTTTATATTTATTAGATATATATATTCTGCAAAATGTTTATGTCCTTTGCCCACTGAAATCAGTTAAATTGTTTTCCATATAAAAGTGGATTATATTATTGCTAAAAAATAGCATCTGGACCACAGAAATATTCCACAAATGGGGGAAGATAGCCGATATAAAGCAAGTACAGGTTTTAAATGTATTTGTGAAGTAGGACTTGTTTTTGTCAGTGACACTTGAGAAGCTTCCCTGGAAAAATGCTGTTGCTTTAGTTGGGGTTCCAGTATGAACACAGAACAGACCTGAACCTAACCTGCAGTGAGGCGCCAAGTTCAGTTGAAAAAGAAGCTGGAAGCAGTGCTATCAAAATAAGCCCAGTCTTGTTCAGTCAATTCCTAGCAGTCCTGAAGATGCCCAAACAGGAATAAATTATAGCTGTTTTAAGCTACTGAGTTTTGGGGTTGGTTTAATAGGTAAAAGTAGCAGATGAGCATACTTACCATATTAAACTATAAAACTCTGATGGAAAGAGATTCATATATACTCGATTACTAAGTTCCCTAGAGTAACACATAATAGTTCTTAGCAGAAATTTAAGGCCTTATAGTACATTCACCTATTCCTTTGTTTCCTTTCTCTTTCTCTCTCTCTTTTATTTATTTCTTTTGCTGAGAACACCTAGACACAATAACATCATTTGATGTTTATTCTGATCACCAATAGCATTCTCATGTAAAACTATGTATGATATAAAACAGTACATAATAAAAATTAAAATTCTGTTTTCAAGCAATGGTCTTCAAATGTCTTTCCAACTTTTAAACAACAAAATAGTATAATTTTTTGTGTATGAGTGTTTTAAAAGAACATAATTATACATGGAAATTCTAACTCTATCAGTTGTAAGAGCATTTAAGACTAGAGAAAATACAACAAAATGGTATCAGGGTGTAATCACGTGTCATTTTTTTTAAGTCCTTTTTTAAAATGACAGAGCAGACACAAAGGGAATTTAATTTACTCAAAGCTATAATTTTTATTATACACACATATTTAAGCAGATTTTAAACATTTTTTTAAATTTATTTTTTCAATCATTTTATAGAGAAACAATTTTAACTGATTTTAATCGGCAAAGGACATATATTTTATATACTTATTATTATTAATTTTTTTGTATGATTAAATCCAGGGGCACTTTAGCTTGAGCTACATTTCCAGCCCTTTTTTATTTTAATTTTGAGACAGGTTCTCACTAAGTTGCTTAGGCTGACCTTGAATTTGTGATCCTCCTGACTCAGTCTCCCAAGTCCTGGGATTACAGGCTTGTAATTAATATTTTAAAAGTTATTACTAGATATAATTATAACCATTTTAAAATTAGTACAATGCCAGGTACATTTTTGAATTAAAATCAAAATAATCAGAAAAAAAACAATATCTTTTTTGGCTTTATGATGTCAGTAGGTTTCAAGCAATACTGTCAAGATGAATACTAAAACAATCCATTTCTTTTCTGCATTATTAGTCAGACTAGGACAACTACAGCAGAATATATCAAGTTCAAAAGCATTAAAAGTTTTGAGCTCCTTTCAATAATAAGGGAGAAATGGGAACATTTGTCCAAATGAGTTTAAAAAGTTTTCAAAAGCTAATGGAACAAAAATTTCCCTAGAGAATTAAAAAAAAAAAATTACCATTTCTATTAAGATTAAAATTTGAAAATCTGGTATAGTAGCCTATTCCCAAGGGTAAAAACAGGGTAACAAACTGACCATACCCCAGAGAAGAAGTACTTCTGGACTACGTGGATCCAATCAAACCAGTGAAATGGCTATTGCACTGAAGGCACTTGACTCCTGTAGAGGAATCCTTATTCGGTAGCACAAGACCCCTAGAGAATGTTAAACAAGAAGGGATCTAGAAGGGATTTGGACGCTAGAAAACAATCAACCTCTCAGATATAAATGAACCCAGAATGTGCACAGAACCTCTCTTTATTTTTAAGTATTTAAAAAAGTTTAATAGCAATGCTAACAACAAAAACAAACAAACAAGAAGTCTATAGGAAAATATGTAGTATTTTTTAAAAGAAGGTCCCTTCACATAGTTAAAAGAATAGCAAAGAATTTAAAAATTAAGAATTTATAACTATTTGAGAATGTTAGGAACTAAATAAAAAACAGAAAATCCAAGAAGTGCTCTCCTTTAATAACTGGTTAGAAGTAACAACATAATGGCCTTTTCTGTTATTGTATCAGGGTGTACCTCCCACAGGTTTTTTCCTTGCCAAAGCCAAGAAACCTCAAGACACTTAAAAAAAAATATTTAAAACAATTTCCTGTTTCCTCTAATCCCAATTCCAATACTTGTGAGTTGGCTTCAAATTTAGCCATATACTGAAATGTGAATTCTTAAATACAGAGACTGGCTGCTACCTAAATTCCTTTGCTTTTGAAACTCAGTGAAATATTTCAAATGTGCTTTCTTCTTAATATAACAAATGAGGACTGACTACAATATTATTATATTCAGTCCCCCTAAAATGGGTTGCCTAAACCTTTTCCTTCACTTTCTAAAAAATGATTCTAAGTGCAGAGCTAACTCTTATAACTCCATTAAAAAAAAAAAAAAGTCATGCAGTATAACGTAAAATACAACCTTTGAAGCAATCTTGAAAATTCCCCTAATATAATGCTGTTACTATGGTAACTCTTGCAGGCTAGTTCTTTGACTAGATTGTTGAGTGTGAACAAGGTTACCTCACTATCTTTTATTCTATTCTTATGAAATGTTATCCTTTTTAATAGCACACACATTTAAAAGAAAAGTTATCTACCCAGTTAGCCATACTGAACCTATTCTTTTGATTCAATGCTTATTTCTAAAGTCTATGTTTTCTGATGACTTTTCTCCTTGAATACTATTTCAAGAAAACAACAGAAATCAAATCTTAGTTGTGATCATCAATCAACGCCATATTTTCTGTTAATCATCCCTCTGAGTTTTCTTTGTGACTTTTTCCCATTCTAGGCTTTTTGGGTAGAAAATTTCAGTTATAAATATTAAATATGTGGCAATTCAAATTATTTTTTAAAATTTTGTTGTTGTTGATTGACCTTTATTTTATTCATTTATTTATATGCGGTGCTGAGAATTGAACCCAGTGCCTCACACATGCAAGGCAAGCATATTCTGTCAGTGAGCTACAAACAACCCAAGCCCTGAAAATATTTTTAAAAACATTAGGGATAGGATTAAGGTACATAACCAATGATTCCTTTTTTAAAAAAGCTTTAAAAAAATTGATGGGTATGTGAATTGTGTTCAATGAGTAAACAGCTATATTACTTAGGCAAAATGCCAAAGACATTCCTAACTGATACTTCCCCTGTGCAGCCTCCCAACCCACGACAATCATGAGTTTCTCTTAAAAAGACTACAAAGGAAGACACACATAAACCAGCTCTAGTCAGCAAAAGGAGCTATATTTCATTTTAGCCTAAATTCCACTGATGTAGTACATTATAGTCTATAAGGTAATTTCATGAGTACTCCCTTACTGAATCCCATGACCAATGTGTAAAGTATACAGGATAGGTACTATTACCTCCATTTTAAAGATGTGGCTTTGTGTGAAGCACCTCCCCTCCTTCTCCACTAAAAAAGCCCTAGCTGATGAACAGAAGTAGTAAACTATCACTTCTACAATGCACAAATCACATGGCTAGGTAGCTCCATGGCCGAGGATTGTCTAGCATACAGGAAGCTCTGAATTCAATCCCAAGTACTACTTACACACACACAAAAGACAAAATAAAAATCATGGCTTTGGGCAAAGCACATGATGAGATAATTAGAGTCCTCTTAATATAAACAATAGGATGTAGTTCTCACAGATGTTACCTTACATACATAGGTCTTCTCTAAACTTCCTGATTCTATGGCATACAGGGCTGGGTCAGAGACTTGTGTTATTGGTTCTTCTGGTATCTTGCTTCTCTCACTGCATTCTATGTAAAGTTTTTTTTTTTTTTAATATTTATTTTTTAGAAGTAGTTGGACACAATACCTTTATTTATTTATTTATTTTTATGTGATTAAAAAAAACAAAATTTACCATTTTAACAATTTCCATGTGTACAATTTGGTAGTGGTTAAGTATAGTCACATTGTACAACCAATTAATGCCTTTTCGGTTGTCTATTTTCCATTTTCCCCTGGTAAATTATAATTCTTTTTTTTTTTTTTGGTAATGCTGGGGATTGAACCCAGGCCTTATGTATGCAAGGCAAGCACTCTGCCAACTGAGCTATATCTCCAGCCCTAAATTATAATTCTTTTTTTTTTCAAACAAAGAATAATAATTTTAATGAGATGAAAATTACCCTGATCTGATAATTCTTAAGGGAAGAACTATGTTATGTTTTTAGTGCCTAGTACACCCTATTACACAGAATAGTCTTATATACTTCTGTGTGTGTGTGGGGGGGTGGTACTCAGGATTGAACCCAGGGGTGCTCTATTCCTGAGCTTGACATTCCAAATCATTTTTATTTAGTTAGTTTTTATTTTGAGACAGAGTCTCACTAAATTGCCCAGGCTGGCCTCAAATTTGCAATCCTCCTGCCTCAGCCTCCTGCGTGGCTGGGATTATAGGCATGTGCCACTGTGCCCAGCTTAATAAATACTTTCTGAATACAAGTTTCTGCTGCATGTTTGTCTGTCTATCTATCCATTCACCTAATTCAGAAACAGAACTAAGGAATGAGGTATTTCCACAAAAATGATGCAAATTTGTTAACCAGAAGGAAAGACTTTTTTCGACTAGTTTCCCAATTAGGGTATGAAGAGAATTAGATTATGTCCCCCCAAATATGCCACCTTGTCTAAAGACTAAACTAGAGCAACTGAAAAAACAGCAGATGCAAGAGAATCTCTTTGCCCTCTTCTTTTCTGTCTAAAAGCAAGGCAACAGAAGTTTTCATTCAAAGTTGTCTCTCTCTCTTAATTATTACAGATGACTGACTCTTTAATGAGGAGACACCATTTGAGTCTGCACAACAAACATTACTAAAAAATCTTTTTCTTCTGTTAGTTTTCCCATAAATTTAACCTCCTACCATTTATATTCCCTAGAAACCCAATCACCTCACCCATGTCTACTTACTTTTCCACAATTTATTGCTCTCTGTAAAAATGATATATAAGCCCCTTGGTCTAACCACTTCTTTGGATCTTCATTTCTTTCCTATGAAGACTTCTTTATATATAATAAACCTTTTCTCCTGTTAATGTATCTTCTGTCAATTTAATTTGCAGGACATCTGTCATTAATCTAAGTTTGGATCTGGAGTGTCCTCCAAAGTTTCATGTGTTAAAGGTTTGGTCACCAGTCTGTGGCACTAGTGGAAGGTGGTGGAAAGTTTAGGAGGTGGGGCCTAGTTGGAGAAAGTAGATCATTGAGGCCATGTCCCTGAAAAGAAAAACTTTTCTCTCCCTTCAGGTAAATTGCAGATATTTTCATAAATTTGGATGAGTATAATCTGTAGTTTCAAGATTTTTCTCAAATATACATTTAAATAATGTGATAAAATCAAAGTAGTTTAGCAAACAGGTATTGATATTAACATGTTGCCAGGTATGGTGGCACACACCAGTTATCCCAGAGACTTGGGAAGCTGAGGCAGGAGGATTACAAATTTGATGCCAGCTTCAGCAACTCAGCAAGACACTGTTTTAAAATAAAAAAGGCTGGTAATATAGTGCAGTAGTAGAGTGTCTCTGTCTTCAATGCCCAGTACCCCCACCCCTCCTGGCCAAATTAATATTTTAACTTTCCTATTATTTAAATATGTGGGGCTAAATAAGGATGGACTATTGTTGAGAAACTAAAAATGTTAATAACTAATGACTGGTTAACAGATCAATTTTTATTCAGCTTATGATTAATTCTTTGCTTTAGTTTATTTCTAATTCTGTTTTCAAAAAGGAAAACTTGCTTAGTATAAATAATTCATAGACTACTATGTAATTTTGTTGGCATATAACTGAATTTGTTCAAACACCTGAGTGACATCTGCAACATTCTCCTCTTCACAGCAATGTTAATAAGATTTTTCAGACTTTATCTAACTGAAAAAGGGAAAAGTAACATAAATTTATTTCATCAACAAATATTTATGTGCACCAGACACAGAGGCACATGCCTGTAATCCCAGCAATTAAAGAGGCTGAGGCAGGAGGATCACAAATGCAGGTCAGCCTCAGCAACTTAGCAAGACCCAGTTTCAAAATAAAAAATAAAAGGGCCGTGGATATCCCTCAGTGGTAAAGCACCCCTTGTCAATCCCCAGTATAAAAGAAAAACAACAACAACAACAACAAAAAAAAAAAAAAAAAAAAAAAAAAAAA
>NW_026000019.1:12855594-12877970 GCF_001458135.2 Marmota marmota marmota
AAAAAAAAAAAAAAAAAAAAAAAAAAAAAAAAAAAAAAAAAAAAAAAAAAAGGAAGGAAGAGGAAAGAAAAGAAGGAAGTTTGGTTGACTTATGTGCAATTTTTATTTTATTAAAACTTGTAATATATTTGTAAAGGTGCTTTGATCAACCATAGATAATAATCAGGATAATAATAATTACAACCCAGAAAAGAAAAAAAATTAATCTCTAATCAGCACCTTGTAAAGAAGTAAAGAATTTAATTTCAATTTATATACATACATAGATGACAAAAGTCATTAAAATATAAAAATGTATTACATTTGTTACATATAGTTTGGAACTGGAGTGTCCTCCAAAGTTTCATGTGTTAAAGGTTTGGTCACCAGCCTGTGGCACTAGTGGAAGTGGTGGAAAGTTTAGGAGGTGGGGCCTAGTTGGAGAAAGTAGATAATTGAGGCCATGCCCCTGAAGGATATATTGGGATCTCTCTCTCTCTCTCCCCCTCCCCTCTCCCCTTCTCTCCCCACTTCCGTCCCCCCATTTCTGGTTACCATGAGCTGACCAGCTTTGCTCTACTGAACATTCCCTGCAACGATGTTTTGTCTGGTCACAGGTCCAATATTGATGGGAACAAGCAACCATGGACAGAAACCTCTGGAATTCTAAACCTAAATAAATCCTCCTTTAAGTTGATTTTTTTTCCCCAGGTATTTTGTCATGGTGATGGAAAGATGACTAACACAACATTAAAATAAAAATATATTACATTAAAATAAATGGGAAAGAGATAAACTTTCTATCGTAGACTGCTTAATTTTTTAATAAATTATGCTAAATATCAGACTTTTTTATTTAGGCAACCTGGATATATTTAGTAGAAATATTTAGCAGTTTTATTTTAAAATATGTTTTAAATGTACTAGTAATGACATATTTTATATTTTTTAAAACTTCAGATGAAAAATTTCAGCTGTAAATTTAAAAATGTTCACGAGATAATATAGCATATAAAATTAATTGTAGGGACTCATGAATGGCCAAAAATGTCTAAAGACCAGAAAACTATTAAAATTATTATTTTTCTAGCTTTGACTTTTTTAGATTCGGAGTGCCCCCCAATCTTACCTCCATACTAGGGATTTAACCTAGGGGCTCTCTACCACCGGGCCACAACTCCAGCCCCTTTTTAAATTTTGAGATAGGGTCTCACTAAATTGCCCAGGCTGTCCTCAAACTTGGAATCCTCAGCCTGAGCATCTTAAGTAGCTGGGATTATAGAAGAATGCCACCGTGCCTGGCAGGATTTAGGAGTGCTTACAGACTTAAGGAATTCAGGTTTTTGGCTTCTTAATGAATGGTATTAGTATAGTCATAGCTACATTATGTTCTAAAATATTCAACCAAAAATACAATGTTTATTTTCACCTAGGAATGGGAGAATGGTTCTTAATAATTTAGTAAAAGGAATCATAAAATACCATGTATCAAATCAGCTGGCTAATTTATAAATTTATTATAACAACCTTCAAAATGATAATGTATTCCAACACTGAAAGATGGCATTTCTCAGCAAGAGTTAAAATTATGGGAGCTATGGGGATGTGTTTTCTTCACTGAGGTCCCTAAATTATATCAGTTAACACGAGTACCTATTAGTAGTAAAATTATTGGCCACATTTATCACTACTACTCTAACCACAGAATCTATTGCAAAAAAATACAAGTATGTTATAATGTGTTCTGCTGGACCAAATCTCAAAGCTTACTAAAATAATGCCCTAATCTTTCATGACTATCAGACACTTTTGGTAAGTATTTTGTAGCATTAGCTAAGGCTCTTAAAATACAGTCTCTCAATTAAAAAACAAAAATCACTGAAAAAATTTTACACAAGTATTTAAAAATAACTACAATAATTTTAATTAGTTACATTTCCTTTACCAACTACAGATGAGAAGCACAGTATCTAAGGTGTGGGCTAATATTGATTTAAATAGATAAAGAAGGAATGCATTTTAGTAAAAGGAAGTGAGATCATTGATTGACATTTCTTGGAAAAAGGTTAAAAATTCAAAAGGAGTGACTGCATGTAGCTCAGAACTTAAAAGCTTTTTTCTTTTCCAAACAGAAGAGCACGAGCAAGTAATAACGGGTTGCCATGGAGACAAAAAACTAGAGGGATCTAAGAACTCAATTTGCAGTTAAATGGGCTGGAAACAATCCTTACTACTTGGTGAAGGAAAGCGATTAAAAGTATACTTGATTGCCAGAGGGACTCTTTTTTACCTAGCCATTTCCCCACCTCATTAATGAGCAAGGAAGTCTAAAAAACCAAATGAAAACCCAAGGTATCCTTAGACTGAACCCATTAAACGTAATTCAGGATTTCAAACATTATCACAATCCTTCCTATTCTAAGCGACGATATTACTTTTCAATGGTATTCATCAGTAAATATTAGAATGAGACTAAAATTACGTTTAAGAACAAACTGATATAAATGAAGGAACCATAATTGCAGTGAGAAAAAAGAACATGACCAATGGAAAAGTAACCAGAGTGAGAAATAGATTCAAGAAGTGAAAATTCAGACCCTGAAAAGTCTCTTTAAGTCAATTATAGTATACCTTTGTGAGTGCTGTAAAGGGCTGCAAACGTCACCATGAAGAAAGTTGTGGAGTATTTGCCAGCATTAACTAAATGAGGAAAGGCCCTTCTTGTGTCACGGTATCGACGCAGGCACTGGATGAAGCGAAGCCAAGCAGGAATGCACTGAACAATGGCTCGCACACCATATGAATATTTATGGCAGATTTCTGGTTCTGTGAAGATTCCAAAAAAGAAAAAAATTACAACTAAAAAATAAGCATGTTTACAACACATAGTCATACAGGGTAACCATTAGCAAGTTCACAAAGGCAAAAGGCTTAGGGTTCAGAATTACTTCCTTCCTTGCAACTATTATATTCTCAAGCCTTTTAGTGGTAGTTAAACCAAGGAAAAGAGGTAAAAATCTATAGAGGGGACTAGAAGGAAAATCTGCTCTCAGATTTATGGATATGTGTTCTAGAATCACTTTCTTTGGAGTTTGCCAGACCTTTAAGAAAATTAGAAAATGAGTACACTATAAAGAGGGGAAAACTAATTTGCTCTATAATTTGAAACATCTGGAAAATTAAGAAATGTCACAGGTGACTTCAGATAATTCGATGAACTGCAAACCATCACAGCATAATACATCCAACAGTACATGCTCTTGTGCTAAAAACAAAACAAAACAAAATAAAAGCCCCAACCAAGAATAAACATTCTATTTTTAAATGAAAAGAAAAAGTTAATAAATTGTTTCTTGAATTCTGGTTATATATTGTTGTGTGTTCAACATACAATAGGGTTGTGATCCACTGGAAATCACTGAAAATGTGTCTGGCACAGACTTTATCAAAGTTTTATTAGTCAGATGTTACATAATCTATCTAGATGCTTGTCATGAACATAAAATTGAATTCCTGGCACAAAATAGGAGTGGGACAAAGAGTCAGAGAAAATCAAGGTCCCAAATAAGAATTAAAAGTCATTATCATGAATTACTTGAAGCACTTATTCTGATTCCATATAATCAGAATTTTTGATCGCTGGTATAACATTCTAAAGCATACTGTGATGACACTTTGTTGGCATCACAGTATTTGTGATATATTAGAGCTTTAAAAAATGGTTTTAGAATTCTTTAAGTATAACTTGTAAATCTCTTGGCAAACAGATGACTAAAATCATAGCACAATTTAAAAGCCAAATTATTTCAGATAAGGAATTGTTAACAGAGTGCCAAGTACATTTAGTTAAGTTTGTAATATTATTGGATGAGTTTTCACCATGACCTTAACTTTCTCAGTTATCATTCCCGATATTTCTTGGTTTACACTGGCAATTTTGTAGTGGGAATGCAAGTTCATATCCTACCTTCTGAATCATTTGGCAACAGGCCCTTACTTTTATTCCATTCAAGCTCAAAACTGTAGAAGCAGATCATATATTCCAGGTCCATTAGGATCACTGACAGGCTGTTCAGCTGATCAGCCAGCCAGAAATCAGCAAAGCCTACCTTATGAAAGGGGGCAGTAAATACTCGAAACTGAGAGAAAAAAGAAAAAAAAAATCAGAAAACACAGAAAGAAGAAAAGTCATATTAGATTTCTCTAATTCATGTCTGAATACTCAGCATTATTACTTTAGTTGATAAAATGAAAATCAGTGGACCAATCACAGACAAACACAAGGACCAGGAAACTGGCTTGGTAGGGAAGGGAATGAATTCAATGGACAACTAAGAAGGAAATGGGCACGGAGGCAGGATTGCTACAGTTAAAAAACAAAGAGAAGAGGTAGGAAGAGTTGAAGCTGAAAGTGAAGAGTGGCAGATGGTATAAGTACTGAGAGGAAGTTTAATGTTAGGCTCTAATGGAAAATTTGCTGGACAGGTGAATACTATGATCATTTCCAGAATGTTTTACTATCTTAGATAAATGAATACAAAGCTCTGTGCCTGCAAAGGACAGGTAGGAAGGAACACTATTTGAAGCACACTTTATTCTCTAACCAAAGTGAATTTCATTTCACTAATGTTATGGTAATAGTGTGTTCATTTTGAAATCAGCCCTCTTCACACTGTTCTAAAAACAGTGATAAATGTATTAAACAAATTAAACATTAAGATAATAAGTTACAGGGCTTATGTGTGCTTTAACCCTCATAACAATTCTATAAGTTAGATACTATTCACGTTCTCATTTTCCAGAAGACCTACACAAACTTAGCCTGCCCTGTTCTGTGGAAGCCTGTTTACCATGGCAAAGGGGGTGATTAATGCAATCATCAGAAACAGGTTCAATCTGCACAGACTGCCTTGATAAGCCTGTGTGAAGTAAAGATGAGATGAAGGGAGCTTTATTCACTCTTGGACCTCTGCTATCTTACTACAACAGGAGAAAATGGACTCCTGAAACAAGGAATTCTGACAAGCAGCAGTTTTGAAAAAACGAGTAATTCTCTTGCTCCCTAGAAATCTAGCTATATATATATTCTTTTAGTAAACAAAATCAACCTGGGAGTGTATGGCATTTCCCTTTCAGACTTGTTTTTTTCCCCCCTAAATATTTCTCTTTATTATTTTAGGAGGATAAATGGCTATATATAAATGGCTATATTATGAATCAATCCTGGGTGTCAACTTTCTATGACAGATATTGCCTTGGATCCTTGGAGAATTGGAAGCTAGACCAGGTATTTGTGGGATACAAAGCAGGTTTTGAGATGTTATTTTTCTGGAGCTGATATATCTTGGTTCCATGACTCAGTCTCTTGGTTACTCTGACACTTTTTCAGTGAATCTAATAAACCAGAGAGAAAAGTTATACTATTTGTGACCATAAGCTCCAGATACAGAAAATTCTTTTGGATGGGTGTTGTAGGGTAGTGTAGGATGGTAGTTATCTATGCAAGTAGAGATTCTGGTGCCAGTTTTTATAATATTTTAAGAAACTCTAGGGTACAGGATAGACTTAAAGACCAAAGAGACAAAGACAGGATGATAATTAAGAATATTAATGCCAAAAAAAAAAAAAAATCAGAAAGTTTACTCAATCTCTTTTTTAAAAATAAAAATATATTTTTAGTTGCTAACAGACCTACATTTTATTTATTTATATGTGGTGCTGAGAATCAAACCCAGTGTCTCACACATGCTAGGCAAGCGCTCTACCATTGAGCTACAATTCCAGCCCAAGTTTACTCAATCTCTAGTTATAGACTTTAGTGAAATTCATAGCCTAGGGAAAATTCTTCTGACATAAAGACATTCTCTCACAATCTGTCAACCCCATCCTCAAAACATGGCTGATATAGAAAATCTCCATAGGAGCAGCAGCAAAAGATAATGCATTAAACAAGAAGCCAAGGGATGGAGAGACAGCCATAAAAAAAAAGACTGGTATGAAAATAAAAATGAGAGGAAGGGAAATTTTACAGAAGATGAAAAGAGGAAGAAATGAGGGAGTAGTAAATGTTGGTTTAAGACAACTAATGAAGGAAAGAATGCAGTTATAGTCATTAATGCATTTAACAAAGACTTATTAAGTATTTATGTCAGGCATTGTGGAGGTAGAGATAAATAAAACATAGTCTCTATCTTCAAAAACACACAGTCTAGGTGAGCAAATAAATACCCAGACATAAAATTATAACACCATATAGTAAGTGCTGTAATAGAGATAGACATATACTACCCTGGACATACAGAGAAGGGAACAAGTACATCTGTTAGAGGTAAGGTGACATGGAGAAAACAAATAGATAATACTTACTCTGACATTTACACATAGTCAAATTCATTTCAGATTTATCTGAACTCTCCTTCTGAGTGAGAATCTAGTAACTTGCCTTTCCTTTTTCTTGTTCTGGCTAAGGCCTTTCAAGTTCTCCACTTCTACTTTGTGATTATGATAAAAAGGATAAAGATTTCTAGAGTAGTAGTAGTATGAAATTGAGAGTCAGTTCTGAATATCTGATGTTTTACTATATACATATAAAATACCAATAATAAATTAGTCTAGGATGAGTATTCCTTATGTGAAATGCTTGAGGGCCAGAAGTATTTCAGATTTTGGAATAGTTGTATAGATGTAATAAGATATCTTGGGGATGGGACTCAGGTCTAAAGATAAGACTGAGATTCATTTATGTTTCATATATACCTTATACACATAGCCTGAAGGTAATTTTATATGACAGTTTTAGTGTGGCTGCATTCTGACTATGAAATGTAGAATTTTTTTTCTAGTAGCTTAATGTTGGTGCTTGAAAAGTTTTGAATTTTGAAGCATTTCAGCTTTTCAGATTTGAAATGTTCAGCCTATGCAAAGAATATGTTAACATAATCTTCTAAGTTAATATGAATAAACAGATAAGAAGACAAAGTTTTAATTTCTACTTTTTAGAGGTTTGTCAATAAATACAATACCTTTCCAAATTTGATTTTTATATTCCACTACTTTTATCCACTAGATCAAATAAAGTATTTTAGATAAAGTGACTAACAGGTCTAACTGCTAAATGTTAGTGTTCAATAGAACAGTTTATGGAGCCAGATGGCCGGGTTTCATATCCCATCTCCATTACTTACTATGTGATTTTAGGCAAGATGTTCAATTTTTCTGATATATAAAAAATGGGGATTAACAGCAGCTCCAATCTTAGGGCTTACTAAAAAATTTAAATAAATTATTACATATAAAATGCTTTATTAACTAACAATACATCCCTATACACTTTTTTCAGTGCTGGGAAGGAACCCAGGACATTGGGTATGCCAGGCTAGTGCCCCACCATTGAAGTACATCCTGAGCCTTCTATTATAATACACATGTAAAAATTTTACTATAGAACTAAAGAAAATACTGTTAAAAACTGATTTCTAAATTATATAACAGAGAACTCTTAAGTTAAAAATGAATTAGCCTATTTTAAGTTCATGTTTTTGTTAGAAAATATGAGGCATTTTTTATGTTTTCTAATTGGATTTCTGATTGGGGCAAATACAGATTTAGAGAAAAGAATATATGATTTAATGGATGTAAATAATCTGCAAAAAAACCAACCTGCACTAAATTTGACATACAATATCAATATCAAAATAAGTCAGTATCTGAAAAAAATTTTCATCTTTTTTTCAGAGGTGGGGAAAGAATAGCATATATCAATTTCATAGACTCCATTATAAATATGAATATAACCCAGCTGCAGTGGTACACGCCTGTAATCCCAGTGACTGCGTGGCTAGGGCAAAAGGGATCACAAGTTTAAGAACAGCCTCAAAAACTTAGTGAGACCCTGTTTCAAAATAAAATAAAATAAAAATAGGTTGGTGATGAAGCTCAGTGGTAGAGTGCTCCAGGTTCAATCACCAGTACTGGGGGAAAAATATACACACACACCACCCAGTGCCTACCATTATGGTCAAGTGACAAATGGAATTTTCCCCACTAAAAATTAAAAGAAGGGGTAAAAAAGAGGAACTAATGAAATATAGTTTATTTTAGGATGAGGATTTACAACATAACTAAAGTGAAACATTCTTGTTAATTTAATAAAAATAAACCTGGATTTCTCAGTGAGATTTGAATTAAAATAAGTCAACAGGTCAATTGATATTAAATGACCTATACGTAATAACATTAATAACAATAATAATAACAAACCACAATGTTGCTTTCTGTATCTCACTGTTTTTTGAAGGAGCATTTTATTATTCTATTATTTCTTCTTATATCATCATTGCCAACCTGTTTCATAAACAAGTCCTCATTTATCAACAAACATACAGCAGATACATAAACAAATGTCCACTCAATGGGAAACCCTTCTCTAATAAGAGTAACTGGTCATGCATAAATCACAGCTTGCTATTTAAACAAAGAAGAACACAGGGGGGAATGTTCACTTCACACACAATGAACACAACTATATTATTATCCTGTTGTTACAATGATGTAATTATAGAAACACCTGAGTTTTCTGAGTCTATTGAAATCTCATTTTAAAATAATTTTACAGAGATTTCACATTGAGGCAAGAAACAATAGTGTTTATAATCTAAAAGATATTTCTCTGGAACTAGAATAATACTACATCTTTTGTGGAAATAACAGCTGAAAAATTCCAACTCTAATAATAAAATGACAGATCATCTGAAAGAAGAAAGGTAATCTAATATTAAACTGACAATGACTTATTTTTTTGTACTATAAACCTCAAGAGATAAATAAAGGCTCAAATTTGTCTTCTATCTGCAAAAACAAACACAACCCCTGACAAAATGTATTAAAGAGAATGATTTTCTCATGACTGATCAAAATGCTTTTGTACATTTAATTTCCACAAGCAGAAGTCAAAGGTGGGTCTAGTGGTACTATTACACTTAAGGTTTATGTCCCACTCTCCAATGAAATGGGAGAAAATCCCAATTTGTAATAAAAATCTTGATGAAAGGTGAATAAATTCCTATAAGAAACACAAATAGAATTCAATCAGCTTTGGGAAATAAAAGCCAAGGATCTGAGGTCCATTGCTTTGCTATAAACACTTACTTGTCTGTAACAGGGATTGAGCCCAGGGGTGCTTAACTGCCAGGCCACATCCCCAACCTTTTTTTGTTTTTTATTTTGAGACAGGATCTCACTTGCTAAATTGCTGAGTCTGGCTTTGAACTTTCGATCCTCCTGCCTCAGCCTCCTTAATCAGTGGGATTACACGTGTGTACTTAACATGCTTGGCTTTTTTTTTTTTTTAAATCATAGACTGTTAAAGAGAAAACAAACAGCAGCAACAACAACAATAAAAAAAACACCAACAACAACTCCTCTGCTAACCCACAGGGGCATAAAAAAGGCAAACAAAACAAAACCCAAAAAAACCCTACATTTTTCAGGGAGTTATACTTATGTGGTTAAAGAGAGAAGACAATTATGGCAATTCTAAAATTTATATGGGGACTTGTCATTTTAATCACTAATTCTCACTCTTGCTGGTTACAGTTTACAATCTAAGAAGTAATTATATGGGCTGGGGTTGTGGCTCAGTGGCAGAGTGCTTGCTTGTCTAGCATGCGTGAGGCACTGGGTTCAATCCTCAGCAACACATAAAAAGAGATAAATAAAATAAAGGTATTGTGTTCATTTTTAAAAAAATTTAAAAAGAAGTAATTATATGACAGCATTCTTAATTGATTTTTAAACAGAGCTGGCCTAACTTAGGAGTAAGCAGAACAACTCTCCCAGAGCTACCTTTGTGCTACCACAAAACATACAGCTATCATTTTTATGGAAAACTTTATATCCTATTATTGAGAATAAATTATTTTGGAGACCATTAAGAAACAGGTAAAGTGGAAGAAATGATATTTATTACAAACAACAATCAAAGTTTGTTTCTCAAACTGAATGTGGTGATCTGATAAGAAATCTACCAGTTTTAGAAAACCAATCTTTCCTAATATAAAGTACTGATTACTTACATCAATAACAAGAAAGTCACAATAGTTTTAACAATTTTTTTTAAAAGAAAGAAACTGACAAAGCCCTACATGTTATCACAGCTGGTTAAATAATCTATGTAATGAATTCATAAATCACTATAATTTGCAAAATCATTTCAATATCTGACCACTTTCCACTTCATTATAGGAGGAGGGGAAAAATGCATGAGCCCTTTTTCCAAGGGCCACCTTACTACACACCTTTCAGGAATCTCTGCTACATACATTCTTTGCTTCTCAAGCTGAGGTGCCACTCACACAGACACAATGTGAGTAGTGCCTCTGGAGTTGTACAACCACACAGTCTTAGTTTTATCTTAGAAGAAGCCAATAACCAATATACTATTCTAAAAATACTACCAAGTTTCTGGACTTACCAGCAGTTTAAGCAGCCAAAATCGGGACTTATAATAGAAAGTTTTAGTGGGGTTGATAAGAAAGAAAACCATAAATCCATAAAGGGCAAGTGGATACACATATGTGGGGATGACACTAATTGGAGAAAAGAAGCATGCCAGAAGGCTCAGGCACCACAATATCCCCAGGAATCCAGCAATCTGGTAAAGGACAAGGAAGACAAAAAGAGAGAAAATTATTTCTATTTTTACCATTACTTAGAAATATCTCTAATAAACAAAAGTAAGAAAAATAATTAGTAATTAAGAAAATAATTCCTTTTAAGTAGAAGATGGATTTCAGTACTCTAATAAACTAGCTATACATATAAAGCAAACTACATTCACGGGTCTAATGACTTGCTTTGATTACCTCAAAGAGATGCTGATGAGACAAATTGTTTCTTGGATTAAGTTCAAAGATGAGCACATGATTTACTCCAGCCTGTCTCCAACCATACGTGTTGATGCCCAGTAGAAAAAGGAATTCGATCAGAAGAAAGCCACCCCGATAGATTCTTACCAAGGGCCATATACTTTGATTTGTTTCAAGTTTAAAAATAGCTGAAAGAATATTAATATATTAGTTAGTTATAAAACCCAAAAAGTCTCCTTTAATTATTTTCTTCATTTTCAAAGACTCCGCTAGGAATTTTTCATAAATAAAACCCATACCTATGTTATTTCAAGAGCCTGATAAAGTTGCCTCCAGATTCTTTCCCTTCCTTATTTTACTCTGCAGAATATTATTACAATAATTTTTTTATTCCACTGGTTTCTTATATTAGAGTGAGGTATGGTGAAATAACTGAGAATCATAAGATCAGCTTTATCAGTTGGGTATTTTGGGTATGCTACAAACTCATTGGTTTTATTGTCTTAATGGTGAACTACAGTTGCACATAATGATGGGACTTCTTGATACCCATTCATACATGTACACATACAATATAATTGGGCCAATATCACTCCCCGGCATTTCTCCCTTCTTTCCCCACCTCTTACTCCCTGCTCCCTTTCCTCTACTGGTCTCCCTTTGATTTTCATGAGATCCCTCCCTGCTTTTCTTTTCATTTTTCCTCTTTGGATTTGTTTTCTCCACCATCAAACTAGATAGAATAATATCTACATCACAGAGTTGCTGTATAAAATAAATCTTTGCCCCCTGCACCTCAGATAGAGCATTAATCTCCAGGATATATAAACAAACTTAAAAAAAAGTTAACACCAAAAAAACACAAATAACCTAATCAATAAATGGTCAAAGGAACTGAACAGGCATTTCACAGAAGAAGTAATATATGAGAAAAAATTCAACATCTCTAGCAATTAGAGAAGTGAAAATTAAAACTACATTGAGATTTCATCATACCCAAGTTAGAATGGCAATTATCAAGAATACAAGGAACAATAAATGTTGGTGAGTATATGGGAAAGATACACTCATACATTGCTGATGGGACTGTAAATTGGGGCAACCAGTATGGAAAGCAGTATGGAGATTCCTTAGAAAACCTGGAATGGAACCAGCCAATGACCCAGTTACCCCACTCTTCGGCATATACCCAAAGGACTTAAAATCAGCATACTATAGTGATGCGGCAACATCAATGTTTATAGCAGCTCAATTCACAATAGCCAAGCTATGGAACCAGCTTAGGCGCCCTTCAACAGATGAATGAATAAAGAAAATGTGGTATATATGCACAATAGGATATTACTCAGCCATAAAGAAAAATGAAATTATGGCATTTGCTGGTAAATGGATGAAACTGAAGACTATCATGCTAAATGAAATAAACCAATCCCCACCAAAACAAAGGCTGAATATTCTCTCTGATATGTAGATGCTAACAAACAATAAGAGGGCAGGAAAGGGAAGAATTGAAGTTCATTGGTTTAGACAAAGGGGAATGAAGGGAAGGGATAAAGATGGGAACAGGAAAAACAGTAGAATTAATCCGACATAACTATCCTATGTTCATATATGAATACACAACCAGTGTAATTCCACATCACGTACAACCTCAAGAATGGGAAGTTATAGTCCATGTATGTATAATATGTCAAAATACACTCTACTGTCACATATATCTAAAAAAGATACAACAACAACAACAAAAAAAAAAAGATATGGAAAATACAAGTTTTGGTGAGAATACACAGAAATAGAAACTTTATAAACTGCTAGTGGAAATGGAAATGGTGTTGCTTCTACAGTTAAGAGTTTGGTGGGTCCTCAGAATGTTAAAAATATACTCAAATCTAGTTAGATCCATGTTTGCAGCAGCATCATTCACAAAAACCAAAAGGTAGAACCAACCCAAATATCTGTATATAAACAAATTGTGGTATGGAACCTTATTCAGCCACAAAAGGAATGAAGTATTGACACATGCTAATGGACCCTGAAAACATATTTAGTGAAATAAGCCATACAAAAATACCACATATTATATGATTCTAGTTATATAAAATATCCAGAATAGTTAAATTTATAGAGACAGAAAGAAGATTGGTAGTTGTTAGCAGCTGTGAGGAGAGAAATTCAGGATTGAGGTTTCTTTTTAGGGTGATGAAAATGTTTAGTTAGATTGCAAAAGAATGTCAATGTACTCAATGCCACTAAACTGTTCATTTTAAAATGATTAATTTCATATTACATGAGTTTCATCCCAATAAATAAAAATAATTGCAGAGGGGAAAGTAATAGATACAGTAATAATACAGTTAGCATTACTAACTCCAATGCTAGGCACATGCTCTGAACTAGTAGTAGTGATAATTATGATTCAAAATTTTCTAACTGTATCTAGTTCGCATCTGTGGTCATGGATAAAAGAAGGCTAAATAGCTTACTCAAATATTTATAGCCCTAATAGCTGGGGTGTTCTGCTCCACATATGAAGGAAATTTCCATGAACAGGAAAATATAATACATATTTATAAAACCTAAATGCAGTCTGGCACAGGGTGCACACCTATAATCCCAGCAGCTCGGGACACTGAGGCAGGAGGATTGAGAGTTCAAAGTAAGCCTCAGCAAAAGCAAGGCACTAAGTAACTCAGTGAGACCCTGTCTCTTAACGAAATGCAAAATAGGGATGGGGATGTGGCTTAGTGGTCGTGCACTCCTGGGTTCAATCCTCGGTAACCTCCCCACCCTAAAAAAACCCTATTAAGTTCTACTTAATAGTGTAAAAACTGGAAAAATCTCTAAAGCTTTTATAACTATGATCTTGAATAAAATAACATCCTTGAATTCCACAATTGGTAAGAAAAGTTAGTAAAACAAAACAAACAGCAACAAAATACCAAGGATTATTTGTAAAATAATAAATTTAAAAGATAAAGCCTTCTGAATGAAAATATAAAACTACATCTTGTAAATGAACTGATTTAGTTTCAAAAAACACATCACAATCTTAATGATTCATAGTCAAGTTATTAATCAAAGACCAGAAACTTCAAATTGCTCAAAATATAAAATCTAAGAATATAGATTAACTTCTTTCTGAAGCAACATTTTGTAGAGGTACTGGAGATTAAACCACAAAAATTCTTGCTAGGATAATAATAGATAATCTGGGAAATTCCAATATATTAAAAAACAGAATGAGTTAGCATCATTCTTTTAAGAATAAGGATATCATCTCTGTGATCCATTGTTCCACAAAATAAAACATATATATTGTTCCATTTCAAACTCTCCATGGCTTTATGAATTTTTAATTAAAAAACCCTAACATTCATAAAGCATTTATTCTGGGCTAAGCAATGTGCTCAGTGTCGTACATGAATAATTTCATTAATTCTCACAGCAACACTCTAAATTGGTTTTCCTTAGCAGATACATGAAGAAACTGAGGCTTAGTTAAATTAGGTTCCTTGCCTAGGGCCACAAGGATTTAATATTGGCAAAGTGGCTCCAAAGCCTGCACTTTTAATAATAGGGTTATACTGTATAGAAAGTAATATGTGCTTACAGAAAAACAAAATAAAACAGAGGCTTATCCTAAAACTTTTAAAAAAACTAGTCTTCTCTTTACTGTACCAAGTTGCCAAATCAGTTTTCTTTAAAAGAACATTAAAAAATTTTTGAACAATTTTAAAATTAATTTATTTTTTTGTATTTGAGAAAAAGCTCTTCAAATCATTAGAAAGGCGATAAGAAGCCTCTTCTTGCTCTAGGTCCTATTCCCCTTTCCTAGAAGTTAAAAATTTTGTTTATTATCTTCCAAGAAATTCTTTTTTTTAATATTTATTTTTTAGTTATAGTTGGACGCAATACCTTTATTTCACTTATTTATTTTTACGTGGTGCTGAGGATCAAACCCAGGGCCTTGCGCATGTGAGGCAAGTGCTCTACCACTGAGCCACAACCCCAGCCCCCAAGAAATTCTTAATGTACAGAGAAATACTCACTGAATAACTTTTAAAACAAAACAACTCTGGGCTGGGGATGTGGCTCAAACGGTTGCGCGCTCGCTTGGCATGCGTGCGGCCCGGGTTCGATCCTCAGCACCACATACAAACAAAGATGTTGTGTCCACCGAAAACTAAAAAATAAATATTAAAAATTCTCTCTCTCTCTCTCTCACTCTCTCTTTAAAAAAAAAAAAACAACTCATCAGATACAATAGGAAGCATGCTACACATGTTTTAAAACTTGCTTTATTCACTTATATTCTGGAATGACCGTATCAGTACATAAATTCCTTTCTAATGTAAAGTTCAAGTGTTACATGCATGTAGAAAAATGGATAAATCATAAGTACACAGTATAATGAAAAATGGGAAAGTATATTAGAAACCAGAAGAAAAAACAGTACAGTACACTGTAGCATTCCAAGGCCCACTGTATATCCTCTTTCATGGTGCTGTCCTTTCTAACATTGAACTAGAAATTGCACCCAGGGGCCTTACACATCCTAGGCAAGTACTCTACCACTGAACTATATGCCCAATCCTTCTTTTTTTTTGGTGGGGGGGGGTGTTGGGGATTGAACCCAGAGCCCTTCTTAGTTTATTTTTCAGACAGTATCTTGCTAAGCTGCCCAAGTTGGTCTCAAACTTGTGCTCCTCCTGCCTCAGCCTCCCAAGTCGAGATGGAATTACTGGTGTATACCACCATGCCCAGATGTGTCTGGCTTCTTTTGCTCAATATCTGAGATTCATCCATGTTCTTGTATGTAGTTAAATTTAATTATTCTCACCACTATATACTATTCCACTGGGCACAGATGTACTATTTTTTATCCATTCTATGGCTGATGAAATTAGGCCTGTTTCCAGTTTGGGGATAATTATAAACAGTAGTGTTATTAATGTTCTCATACATATCCTTTGGTGAAAATACGTAGGCATTTCTATTATTAGAGCTGGATCATAGGTTATTATATGTTCGGTTTTGGTAAACAGTGCCAAAGGGTTCTCCAAAGTGCTATGTCCATTTTCACTTCTACCACTATCTCCTTTATTTTAACATCTCCACTGTATTTCATTGTACAGGGACAATATAATTCATTTAAACAGTTCATGACTGAAAGATATGTAAGTGGTTTCTAGGATTTTGCTATTATAAATAAAATGGCAGTGAATATCCTCCTTGGATATATTTTTTTGCAACCACGTACAAGTATTTCTGTAGGTTAACTTTCTAGAAATAAAATTACTTAACTGTATTTAAACTTTTTACATAGACTACCAAATTACCCTCTAAATAGATCACAACAATTAACATTATTACCACTAGTATACAAGTGCCTACTTCACACCCTTGTATCTACCATAAATGGTCATACTAATAAGTGAAATATGGTATATTGTTATTACATGAAATTAAGGTTACTAGGAATCTGTAAGAGAGACAAGTTTTTAAAAATTTATATAGGATTCAGATAGAGCCCTAATATCCAGAGTATACAAAGAACTCAAAAAATTAGACAATAAGATAACAAATAACCCAATCAACAAATNCAGTAGAGCGGGTAGAGAGAGAAGAGGGGAGGGGAGGGGAGGGGGGATAGCAGAGGATAGGAAAGGCAGCAGAACACAACAGACACTAGTATGGCAATATGTAAATCAATGGATGTGTAACTGATGTGATTCTGCAATCTGTATACGGGGTAAAAATGGGAGTTCATAACCCACTTGAATCAAAGTATGAAATATGATATATCAAGAACTATGTAATGTTTTGAACAACCAACAATAAAAATTTTAAAAAAATTTACATAGGAAACTTATAATTTCCAAGAAACTAAATTCTGGAATATGTGATTTTTCAGACAAATTATCAAACACCAGGTCATCTCCCCTTGAGAAACCATAGCAATTATGCACATAATTTTTTTGATGTGAGTGCTGAAAAAAAAAAAAGACTCATGCTTGTACATGCATTATTACTGCTGTGTTTCTTTGAGACTCTCAACACTTATCTTCTGAACACCAGCTGTGAGACAAATAAGGATTGACAGCTGGTTTTCAAAATATTTATCCCGCCCCCCCAGCAAGACACACAAAGATCAAACAAAGATAGGTTCTGAGGTAAGAAAATACAATGCACAACACTAAATGCATAAATCACATACATTTAAAAAACACACAAAATTGTATCACAAAAATATTCTATACTTACTGTACAAAACTAAACCTCAGATTGTCCTGAATTAAAAAGATAAACCTTTCTTTTTAAAAATGAAAATAAAGAAGTTTGTTTTTTCTTATGTCGTACTTAACTATGATGATGATAATACCCCATAGCATCTTGGAAATAAAAAACAATTCTACTCACAAATGATTAAAGGTGTTTTCCAACAGAAATAACAACCTCCACCACAAATACCACATATACCTTTTATTGATGTACTGCTCTGCAATTAAAAGCATATTTTACTAACACTTCTTATCTGATCCCTATGAACTGTTATCAAAGCTAGATTTTCACCCTTTCAACTAACATTCCCTGCTGTAGGTGCATTTACCATTTTTCTCTTTGATAACCATTTGCTTCTCCTGTGTACCTCCCTTACCGAGGATCAACTAACTATGCTCATTTCTTTTCTCCTCTTGGAATGCCTTTAATCCATTAATGTCTAGCATAAATTCCCTTTCTTCCATAAAACCTTCCGTAATGTTCTCATTTCAAAGTAATCAGGGCTAGCTTGGTGGCACATGCCTGTAATCCCAGCTGCTGGGGAGGCTGAGGCAGGAGGACTGTGAGTTCAAAGCCAGCCTTAGCAAAAGTGAGGTGCAACTCAGTGAGACCCTGTCTCTAAACAAAATACAAAATAGAACTGGGGATGTGGCTCAGTGGTCAAGTGCCCCTGAGTTGAATCCCTGGTACCCACTCCCCTCCAAAATTAAAAAAATAAAAATAATCAGTTGTTGGGCTGGGCTTGTGGCTCAGTGGTAGAACACTTGTCTAGCATGTGTGAGGCACTGGTTTTGATCCTCAACACCACATAACACACACAAAAAAGTTAATAAAAAAAAAAGTAATCAGTTGTTCTTTTGAACTGCTAAAATATTTAACATCTTCAATCTCATAGTGTATTATTATTGTTTTAATACATACCTTAATCTCTTTAGCACAACAAAGTTCATAAGGAAAGTGATTTTCTTTTCTATTTCACAGGTATCAAGTATAATCATGAGACACATAAAATTTACTTGCTGAATAAATGAATAAAGTCTAAAACAACCCTGTAAATTTAATATATTAAGTTCATTTAACAGATGAGAAAACTGTTTTTAAAAAGTTAAGGAATGTCCTTAAAGCCAAAACAACTAACAAACAGTGAAGCTGGGACCAAAAAGGCAGACCTTTCGTTGTTTCTACAACAGCTAGCTAGACAATCTAGACTTAGATTTTTATACAATTTCCATGTATTGTAAATATGTAGATTGTGTTCACCCTAAAGAAACAGAACAAGCTTAAAATGTTATTATAAATTACATCAATATATTAAATCATAAGCTTAGGTGTATAATACTTATTAAAGTTAATTTTTAGTAACTGGTCAGAAGAACTCAAATACAGGTAAAAACACACTATTAATAGGTTAAGTTCATATATTCTCCAAAAGCATTAGAACTTTTGGGTTATAATTTCATAATGTAAAACAGACAGTCTTAAGAAGAATGTTTATGAGGAATAATGCACTCTGCAAATTATTTCTCAAATATCTGATATATACTTGGAACTTTAAATACAAAAATTATTTATATATATATATATATATATATATATATCTCCTGCAAATCAAGAATAGGAAAAAAAAAAAAAAGAATAGGAATAGTGTGATAGTATATTAACCGTCTTTGTTCAGGTATTATTACGATTACTAAAAATCCAAAATGGAGTATCATGGATATTTATATAGTAATGTCTATTTTTAAATCATATTTCTTTGCAAACTTTACTGAGCAGAATTTACTTTAATTAATAATCAAGTTATCATAAACCTAATTCTATGACTCCTGAGGTACATCATGATTACTTGCTCTTAAATTTATAAGAAAAAAAATACTTATCCCTGACAAGTTTCTTTCAGTAACATTGGTAGATGTACACTTGATTCTTTACAGAGGAACAGAATTTGACACAGAATTAATTCAAAATTTAAACTACTTGCCTGCAAACACAAGGGTAATATTCAGCACAATGAATATTCCACAAAATAGGCCAACTCTAAAAGTAGTCCATGCTGGTGCAGGCTGTGAGCAGAAAAACAGAAGTGTAAATTTAAAAAAAAAATCAAATACATTACTTATATGCTGTAAGTCAATAGTAATAAGCCTCAAAATTTTATCACGAAATAGTACATTATGATCTGAATTTTTATAATCTGAACCAGAGAATCATTCACCCCTCATTATCCTATAAATAACTACAGAGTTGCCAGTTGAATTCTTTTACAGAAACCTGAGTCATGAAATAAACAAGATTATAATCTTAGGCATCAAATTACATATACACTGCAGTTTTCTAATGAGATTTAAAATGTCATTTCATTTTTCCAATGTACATACCTCTAAAATTTCCCAAGTCATTACTACTCAGAGCTTACATATCTGGTACTATGAATAATTAGAGACCTTGGTAAAATTAAACATTTATTTCATGAATTTTCTGCTAGTATTTAATTATTATATTAGGATAATTTTAAGTAAAATTTTCAAGACATACTAGAGATTTTTGACAAACTGGTATATCAGAATACTTTTAGAGTGTGCAGGTTCAAGTAATATTTTTCTTTATTATAATTTTATATTTATAATTGCCTTGAAAACTACTATTTTCTAAAAATAAAGAACAGAAAGTATCTGAGATTTTAAACATAAAAGGATGAGAAACACAGATAATCTTATGGACTTTTCAGAGGTGATATTATACTTCCTATATTTTAAATATTTTCTAAAAACTTTAACCCCTCTCTCCCCCAAAAAAACATTGAAACTTTGATCTTTTTCAGTAACAGATATCTGAATTAATGAAAGCATCCAAAAGGAAGATGGTCATAAATCTTAAAAAAAAAAGCTATCTTTAGTTTCAAAAATGATTCAACATATACATACAAAGGAATGTATTTAATGTATTTGGATTATAAGAAATGATAAATAAAATAAACCTATATAATGCCTATCACTCATCTTTTTTTAAATTTTTTTTTTAGTTGTAGATGGACACATTTATTTTATTTGTTTATTTTTATGTGGTGCCAGGAATTGAACCCAGTGCCTCCCGCATGCTAGGCAAGCACTCTACCAATGAGCCACAACCCTGGCCCCCTATCACTCATCTTTAGAAGGAAAATATTTCCATCAACTTTGAAGTCCCTTATCCCTTATTAAAAAAACCTTCCCTACTCATGGGAGAGAACTACATCCATGTTTTCTTCAGCTTCACCTCCTCTAAATACATTCCTATTTTCTTCTTCTTCTTTTTTAAAATAGTTTTAATTGTATATGAACACAATATCTTTATTTTATTTATTTATTTTTATGTGGAGTGGAGAATCAAACCAGTGCTACACACGTGCTAGACAAGCACTCTACCACTGAACTACAACTCCAGCCCAATATGTTCATTTTTAAAAAATTAATTTTCTCATTTTTAACAGCTTTATATTTATCCAAATATAAATAACACGCAACAAACTGCATATATTTAAAGCATACCATTTGTGTTTTTTCCTCTCTAGATGCTTTTAAGATTTTTCTCTTTATCTTTAGCCATTTGTGATATAGCTATTTTTTATAGTTCATTGAATTAATTGATATACAATAAACTGCATAGACTGTATTTAAAATATGCAATTTGATAAGCTTTTATATATATATATATATATATAAACACCTATGAAACCATTACCACAATAAAGACAATGAACATAATAATGACTCCACAGTTTCTTCAGGCCCTTTTGTAATCCTTTCCTCTCACCCCAACTCATCTGCATTTAACCACTAATCTACTTTCTATTATTATTGATTTGTCTGTTCCAGTCTCAGTAAATGAAATCATGCAATCATCACTTTTTAAAAATTATTTATTTATTCTAATTTGTTATATATGATGGCAGAATTCAATCCATTTCATAGTAAGTACTTTTTTTTTAAGTCTTCCTTCTTTCTTTCAGCATAATTATTTTGAAACTCACCTTGTTATATGTATCAATAGGTTATTCCTTTCTATTGCTGAGAAGTATTCTGTTGCATGGATATATCACAAATTGTTTATCCATTCACCTACTGGTAGATGTTATGGTTGTTCAGTTTCCGGCTATGAACATTCATGTAAAAGTCTTTAATGTACATATGCTTAGATTTATCTTGAGTAAACACCTAAGAGTATAATGGCTAGATCATATGGTAGGTGTCTATTTAACTTTTTAAAAAATTTTTTAATATTTATTTTTTAGTTTTCGGTGGACACAACATCTTTATTTTATTTTTATGTGGTGCTGAGGATGGAACCCAGCGCCCTGCGCATGCCAGGTGAGCACGCTACCGCTTGAACTACATCCCCAGCCCATCTATTTAACTTTTTAAGAAAATGCTGAACAGTTTTCCAATGTGGTAGTAACATTTTACATTCTACCAGGGATATGAGATGAGAGAGTTCCTGTTCCTCTAACATTTAATATGATTGTTTAATTTTAGTCATTCTAATAGGTATTTTCTCACTGTCGTTTTAATTTGTGCTTTTCTATTGCCTAATGATATTAAGCATCTTGTGACATACTAATTTTCCACCTGTATATTTTTTATGAAGTATCTGTTCAGGTCTTGCCCAGTGGAAGTTGTTTTCATTATTGAGTACTGGAGTTCTTTATATATATTTTGTATACAAGACCTTTATCAGATATGTTTTGTAAATATTTTATCCTAGTCCACCGATTTCCTTTTCATCCTCTTAACAGTGAATTCTCTTATATATTTATTTATTTATATGTGGTGCTGAGGATTGAACCCAGGGCCTCACGAGTACGGGGCAAGCGATCTACTATTAAGCTAAAACCCCAGCCCTTAACAGTGTCTTTTAAAAAGTGTAAGTTTGAGCAACCAAAAATCACTAGGATTTTCTCTTACATGTCCTTCTAGAATTTATAGTTTCTTTTAGGGCTATGGTACATACAGAAACACATAATGTAAAATACGGATAAAAGTTCGATTTTTTTTTTTTTGCATATAAAATCCAATTGTTCTAGCACTGTTTGTTCAAAACACTGTTCTTTCTCTAATGACCTGCTTCTTTGTATTGAAAATTAGTTGCTCATATATGACTATGTTACCCTATTTTTGGACTCTATTTTGTTCCATTGAAGTATTTGCCTACCTTGATACTAATATCACACTCTTTTTTTTTTTTTTTTTTTTATCAGAGATTGAACCCAGGCAG
>NW_026000019.1:12878474-12953280 GCF_001458135.2 Marmota marmota marmota
TTTTTTTTTTTTTTTTTGGTATCAGAGATTGAACCCAGGCAGGGGTACTTCACTACTGAGCCATATCCCCAGCCCATTTTTATTTTTTATTTTGAGACAGGATCTCACTAAGTTACTTAGTAGGGTCTCGCTAAGTTGCTGAGGCTGGCTTTGAACTTGCCAAACTCCTGCCTCAGCCTCCCAAGCTACTGGGATTACAAGTGTGTGCCACTATGATTGGCTCACACTCTTGATTAATGCAGTTTTAATAATAAGCTCTGATACAAGGTAGGTAGTGTGATCTTCTAACTTATTTGTTTCAAAGTTGTGTTGGCTGTTCTAGGTTCCCTGAATATCCATATGTACTTTAAAACTAGCTTGCCAATTTTTATATGCATACACAAAAAATGCCGCCTGCTAAACTTTTTAAGCTGAATTGTTGGTATCTATAAATCAATTTAGGAAATAACATCTTAAAAAAACTGGGTATACCCATTAAATCTACATAAACATGATGTTTCTAATTTAGGTTGACAATGTTTTATAGTTTTCAATATAAGGATCTTTTACATCTTTTGTTAGAATTCCTCCAAAATATTTTCTATTTTGATGATATTATAAATAGAATTATTTAAAAAGTTTTGGTTTTGTAATTTTTTTTTTTTTTTTTTTTTTTTTTGGTATTGGGGATTGAACTCAGGGGCAATTGACCACTGAGCCATATCCCCAGCCCTATTTTGTATTTTATTTATAGACAGGGTCTCACTGATCTGCTTAGTGCCTCGCCATTGCTGAGGCTGGCTTTGAATTAGTGATCCTCTTGCCTCAGCCTCCCAAGCCACTGGGATTACAGGTGTGCTCCACCACACCCAGTGATTTGTAACTATTCTTCCTAATTCACAGATGTACAACTGATTTTTTTTTTTTGTAAATTGATACTGTATTCTGTAATCCTGATGAACTCTCTTATTGATTCTAATAGCTATTTTATAGATTCACTGGATTTTTTACATGGGGAAAATTTACACTGGATTTTTTACTGGCAAAACAAACAAACAACAAAAACCCAATTCACTAGTTTCACTTCTTCCTATCTATATAGAAACACATAATGTAAAATATGTGTTTCTATATAAAAATCTGAATGCCTTTTATTTCTTTTTCTTGCCATATCACATTGGCTAAGTCAGTACAATGTTGGATTAAAAGTAGTAAGAGTAAATATGTATTTTTATTTCTAGTCTTGGGGAGTAAGTTCTTGGTGTTATACCACTAAGTTTGATAGTAACTCTAGGTTTTTTCATAGATATCTTTTATTAGATTTTGGAAGTTTTTTCTGTTATTAGTTCAATTCCACTCTGGTCACAGAAGATACCTTGTATCAGTTAAATTCTTTTAAATTTATTAAGACTTGTTTTTGATACAGACATGTTTCATTATCTAAACCTTCCATACCATCAAAAAAATCTCATCTTAATGGTTTAATGAGACCAAGAAGTTCACATGTTAATAAGAGTAAACAAGAGAAGGAGTACAGAATAACAGAAAAGCCGGAAGGAATTTAAATTTGTCATGAAGCAAAAGCTGACATCTAGTTGTTTAAAAACTTGAACAACAATAGTAACAACTATTTATAAGTTTTGGCTCAAAAAAATGTAAGGTAATAATGCCTGTTAACAACCAGATTGTGCTGATTATTAAACAAGCAGAAGCAAATACTAACCTGAGCAGCTCCCAAAGGGGGGACACGTAAACGCTTCATAGCCTTTTGTCTGTCACCATCTTCAAGTTCATTGGTCACTACAGCCTAAAGAAACAAATTATTAAATTTCAACACAAGTTATTCTATACTTTAGTAATGCATAGATAATTCTGTACCATTCTTATAAACTATATTTTGATAACCTCTTGATTAATGTACACTGACATATAGCAAAAGAAGACAAATCACAAGTAAGACTATACATATCCAAAGCTAACAACTATTTACAAAAGAATAGAAACGCAGACCTCTTTCTTTCAAGTAAGACATGAATGTTATTGAAAACGAGTTTAAAAAGGTAGGATTATTATACCTCAGTTTCAGAGATGAGCTGGTTGATTTTTTTGCATGTATAAAATGGAGCCACTTCTACATGAGCCACTCGCCAATCTGCTCCACGAGAAGTTTCCAGGATCTTGTCATGCTTTTTAAGGATTTTTCTAAACCCTGTAAAATTCAAATTCTACAGAAAAAAAAAAAAAAAATCAGAAATACAACTGTAATTCTTCACCATCAAAAAAGATGAAAAATAAAAATCACTAAGCACTGACAGAGGTGACTGGATAAAGATTGAGTACCCAGGGAGATAGCAATGTTTTCATAAAAGTACTAACTACTAAAATGATAAGATTCTTCTGTCTTATTTCACTCACTCATTTCAAAGTAGTATGTTATTAGTCACACAAAGAGATACTGAACTACCAACAATTTCCCTTCCAAGTAAATTAAAGACCTAAACTGAAAACATTTTTAAAAATAGTTTTCTTTAGTTGTAGATGGACACAATGACTTTATTTTTAGTTATTTATTTTTATGTGGTGCTGAAGATTGAACCCAGAGCCTCACACATGCTAGGTGAGTGCTCCACCACTGAGCCACAACCCCAGCCCAACATTTTTACTTTCATATTTTTTATATACAACTATTGTCAAATTAGCTTAATTATGTTACTTTACTGCTTCGGTCAAAAATATTTTCAGAAAATGCTTTTTATTTATTATGCTCAGAACACATTTATTTAGTACTTTGCTTTTTGAAGGACTGGTATAGAAGTACATTTTCTCTTCTATCAGGTAACCCATGTAAGCACGTGCAAGGAAAATGGATGCTCATTTAGTTTGCTCAACTTTCCTTTTCCTTTCATTTATCTCAGATTGGGGATAGGAATGCAAAAGTCAGTAGGAAGGAAGAAATGAACTCAGTTGATAGTGCAGAAATTGAGGAAAAAATAGTATAAAAATAGTATAAACACTAAACTTTTCCACATTTTCAAATTCTGTTGTTGTTTGCCCATTGTTTGAAAAAGCTAGAAATCATGGATTTCTAAGGCTAGATCTATAAACTAAACATCTCTCAAATCTGATGATTACACACTTCATTAATAAAAAAGAATGAGCACATACTCCAAAATAAGCTCTGCTTTCGTATTTTTAAGATTTTTTTTCCCTCTCAGGCTGGGAGTGTAACTCAGTGGTAAAGTGCTTACCTAGTACTTGTGAGGCCTTGGGTTCAATTCCTACCACTGGAAAAAAAATTTTTTTCTTACCATATTTTACTGTTTGATATTAAACTCTCCTTGGGGTACACATATTATAACTTGGACACTGCTTTTAATTTCCCCTTTTCCCTGATTCTCAAAATAAATGTACTCTTATAGCATAGAAACCCCCAAAGAATAGAGACGAGAGCAGAACTTTCATGATTAACAATTACTTTTGTTTTCCCAAGAAGCTTTTTTAAAATTTCCCAAACAAAAGTTGCTGGAAAAAATTGATACAACAAAATTTAACAGGGTATTTTCCTGAAACATAAAAGCATGTTAAGGAACTATGAAATACTGTTTTTATAACATATGGGAAAGTACTTTGTTTCTTTTAAAGGTTAAGTTATGAACTATAAATTTAAAAATTAAAATTAAGTTATAAAGCTATGGATAAAGTTTCAAAACAAAGGAGTTTATCATTATACATATTTTATTTCTTTTCTACTGTTATTTTCCAATTGAGTTCTTCTTTAAATGATAAAATATTAAATCATCAAAGAAGGTAGAATGATGAGGGGGCAAGTTAGAAATAAGTATATGCATTAATGACAGATTACTATAAATATGGGACTTTAATTATTTTTTATTTTAAAATTTGAATTCTTATCTCAGGCAATACTTTTGTTGAACTATCTTTACTTTTTACGTGTTATACCATCCTATGATGGTCTTAACCACTCAATACAATAATCACAAGACTAAAATGAAAAACAAATAGTACGTACACCAGATCTAATTAGATGCATTTGCTTATTTAGAAGTTTATAATTGAAAACAGATTTTTAAAATAATATATTTTATTTTTTAGTTGTAGATGGACACAATGTCTTTATTTTATTTTTATGTGGTGCTGAGAATTGAACCCAGGGCCTTGCATGTGCTAGGTGAGCACTCTACCGCTGAGCCACAACCCTAGCCCTGAAAACAGATTTTTTGTTCAATAATCTTTTATAATTTAACTATGTGAACAAACTTATAAAAAATTATAAATGAATAAATGCTCTGTATTTCCATAATTTAGCATACTTGGAAGTTCAATTTTTTTCAGACAGGTTTTTAAAATATTAAGTGATCTAACAGCCGAGATGTTCAGTCTCAACACATCTGCTGTGACTTAATTCCTCTCTTTAGATTTTTTCTTTTAATATGGTTATACTGAAGTCTGTGAACAATAAAATTGAAAGGATTCTGTTAGTGGCAATCTGAAAAAGTCAAGATCTTTTGTTTTATTAGTGCTAATTGCAGGAATGTTAACTGTTCAAATTTTTTTGTGGAAATTTTGCTATTGGTTAGTAGGAACATAAATGCTCTTACATAGCCCAAAATGGTTAGATAGATACTACCAGAACTGCTTTAAAGAATAGAGCGTAAACTGTTAGTCCCTGAGTCAAGGGATAACCCCTCATGTAGAATGCTTTTTAGAAAATTAATGTTCAAAAATACAAGTCTTTCCTACCATTTTTTTGCTCCATGGTTTTTAGTCAATAAGGACATCTAAAATCCCAATAAGAACATCAAGAATAAATGTATGCTAATGACTTTCCTTTTTGGATTGACTCATTGATATAGTTCAAGATAGTTCTATTAGAATTTCTCATTTACTTAAAAATACAATTCTCCAAGATGAGAATCTAAGTACCTGATAGTTCTGCAGCAGGATAAGACTGAGGTAGAACTCGCTGAAGGCCAGTTTAAGGTCTTTAATATTCCTATGTTGGACACGCTCTTCATGGGACAGGTGGAAGACTGGCTTTCTGCGTTGTCGCAGTGTAGTAACACCAGTACTTTCTTTCTGGGCATCCAGTGATGACTGAAGCTCATTCTGAAGTGTAGCAAATCTACGCTGAGCCTCTGCGAGTTTCTCTATTAGAAATAAAACAGAATTGTCAAATCAGTTAAGGTAAATATTTGATAATAAGAGTTCTCACTGGCTTATGAAGTTTTATTAATAATTATAATTTGCTTTCCTAGAATTTCTAGAGGAAAAATGTTACATGTAATATTTAGAACTGGATAGAAAAAATATTTTAATGTAATATATTTTTCATTCTACCCCATAATTCCCTTCAAACAAAAATGCTAGTACCCTTTCTTTATACAGATGAAGAATAAAATGTAAAGAGTTACTAAGAGTCAGAATTCAGAATGGTACCTCCATTCTGAAATTTGAAAAACAGTTTGACTGATCTCAAAAAGTAAAACAGAATTACGATATGATTTAGCAATTCCACTTCTAGGTATATTACCTAAGAAAACGGAAAACATACACTGAAACAAACAAATACACAAACTTGCATTCACAATAGCCCAAAGTGGAAACAATCCAAATGTCCATTAATTGATGAAAGGATAAACAAAATGAAGTGTGTGCACGTGCACACAAACACACACACACAGTCTCTCACAGGAATATCAGCCAAAATGAGTACTAATTCATGTTATGTTGGGTAAACCTTGAAGATATGCTGTGAAAGAAGCCAGACACAAAATATCACATATTGTATTATTCCATTTATATGAAATGTCCAGAACACAGAAATTCATAGACAGAATATAGATTAGTGATTGCCAGTGGCTTGGGGACAAGGATATTGGGAAATGACTGCTACCAGGTATGTAGCATCTTTTGGGGATGATGAAAATATTTTGGAATTAGATCATGGGGATGGTTGTATATCCTTGTGAATAAAAATAAAACCACTGATTTATACATTTTAAAAGAATATCTTAATTTTAAAAAACTAATATGAAATGTTTCTGGTTGTACAGTTTAGTGGAGAAACAGGATTAGAATTTGGGACTTTAGGTTTTTAATCTTGTATTTCCTACCATGTATTATTACTTCTCTAAAGCAGGTATTCTAGGAAAAGACCAAAACTAAAAAATTATGTGTTTAAAAAAATTAGGTATATCTGGATGTATGTGCTTATACAGTTGTCCCTCAGTATCCCTCAGTATTTACTTCCAAGGACATACTGGAAATGACTGTGGGGAAATGATTGTGGTACCCCAAATCTGTAGATGCTCAAGTATCATTTAAAATGGTATAGTATTTGCATATAACATACAATTTATTTCCCAAGTACTTTCTTTCTTTGCAGTGCTGAGCATTGAACCAAGGGCCTCATACATGCGAGGCAAGCTCTTTACCACTGAGCTATATCCTCAGTCCTCTCCCATAATATAAAGTGTCTCTAGATTACTTGTAAAAGCTAATACAATGTAAATTATTCATTATACTGTATTTTATTTAGGAAATAAGAAAAATGTCTGTACATATTCAGTACAGATGCTATTTTCTCCAAATATTTACCTATTTATAGCTACATATCTAAAATATTTAATTTAAAAAATATATATTTCTTTTTGCAGTGCTGGACATTGAACCCAGAGCTGCACTTATGCTAGGCAAGCATTCTACCACTAAGCTACACCCCCAGCCCTCCTAAATATTTTGGACTTATAATTGGTTGGTTAAATTCATAGATGCAAACCCACTGACGTGGAAGGTCAACTGTATTTAAAAATAATACTCTGGGGGGGGGGAAAAAACAGAAAAACAAACAATTACAGCAATTAAGAATAAAACTCTGTAACTTTACTTCCAAGGACATACCGGAAATAGGTAAATGTGGTTTCAAATCTTTGACTCATTAACTAGTCAATTTTAGTCTAGAGATTTTTTTTTTCAATTTTTCTACTCCTTTCATAGGTGAAAGAGAGAATGCTAACTCCCTCATAAAATGGTTGCAAAAATGAAAAATGACAAGGAACTTAGCACTCAGTAAATAATGATGTTAATGATTATGTAATAAAAAGCATTATTTATGACTCCTTTCTCAAGTTCTTCCCTTCCTTTTTTTTTACTGTTATATGATCTTGTCTTACCCTAATCTTTAGTACTGTTGTCTTGTCTGGCATTGCTTCTTTATTATTCATTGCTCTCTTTCTTTCAGTATCTTTCCTTTTTTTGGGGCAGTACTGGGGATTGACCAGGCCTCACATGGGCTAATAATAATAAGCAAGCCTTATCCACTATCATGGTATTCCACGTAGTCTTGCTTTTAAAGAAACTATTTACATAGCAAAGGCAACAAAGCCATGAGTTCATACCCATGGAATAAACTAGTCACAGAAGAACTTATTTCTCATGTTAATGTCTGTATGTGACAACCCAAAGCCAATGTCATACTGAACAGAGAAAAACTGAAAACGTTTCCTCTATAATCAGGAATAAGATAAGGATGTTAACTCTCAACTCTCCTAATCAATACAGTTTTGAAACACAAACCAGACCAATCAGACAACACAGAAGCAAATTAAAGGGATGTGAACAGGAAAAGAAGTCAAATTCTCTGTTTGTTGGTGACATGATTTTATACCTCAAGGACCCAAAAAAGTCCATCAGAAGACTTCTAGATTTGACAAATTCAGCAAAGTAGGAAGATACCAAATCGACATACAAAAATCAATAGCTTTCTTGTACTCCAACCATGAATCTGTCAAAAACTAAATCAAAACTACTCCATTCATAGTAGCCTCAAAAAAAAACAAAACAAAACAAAACAAAAACCTTAGGAATAAATCTAAGAAAGTGAAAGATCTCTATGAAAAGTATTATAAAACAGCAAAGAAATAAATTCAAGATGACCTTAGAAGATGGAAAGACCTACCATGTTCATGGATAGGCAGAATTACTACTGTCACAAAGGCCATATTATCAAAAGCAATCTATAGATTCAATGCAATCCCTATCAAAATACCAATGACATTATTCACAAAACCAGAGGGGAAAATCCTCCTAAAACTTATAGAGAAGAACAAAAGATCTAGAATAGCCAAAGTAATCCTGAGTAGCAAGAGTGAGACTGATCTCCAATTATACTACAGAGATAATAAATATAGCATGCTACTGGCATAAAAACAGATGCAAAGATGAATGGAAGAGACTAGAAGACAGAAAAATCCAGAGTCATCTGATCCTCGACAGAGATGCCAAAAGCATACACTGGAGAAAAAATAGCCCTGTGCTGGGAAGACTGTATGTAGAAGAATGAAACTAGATCCCTACCTCTCATACTGTACAAAAATTGACTCAAAGTGGAGTAAAGACCTAGGAATTGCAACAGAAACAGTGTAACTTCTAGAAGAAAACATAACTCCAATATACTGGCACAGGTAATGACCTCCTTAATAACTCCTGAAGTTCAAAAAATAAGTCGACAATCAATAAGTGGGATGGCATTAAAATAAAAAGCTTCTGCACAACAAAAAAAATTTAAAAAAATAGTGTGAAAATCAAATAATAATAAAAAAAGGAATCAACAGCATGAAGAAAGAATATATAGAACAGAACAAATTCTTTGCCACCTACTCTTCCTACAGGTGATTAGTAACAAGAATATATAAAAAACTCAAAAAGCTTAACCCCCCCCCAAAAAAACTAATAACCAACTCAGTAAATGGGCAAAAGATCTAAAAAGACATTTCTCAAAAGAAGACATACAAAACTGGGGAGATGCAAATTAAAAAACCTTGAGATTTCATCAATGGCAATCATCAAGAATCTAAATAATGAAAATTGTTGGCAAAAATGTGGGAAAAAGTATGGTAGTTTATACATTGCTGGTGGAATTGCAAATTAGTACAATTAGTTTGGAAAGCAATATGGAGATTTCTCAAAAGAACAGTAATGAGACCAAAATATGACCTAGCTATACCACTCCTCAGTATTTATCCAAAAGAATTAAAATCAGCATACTATAGTGATACATGCACAACAATGTTTATAGCAGCACAATCCTCAATAGTCAAGTTATAGGTATCCATCAGTAGACAATTAGATAAGGAAAATGTGTTATATATACACAATGGAGTTCTACTCAGTCATAAAGAATGATATTAGGGGCTGGGTTGTGGCTCAGTGGTAGAGTGCTTGTCTGTCATGTGTGAGGTACTGGGTTTGATCCTCAGCACCACACAAAAAGCTATTGTGTACACCTACAACTTAAAAAAAAAAAAAAAAAATTTCTTTTTGCCAGGTCCCCAGCCCTTAAAAAAAATAATAATAAATAAGAGATTAATGCTTTAATGGAGGTGGCTGTGGTAAAGATTTTCTCCCAATCTGTAGGCTTTCTCCTCACTTTATTGTTTCCTTTGCTAAAGGAAAAAAAAAAAGCTTTTTAACTTGAATCCATCCCATTTACTAATTCTTGATTTTACTTCTTGAGCTTTAAGAGTCTTGTTAAGGAAGTCAGATCCTAGGCCAACATGGTGAAGATTTGGGCCTATTTTTTCTTCTATTAGGTGCAGGGTCTCTTGTTCTAGTGCCTAAGTCTTTGATCCACTTTGAGTTGACTTTTGTGTAGGGTGAGAGATAGAGGTTTAATTTCATTTTGTGACATACGGATTTCCAATTTTGCCAGCACAATTTATTGAACAGACTATCTTTCCTCCAGTGAATGTTTTTGGCACCTTTGTCTAGTATGGCACCTTTTTTTCTAGTATGACATAACCATATTTATGTGGGTTTGTCTCTGTGTCCTCTATTTTGTACCACTGTACCACAAGTCTATTTTGGTGCCAATACCATGCTGTTTTTATTACTATACCTCTGTAGTATAGTTATGATGCCTCCTGCTTCACTTTTCTTGCTAAAGATTGCTTTAGGTATTCTGGGTCTCTTATTTTTTCCAAATAAATTTCATGATTGCTTTTTCTAATTCTATGAAGAGTGTCACTGGGATTTTAATAGGAATTGCATTAAATCTGTATAATGCTTTTGGTAGTATGGCCATTTTGACAATATTAATTCTGCCAATCCAGGAACATGGGAGATCTTTCCATCTTCTGAGGTTTTCTTCAATTTCTTTTTTTAGTGTTCTATAGTTTTCATGGTAGAGGTTTCACCTCTTTTGTTAGATTGATTCCCAGGTTTTTTTTTTTTTTTTTTTAAGGCTATTGTGAATGGAGTAGTTTTCCTAATTTCTCTTCCAGGGGATTCTTTGCTGATGTATATGAATGTGTTTGATTTATGATTATTGATTTTTATCCTGCTATATTGCTGAATTCATTTATTAGTTCTAGAAGTTTTCTGGTGGAATTTTTTGGATCTTCCAGACATAGAATCATGTCATCAGCAAATAGTGATAGTTTGAGTTCTTCTTTACCTATTTGTATCCCTTTAATTTCTTTCTTCTGTCTAATTGCTCTGGCTAGAGTTTCAAGGATGATGTTGAATAGAAGTGGTGACAGAGGACATACTTGTCTTGTTCCAGTTTTTAGCGGGAATGCTTTCAATTTTTCTCTATTTAGAATGATGCTGGCCTTGGGTTTAGCAATATATAGCTTTTACAATGTTGAGGTATGTTCCTACTATCCCTAGTTTTTCTAGTGTTTTGAACATGAAGATGTGGTGTATTTTGTCAAATGCTTTTTCTGCATCTATTGAGATGATCATATGGTTCTTGTTTTTAAGTCCATTTATTGATTTCCATATATTGAACCAACCCTGCATCCCTGAGATGAATCCCACTTGATCATGGCACACTATTTTTTTAATGTGTTTTTGTATGCGATTTACCAGAATTTTATTGAGAATTTTTGCATCTGTGTTCATCAGGGATTTTGGTCCAAAGTTTTCTTTCCTTGATGGTCTTTGTCTGGTTTTGGTATCAGGGTGATATTAGCCTCATAGACTGAGTTTGGAAGGGTTCCCTCCTTTTCTATTTCATGGAATACTTTAAGGAGTCTTGGTGTTAATTCTTCTTTGAAAGCCAATCCCACAAAACCAAAGGCGGAATGGTTTCTCTAATATGCAAATGCTAATTCACAATAAGGTTGGGAGCACTAGGGAAGAATAGCATACCTTAGATTAGGTAGAGGGAAGTGATGGGAGGGGAAGAAAGGGGATGTGGGGATAGGAAAGATAGTAGAATAAAACAGACATTATTACTGTATGTATATATGTGACTGCATGACCCGTATGATTCTGCAACATGTACACTCAGAAAAATTAGAAATTATATCCCATCTATGTATATCAAAGTGTATAAATGCATTCTACTGTTATGTATAACTAATTAAAACAAAAAAAATTAAAAAGAATGAATTCATGTCATTTGCTGGTAAATGGATATAATTTGAGAATATCATGCTTAAGTGAAATAAGCTAGACTCAGAAAGTCAAAGGTTGGGTATTTTCTCTCATATATGGAACCTAGAGAGAAAGAATAAAAAGGGGGCTCTCATGAAAACAGAAGGGAGATCAGCAAAGGCAGAGACCAAGGGGGAAAGGGAGGAAGGAAAAGAAAGAGTAAGAAGTAGGAAATGAAGTTGGCCAAATAGTTCTATGTGCATGTAAGAATATATCACAATTCATCCCAATTTTATATAACTCTAATGTACCAATTAAACAAATAAATAAACAGAAGGAAGACTGATAGAGTAGAGGAAGATGATTAGGAGAAGGGATGAGGGAAAGGAAAAAGAATGTACTGCGGAGTGAAATGGAGTAAACCATGTTACATGTGTTTATGAATATATCAAAATGAACCCAACTATTATGTTTAACCATAATGCACTAAAAAAAGTTAACCAACCTTACCTGTTCTTTGCTTTTAGAAAACAGTTATTTCAGAATTACAAGCTATTTTCTGAAGAGCAAAGCTATTATATTTTTAAGCAAGTAAAAAATAATTCTTTATAAAATAAAGTTAGTGTCTAAGAATACTTTTATTACTTGTCTACTAGTCTTGCAATGTTATTATCTTGCTGATTCAATTTACGGACTTCAGTGTTGAAGCCTATAAGAATGTTCACCTATCACAGATGATTCAAGATAGTTAATCTTGTTATATTACAAGCAATGTTTATACTGCTTTCATCTGAAATTCTTACCACTTGATACTCTACAACTCAAATACCAAATATACCAAGAAGACTTCTTAGTCACAGATTAGTAATGTTTCTACCACAAAGGCTCCCCTCCTTTTAAAATTCCCTGCTCCTCTGGTGGTATTCAAATACTAAAATACTTTATCTATTAAGATAAATAAATGCCCAATCCTTATTAACCAACAACATAATAAAAAAAACAATAACTTATATCAGGTTTCCTGAATATTGACTGAATATAGCCTTTGACTCTTAACAAGCGGAATCCCAGAGGGTTAGGATCATTTTGCTCATTTTATAAGCAAGCACATGGAGGCCTAGGGAGTTTAAATAGTAAACTTCTTCTAAAGAAAAAAAAACAACATAAGATTCAAAAATTCAAATTGTAATAGGTAGATAATGACAGGTACTTTCATTCAGTTTTGTTTGGCTTTTTTGAGTGTGATTAGAAACAGAAACAATAAAATGTAATTTAGAGGAACATATATCACTTAAAAACTGATCATTTTTAGATATAAATAATTTGGTAGATGTAAGTGGATGGAGGTAAGTTAATATTATCCCTATATTATTTATTATCCTTATATTATTTATAGTTTTTCATGTGCCCTAGAGTCTGAAGATTACAGTCTACAAGACAATCTCCCTTAGAGAAAGCAGCTAAATAAGAAGCAAAATGATACTGTTTACATCAAGTGCCAAACTCTATTTCTGTCAATCATGTCTTCATATTACCCATTACTTCCTGACCTGGCAAAAAGTCAGTCTGTAGACTATCCATTTATACCTACTCTGATGACATCAAGAGATATGCCCCAATAGCCCTGCCAATACACACAAAAATGTAATACATCACAGCATCCAAATTTTTAATAGCTAGCCTAAAATTATTTTTAAGAAGTGGCCTAGTCTAAGACACCATTTTTCAAATTGAGTGTTACAACCCGTTATAGGGTCATAAAACCAAATTAGTGAATCATAACCACATTTAAAAAAATAAAACAGAAAAGTATGAAAAACAATATATTGCAAGTAGTAAGGGTAAGTATCTTTTCATGAAAAATATTTAAATTATTTAAATATATTGCATACTCACAAATATAAATGCACATAAACATACATAAAACGCATTTGAATATATGTACTGAATCATAACATGGATGTATTTTATTTTACCTCAAAATATAAAAATTATATAGTGCTAAAAATAAACATTCTTTGTAAACCAAGAGGCATTATCTATAATTTGCGATATAAATCATCCATTTAGAAGTAGGATCAGAGATCCTTCCCAAAAAACAGCACAGTAAAAGAAAAATGCTAATCCAGGAGTGCTCAACCAGTGAGCCACATCCCCTTCCCTTTTTGTATTTGGAGACAGGGTCTCACTGAGTTGTTTGGGGCCCAGCTAAGTTATGGAGGCTGGCTTTGAACTTGTGATCTTCCTGCCTTAGCCTCCCCAGCCTCTGGGATTACAGGCCCTTGTGTCACCAAGCCTCCAATAGCCTTTTCTTAATTTAAACACTCTTTCCAATGCAAATACCTATTGTTTTAGTCATTTCTTCTTCTGCCTATCATTCCTGCCCTCATTCTCTAAGGCTGGTTCCTCCTCCTTATCCTTTTACCTCCTAATTGTGGAAATTATTTGTCCTTGGAACATTGCAATTCCTTCTGCATATTTTTCCTTGTAGAAAACCTATCTATTTGCAAATAATATTTCTATTTTGTCTTCTATTTTGCTTCCCTAGGTATTTGGAATGTAGCAAAACAGACATGCATACATACCACAGCTTTTCATGGCTCTCTTTGCACTAGTTGTTCCCTTTGACTAGGAAGTAGCCTAGCCGTAAATGAAAAATAATTATGAGGATACAGAGTGAAAAAATTTGCTTGTTTACTTTTGTTTAAAGGGAGTGACTTGCTAAGAAGACCAAATCAGTAAAAAGAGGAGTTTAAATAGATTTATATTGAATCATTCTCAGAGGAAATCATTACTAGAGCAAAGTCTTAGAGTTGTAATTCAGTCAGTAGATATAAAGATCAGCTATAAAATAAAGAGGGACAGCTATTCTACAAAGATTAGAGAAAATTACATAAGGATGAGAATGTTTATAGGTACTTGGGGGAAAGGTGGTATACATATTCATGATATTATCCATCAATAGAAGTTGATGTCCTTCATTTATATTTGCAATGTGGGGGGTATAATGAGCATGATGAAGAAGATAGTGGAGTTAAAGAATTAAGAAGACCATTTATGTACAATGTGTCAAAATGCATTCTATATAACTAATTAGAACAAATTTTTAAAAAATTAAAAAACAACAACAACAACTAAGGAGAGAACCTGAGGTATAGCTCAGGTAGAGTGCTTGCCTGCCATGTTCAAGGCCCTGGAATCACTCTTAGCACCACCAAAAATAATGACGATAATAATAACAATGATGACAATTCAGGAGAATGGGTTAAGGTTTATAAAAACACATGGAAAAGAATACTAAGTAGGATTCACAGGCAGTTTTGAGGACACAGTTAAGGGTGCAACAATGAATTTATAGTGGTTCCAATTTGTTCTCCTGTTTTCCTAAGCAGTTCTAGAAGTAGGCATGAAAAAGGCAAAGGTTATAATGGTCTAGTTTTGCTAGGCATATGCAATATAAAGCAATGAGGGTAAAAGGATTAAAAACACAAGGGACAAAATGGCTAAAATGATTGATGAGAAGGAATTAATTCTGGGAGGGGCATAATTGACTAGAAAAAAATGAAGGAGTTAAAGAAGTTGAGTTCTATGAGACTGAAAAACAGATGCTAAAGGAACAGGAGGATTTAATATTTTAAAGCAGAGCAATTCTGGGCAATGGGTGTGGCTATGGGAGTATATAGCCAAAGTAGAGTGGAACTAAATATGGATTGGAAGTCAAGAGTCTGAAGTTTTCAATGAGCAACCAAAAAAATCAACAGATGTAAATGTAGGAACAGCTCAGAGTAGAAAGCTCTATAAAATAATGAATGCTTAGAAGATCCATTTTTGTACAAATATGCAGAAATACTGATTTAGAACAACAATGGTAGCTAAAAGAATGCTGGACTTAGCTTTTTGTGTTTTGGCAGGTTCTTGTTACTGCCATTTCATAATCTCTCTCCATGTCCCCTCTCCCACTATGTCATAAAAGAATAATCAGCCTGCTTTGAAAGGGCTGCCAAGAAAGGACACCTGAGTAAGATGCTTCCAGAAGTTGTAGACAAGCTAGGGAAAAAAAAAAAAATCATCCTCTGAAAAAGAAACTAGTAAAGGCATGAAACTATTCATCCTTTGACTAATCCATACTAGTATTTGGTTTATGATTATACGTGTTAAGATTATGGTATTTCCAAAGTTTTTGCCAAGAGATGAGGGTATATTCTCAATAATCATGGCTGATATAAAATTTAAATCTCTTCTAATTTAATAATATATTAAATAGCATTGATATAATTTGCATATTAAATACCAAAAAAGCAACTTTATAGCTTGATATCATAAAATATAGAGCAAAATTTATTTATCCATTGCTATGATTTGAATATAGCAAAGCAGGCTGAAGATTAATGTCCCCTCCAAAACTCATGTTGAAGATTAATCCCTACTGTGTGGGGGGAGAACTTAATCCAACTATGGTATTTAGAGGTGGGTCCTTCATTAAGTGGTTAGGAATAGACGAAGTCTTCAGTTGAGCCCTTGTGATTGAATACTAGTGACTTTAAAAGAAGGAGAAAGACTAGAAGACACATACACGTGCATGTTCCCCATTTCTTGCCATGGATTATTCTGCATTGCTGTGAAACAATGCCAGCAAAGCCATCAACAGTCATGGCTCCTTAACCTTGGATCTCTAGAATCATTAGCTAAAATAAACTATTTTCTTGAAAAATTAGTCATGGTATCACCGTTCTTAGCAATAGAAAACAGACTAAGAATTCATTACTGCTTAAAGCATGGAGATATTATACCCAATAGGTATTCTAGTTATTAGGGTATAAACTCAGCAATATAGGGATTACATGTAAATTTTTTCCCAGAGTCTGGATGAAATGGCCCTATGAATCTAACTCACTTTTTTTTCTGATTCTGTACTAATGAAACCATCTGATCATCACCTAGGTTTCACAGGAATTATGATGTTTAAGGCAATACTCTCTAGAGTTTTAAAAATTTTTCATCATAAAGATATTGTTTTACTAATCCATATTATGTACCTTGCAATATATATACAAGTGAAATTTTAAAGGGTCAGACATAAGTACGTAGAAGTTCTAACATTTTCTTCCAACATTCCAATGGCATCTTGTAGACAGCACTCTGGAGACCAGTGCTCTAGAGAGATAGGGATGAGTGTTCTAGGCAATGGAAAAGGCAAAAAACTGACATAAGTGATAATCTAGAACTGTGCTAACTCAGCTCTGTGTAATATGATAAAATCATTCAGCACTGTGTAAAACGATAAGATGATTTTCAAAGGTCCTGAAATCTATACAACTACAAGAGAATCTAGGCAATGGACAAATAAAACTTTAACACTGAGGAACCAGATGAGTCCTGTTCCAGCTAAACAAAATATTCCTTTATTGCAATACAACAAAGAAAGCAAGTCTCAACCAAACAATATAGACATGGAAGTTTAAAAAGTGCTTATAGAATCTCTCCCCTCCCTAGCAACAGAAATTATCTTTTGTAACTACTCACCTGAATAAAATGTGTTGATTTTGGCAAGTTCTTTTTCACAGGTTTGGAAAAATTTTTCTTCAAACTTGGCAAAATACCTCTTTACTGTGTCCTCATCTGTAACTGAAAGGCAAGAAAAACTACTGAATATAATGTCAGAAGGCCAACTTGGAAAACTAGAAAAATAAAAATTTACATCCTAACTTTCTTAGTCTTTAAAATGGCGACTATATATGTATTATCAGAGAAAATGAATTGTAAATTATATTAAGAAGAGAATAATCAAATGTCTTTTCACAGGAATACAACCCTTAAGTTGAATGAGACTAAATCTCTACTACAATAAAATTTTTAATGTTGAAGAAAAGTATTCTAAGATGTCAGAAGAGGAAGAAACATCTATAGAAAGAGATAATCTGAGTCTGAGTAGGATTCATTCAGCAAGAAAGTAAATTAATTATTTCAGGGAAGAAAAAATATAACAGCAAAGCATGAAGACATAAATGCATGGTATGTTTCTGGAAAAAATTGATTTTGTTCTATGTTAAATTGCTACCTAGTCTTTGTACCTCAGCTTCATGAAACACAGAAAAAAAGTGTAGACTACTCAGTGTAAATTAGATGCTCCAAAGTATCAGGAGCTTGATAAGTAACATAAAGGAGTTGAGCAAATAGATACGGCAAGTGTAGTGATAAATGGTAACTGACACCTTCAGGATAAGGAGTGGTATGGAGTCTGGCAAACTAGAAAGTACACGTCTGTCTAATTGCTGCCATGTGGTGATATGGGGCCCACTTTGTCAGATCTTCCAATTTTTTAGGAGACACTATTAGTTCAGATATTTTTAAAACACTGTGTGGGTCAATCAATATGTTTCTGCAGCACTGATCCAATTTGTGTTGTCTTACTGAATACTGTTATGGTCTAGATCTTGAATGCCATTCCCTCACCCCCTGACAAATAATTCATGTGTTGAAGGCTTGGTCCCTAGCTGATGGCGTTATTGGGAAGTGATGGAAGCTTTAGGAGGTGGTGCCTACTTGGAGGAAGTAGACTATTGAGAGGGTGGTCCTTAAAGGGTATATTGGGTCCCCAGCCACTTTTTTTTCTCTCTCTGCTTCCTGGCCACTATGAGGTATACAACTTTGCTCTACCATGCACTCCCCACTATGATGTTTTGCCTTGCCACTGACCCACAAACAATGGAGCTAAGTGACCATGGACTGAAACCTCAAAAACTGTAAGCCCAAATAAATCTTTCTTCCTTTAAATTGATTTTCTCGGGTATTATGGCATATTAATGGAAACCTGACTAAAACAAATATCAATCTACTAAATCCCAAAGTACAAAATACATGTAGCTTCAGGATTCCTAAGAACAAAAGGGTATATTTCTTCCCCCAGTGAGATTCAAATAGACTCTCCAGATGGTAATCATAATATAGAACTACCTTATTTCTGGATCTCTTGGAGTACTCTAAGCTTGAAATATGTAGAAAACAGGTTCCTTTCTCTTCCCCTCGTCTCCCAAATCTTAATGTAATCCCAGAACTCTTAAATAATGACCTGAGAACAAGGGAAATGGTATTTCCCTAAATAACATGCGATATACACATACATACAAATTCATAGTACTACAGATATTTTAAAGAAAAACAAAAGCTTTAAATAAATTCTAAAAACATATCAAATATATTTGTTAAAAAATTAACATTGTCTAAAATTTTTATGTATACAAGTCAACTTCTCTAGACATGGAGAAAATGCTTTAGATCTGAGCACATAAAGCAGGATATTCTATTGATTTTACAGGGAAAAGGGGGGGATGGCCACTTTTATGTTTTTCATGAAACTTAATAATTTGGATATAATAATGAAATCAATTAGCTGCTGAAGGCCACTGAGAATTACTTTCTTAAAGCATAAAACAGGCCCCAGCTTTCTAAAACAGCTGACCTTGAGTTAAGGAAGCTCCATGGTAACAGATGTGGCACATATTATAACAGCATCTAGCTATAGCTGATTTAAAACAAGAAGAGTTACGATTATTTTACTTAATTACCTCCTTTTTCATTTTAATTTTGTTTCCTATTGTTAAGACAATTCAAAATCAAAAACATGGGCTTGTTCAAAATAATATATTTTGCTTTCCTATTAACAGGCAACTTTCATTAATATAAAGTGACTAAATTAAGTTGTTCAGCAAAATGATTTAAATATAGTTTCTGTTCTTGAAATAATTTTAATATAAGTCATTTATATAGAGGCTGCATATTCAGCAACATATACTATATAAAATGCTACTAAGAACTTAGAAATAAAACATGTAAAACAAAACATGTATTAAAGTGGGACCATTCTACCCATGAATCAGTTTCCTACAATTTCATTTCCTCACTTTAGAGATTTTTTTTATCTAAAATGCCAACAGTCTGTTATATAGTTTCCTAGTTCATATACAACTTAATAGCCACAAATTAGAAGATGGTATTGTAATGTTAAAATAACCCAAAGAAATAAAAGCTGTGAGAAAAGAGGAAGAAAATCACAAATAAAAACAGCAAGGATTGTATAACTAATTACTACAAATTTAAAAGACGAAAACCAGTAAGGATAGCTGTGCAAAATAAATTAAATGAATAATAGTGTTCTTTATCCTCTCAGATTTCAAAAGACCTAGTCAACTACTAAAACCGAAAGTATACTATTGGTAAAGGAATTAGCAAAATACAACAGAAAAAAATAAAGTCCAGAAATAGATCTACATACATATGGAAATTTAGATTAAGATAAAGGGGCTTCAAGTCAGTGAGAAAGGAATGGATTTTAAACGGAGAGGTTATTTTTAACACTACACAAAATACAAAAACCATGAAAGGAATGACTCATACTTTCACAAAATAAAAAGTCTTCATTCCACAACATACTATAAGCAAAATTAAAAGAGACAGGGAAAACATAATCTGCAACTTTTAAAATAAAGGATTCATATACAAAATATATTTTAAAAATTCTTACAAATCAGTATTAAAAAAGACATTCAAGTTCATAAGAAAAATGGGCAAATTACAGCAATTCATAGAAAAAGAAATAAAAGGCCAACAATGAAAGGAGGCTCAACATTCAAATGTCATACAGATGCAACTTTTAAAAAATGAAATACAATTTTTCAACCTCAGACTAGAAACACTTCAAAACAGTGTTATCATTTTGGCAAAGATGAGGGTAAATGAACATTCTCACTCCCTGTCAACAGATAAATGAATTTGTAAAGTCCTTTATGAAGGCAATTTGGCAATAGCTATCAAAATTTTCAGTATGTTCAATCCCAGATGTAGGAAACATATTCTAAAGGAATTTTTGCACAAACAAAATCAAGGATGTTCATAGGCCATTATTTTTTTTCAAGTGATAAAACAAACTGATGTCCAGTAAAAGGGGGGTTGGTTAAACAAATCATGATAATATTACATAACACAATAGTCATTACACCATAGTAATCATTTAAATAAGTGACATACATACATCCTGGCATGTATGAAAGAATCTCCACAACACACTGTGGTGGAAAAAAATTTAAGTAACAGAATAAATATATATATATATATATATAGCATGATTCCATTTATAAAAAAATATGGTTATAAATATTCATCTATACATTCATAGAAAGAAGATTGGAAAGAGGCATAGCAAAATGCTAATTGAGGTTACTTCCCTTGACAAAGAAGTATAAAAGGGATTCTCAAGTTTTGCTATCTACAATTATTGTATTGCTTATAATTAAGAGGTATTCATGAATACAGATAAATCACTTGTATAAATAAATGGTCTTATATGTTAGAAGAAGAAAAAAAAACACATGTCACATCCAACCTCTACATTATACATAGTAAAAGCTAACCAGCATAGCTAGTTAAAATGACTGTATCAGAATCTAGAGGTATTTAGAATGATTATACCGTCCATTCCAGTTATGGGAAGTTGGTAGAAGGCTGACTTATAGAATATAAACTTCTGTTATAGAATGCTTTCAAAAATATACCTACTGAACAATGTAGGAAAACATTAACTCTGAATTGGAGAATCAAAGAATTTCAGAGTTCAAAATCTAGTATAATGTCCTTATTTTGTAGGTGAAAAAAACTGAGGTGTAGATAGCCTACTATGAGAGAGGATTCCTCCCTCCAACAATAACAATATACATTTCATAGAAAATCCCTCTATTTTCTTATAATAAAATAAAAAAACTATCTACATATCAACTAAATGAAAGTGACCACTGAGTGTTATATGGGTTTTATGGCTTGAATATATGCCTCCTCCAAATTCATATGTTGAAATCCTGATGCTCACTGTGACTGTATTTAAAGACAGGGCCTTAAAAAAAACATGGTATGGATATCTTGCTATTAAGCAAAGAAACAAAATTTTAAATAATTCACTGCTTAAAAAAAAAAAAGACAGGGCCTTTAAAGAAGTAATTAAGATTAAATAAGACCTTAAGGTTGGGCTGGGGATGTGGCTCAAGCAGTAGCGCGCTCGCCTGGCATGCGTGCGGCCTGTGTTAGATCCTCAGCACCACATACAAACAAAGATGTTGTGTCCGCCGAAAACTAAAAAATAAATATTAAAAAATTCTCTCTCTCTCTCATTCTCTCACTCAAAAAAAAAAAAAAAATGAGTACCTGACTTGTAGCATGTACTCAATTAAAATTAAAAAAAAAAAAAAATTTTTTTTTTAAAAAGACCTTAAGGTTAATGGGGCCCTAATCCAATAAGTCTGGTGTCCTTATAGGAAAAGGAAGAGACACTTGAGTCCTCCCTCCCTCATTACATACAGAAGAAAGGCTACGTAAGGACACAAGTCTGCAAAAGTCAGGAAGAGAGGCCTTACCAGAAGCCAACCCCACCAAGCATGGACTTCAAATCTCCAAACATTGAAAAAGTAAAATTTCTCTTGTTTAAAACATCCCACCTGGGGCTGAGGTTGCAGCTCAGAGGTAGAGTGCTCACCTAGCTCCCGTGAGGCACTGGGTTCAATCCTCAGCACCACATATAAATAAAATAAAGGTATTGTATCCACTTACAACTAAAAAAAAATTGAAAAAAAAAATCCAGCCTGTGGTATATTTTTATGGCAGCCTGAGCAGACTAATACAATAAGCTAAATATGTCAACCATTAGTCACTAAAGTCACAAAAGACTAATTCTAGTTCAAAGAGAATTAGTGTTTAAGTACAAATGTTAGCAAGATACAGTAACAACAAGAACAGCATCAACAGAAAAAGGGAAGACAAAAGGGTGAAAAAAAAAATCCAGAATTGGTGAAGAATTATTCAGAGAACACTGTCAGAGAGATCCCTTTCCTGAGTTAAGTAGACATGAATTCAATCAATTATACTAAAGGGGGAGGGGAGAGCAGGAGGGAATACCAGAATGAGAAACAGACATTGATTTTTTTGTCATTTGTATTGTGGTCTTATCTTCACCTCACATTTATGGATGACAATTTTTTTCTCATCCATCCCCCTAAATGACTATGTTAATAGAAATTACTTAAGAGCACCAATCAGGGCAAAATACTGCTACTGCATAGTAATCACCACCAAGTGCTTTTTACAGCAACTTTCAGGAATATTTTAACTTTTAATAACATAAATGTCACCTAACCTTGTCATGTAATCTCTAAGTTAGATAAAAATGAAGTCTATTAAGATTTAAACCCAATTAAGATTTAATGCAATTGCTCTTTCTGCAGCATAGCTTGTTGATGATGGAAATACCAAATACTGTATTATTTGCAACAAAAGTTAAACTTCCGCTGCTATACACTAACTCAGAAATTTTGATTTTTCATTAACTTGACTGATTAAAAATTTATGTAAATTAAAATAAAATAAAATAAAATCTCCATTAAAGCTGATTCATAGTGGGATAGGGAGCGGGAGCATGAAAGGAATAGACGAACTCTAGATAGGGCAGAGAGGTTGGAAGGGAAGGGAGGGGGCATGGGGCTATTAAAAATGGTGGAATGTGATGATCATTAATATCCAAAGTACAGGTATGAAAACACGAATTGGTGTGAATATACTATGGATACAACCAGAGATATGAAAAATTGTGCTCTATATGTGTAATAAGAATTGTAATGCATTCTGCTGTCATATATTAAAAAAAACTCCATTAACTCCATTACGTATGTGATGTTACATTCAAATTTTTTGACTAGTCTCAATTTCCTTAATTTCCAGATCTATGAGATATTGAGGGTAGAATTATGTCTATTTTATTTTTATAGATCCTATACTCAACATAATGTCTTGCACACAGTATGTGCTCCAAGATGGACATGGTGTTGCATACCTATAATCCCAGCGACTCAGGAAGCTGAGGCAAAAGAATCCCAAATTTGAAGTCTGCCTAGGCAACAGAGCAAGATCCTGTCTCAAAATAAAATTAAAAAGGGCCCAGAGGCAGAAAGCTCCTGGGTTCAATCTCCAGTATTACCAAAAAGCAATCATCAAACACAGTATGTGCTCTATACACTTGTTTTTTAAACTGCAAATTTGATATAATATTTGTGAAAAGTATGATTTATTAAAGTGAAAAAATCCAGCAATTCAACAGTCATATACAAAAAAACTGAAGATGGATCTCTATCATACCATATATAGAAATTTAGTCAAAATGTATCAAAGACGTAATGAAACAGCAAAAATTATGAAACTCTTAGAAGAAAACACAAGCATAAATCTTCCTGACCTTTGACAAGGCAATGGTTTCTTAGATATGACACCAAAAGCACAATCAATAAAAGAAAAAATAATCAATAAACTGGACTTCTCAAAATAAAAAAAGCTTGCCTGTTTAAAAAGGCAATATCAAGGGGTTCGGGATGTGACTCAAGTGGTAGCATGCTCGCCTGGCATGCGTGAGGCACTGGATTCGATCCTCAGCACCACATAAAAATAAAATAAAGATATTGTGTCCACCTAAAACTAAAAAATAAACATTTTTTTAAAAAGGCAATATCAAAAGAAAAAAGAGTGTCAGAATGGAAGAAAATATTGTCAAACCACATAGCTGTTAAGGCTCTAGTAGTTAGATTATATAAAGAATTCTCAACAATAAAAAGAAAACCGTTTTCAAAACAGGTGAAGGATCTGAGTAGTCATTTCTCCTAAGAAGATACACAAAAGCCAATAAACACATGAAAATATTTCAACATCATTAGTCACTAGTGATATGCCAATCAATGCTGCAATGAGATGCTTACTTCATATCCAGTAGCATAGCTATGATAAAGGCAGGAAAACAATAAAAAATGTTGGTAAGGAAATGAAGACATTGGAACCCTAAAATATTGCTAATGAGAATGTAAAATGGTACAGCAACTTTGCAAAACAGTTTGGCAGTTCCCCGCAACAGTTAAATATAGAGTTACCACAGAATTCAGTAATTACACTTCCAGGTATATATACCAAAAGAAGTAAAACCATAAGTTTACAGAAAAACTCATATCAATGTTCATGGCAGCATTATTTAAATAGCCCCAAAATGGAAACAACCCAAATATCTATCAAAATGTGGCATATTTATACAATGAAATATTATTCAGCCATATAAGCAAGGACATACGTAAAATGCTACACTGCAGATAAGCCTTGTAGAGAAAAAATGGGAAAGCCCTACATTACAAAGGCTGCATATTATATAGCTTCACTAATATCAAATGTCCAGAACAAGAAAACCCAGAGACATAGAAAGAGACAGAAAGGAGATTAGTGGTTGGTTGGCAAGGGCTAGGGAAGAGGAAGATGAAAAGTGATGGAAACTATTAGTGGTGATGGTTGTACAACTTTGTGAATTTGTTAGAAACTACTGAACTGCGTAGGGTGAATTTTATGGTATGTGAATTATTTATCAATCTCTCTCTCTTTCTCTCTCTCCCTCTCTACGTGTACACACACACACACACACACACACACACATTTTTTGAATAAAATTCAAACATCTTAACATGGCCTTTGTACATGAAAGTCCCTTGTCAACCACCCTAACTTTACTCTATCATCACCTGTGGTCAGACAGTAACATCATTAGCTTTATTCAATTGTCCGTCATGTACCTTAGTTTCTTTCCTAACATGCTGTTTCCTCTGCTGGAAACCATTTTGTCTTTGTTTTTTCTTACCATTTAGGTTAAGGTCCCAGATTAAACATCATCTACTAAAGAAAGGTCTTTTCTGATTATCTCTTACCCTGTCAGAAAGACAGTATCCATGTGGAATAGATAAAAGAGAAGAATTCTGTCCTTAAATAAATTTGGGAAATGTGTGATAAACAGTTACACTGATTTCTTTAAATTAGTAGTTCCCAATGATAGGCAAGTCTGCCTCCCAGGGGACGTCTAACAACATCTGGAGACATTTTTGGTTGTCAAAACTGGACATCTGGGAGCATGTCATTAGTCTAATGGAATAGAAGCCAGGGACAATGCCAAACATCCTGTAATGCCAGGGACAGCAATTCCTTCTTTGCCTCCTGCCCCTCCAAAGAATTAACCTGTCCAAAATGTTAACAGTACCAATGCTGAGAAAATCTGCTGTCAGGCAAAAGAAGCTTTAGTATGCTGGTATACACTGTTACTCTATGAACTGGGACATAGCATACTGTATTTCCAAAAGTTATGTATAAGAAAACCATCCTCCTTAGATATGAAGAGAGTAATGGCAGGAGAAAGATATGGAAGGGGATAGAGAGCATCAATCAAATCTCCAGGAACAGTAATCTGTGGAATACTTGAGAGACATTAACTTCAATATCACCATGACTACCTCTTTGCATTTCAATTACATTCCATATACAATAGTTTCTATGACTTTAAAGTTTCTCCTATTTATGAGAGAGATGATAAATAAAAATTAAATATGTAACTATGCTCCATCAAATATAGAAAGTACTTAGTATTACTGGTTTCATGTTTTAAGAAAAGGGGGTGTTTTTTTAAATTTTTTTTTAAGTGTGAATTATAACTGGGAATAGCTAACTTGAAATTTTATTTTTTTCCAGATACCATTACATCAACAGATGGGGGAATAAATTACATAAAGCATATGGCAAAGATGATTTCAAAGATAAAAATGTTACTCTGAAATCACTGATGTGATTTCAGATCATGTTGTGATGATGATCACTAGGGATAATTTGGGAATCATTCACTTAACAAATATTGAGTCCTTCCTATGCACCAAAGCAATCAATGTAGCAGGAATAGAGATAAAATAATAAGCAAAATGAACACAAATTCTGCCTTCAGAGATTACAGTCTACCTAGGGAAAAAGACTTTAATTAAAGGATAAATTACACAAAGCATATGGCAAAGAGATTTCAAAAATTAAAAATGTACCTCTGAAATCACTGATGTAGTAAAAACAGAGATAAATTGGAAATCATTCATTTAACAAATACTGAGTCCTGCCTACACACCAAGCAATGTGGCAGGCCAAATACCCAAAAACTATGCCCTCAGAGATCACAGCTTACCTTGGGGAAAAGACTAATTAAAAAAAAAAAAAGACACAAAAATACAAAATGAATTTTGAAGAAAAAATGAACATTAGGAAAAAAAACAGTACTGGAACCTTATAAAGAACAGAGCGAGGAGAGGTGTTGGAGTGTAAGAAGTGTCACTTGAGATGAAATCTGAAGGATAAACAGGCATTTGCTAGAGCAAAAATGGTCCAAATAGCAGGAACGACATGTAACAATATGCTATAGAAAGAAAGAAACATGGTACGTTTGAAGAACTGAAGAGAAGTCCTATGGAACCAGTCCCAGGAGCAAAGGGGGACAGTAATGGCTGTTAAGGCTAGAGAGGCAAGGGGCCTGATTAGTTAAGGGCCAGGAAAACAAAGGGTTAGCCTTCATCCTGAGATACATGAAACATCTTTCAAGGACATTAAACAGAGGGATAATTATGATCAGATATGCTTTCCAGAAGAGGGGATGTCAGGAGACCAACCAGACTTAGCACAGCAGATATCAAGTGAGAGATCATGACAGCCTGAACTAGGGTAAAGGCACTGGAGACATCAGTGAAAAAATTCAAGAGATATTCTGAAGGTAAAATCCACCTATTTTAATGATCAACTGGATATAGTTTTGTTGCCAATTACCTATGTGAGCTTGAGTAAGTGATTTTTTGGCACTGTGTTTTCTCTTTTAAAAAGGAGAGCATGTAAATAAGCAATCCTAAGTCCTCTTCTAATGCCAAATAATTAAAACTGCTAATTTCTACCAAATGATTCTGAATCCAGCCAGGATTAAGTGATCTCTAACAATATTTTCTGATTTCAGTCTATTTTGGAGTTTAATGATATGAGGTTTATTTCACATATACCCTCATAAATATTCTTGAAGGAACACACACACAATCTTCTAATCCATATTAGTGACACGTAATTGAGATGAAATGAATCTCACTGACACTAGCTCTTATTAATTACCCCAATGAATACTTACCTAATGTCTTGCTAGCCAAAGAATACCAACACTAGAAATACTGATAAATAATTCAAAGAAGGGCAATAAATCAATAGTAAAGACAGTGGTACATATGAGTGATTTTTCAACTTTTTTTTGCTCTTGTAACCTCTAAAAGAATTATGAATCTTGCATATACAATGTGATTTCTGTTACACTGTAACTTAAAAAAAATGTCATTATTTAAAGCATATAATGGAATTTAAATGCCCCAGCAATTTGGTAACTACCATCATTATCAAATACATTTAAAATATTATATATCTCCACACACATATGTGTATGTGTGTGTGGATATATATATATAAATGTATATGAATATTTGATACTAGGGAAAGAACACAGGGGTGCTCTACCAATGAGCCACATCACCAGTTATTTTTAGTTTTTGAGACAGGAACCCGCTAAGTTGCTAAGGTTGGCTTTGAACTTGTGATCCTCTTGCCTGAGCTTCCCAAGTAGTTGGTGTTGGTATTCTTTAAACCTCCTCTTTAACAACTGGAAAATAAATATTCCATTTTCTTCTTTAATTTTTATTCCCAGTCAACATAGATTACAGAATTTACCCTGATATGTTTTTATGTTTGAAAGCTATTTATGAAATACAGCATCATACATTAAATATGTATATAAATTAAAATTTAAACATAAAACTTTCCTAGCCATAAAGTTAAATATTAAAAATTCTTCTGCACTGGAATATTATTACAATTTATTAGAATATACTGCATCAAAACAACATAAATATTTACAAATATTAAACATAAAAAATTAGATATTATTGGAAACTTTAAATCTCATATTTAAATAGAGCATTTTCTCCCAATTGGCTCACATTTCAATCGACAAATGTTACATTATTAGAATGATAAATGTTACATCATTTGCTAGAATATTAAATACTATAGACAATTATTCATTTCTATCCCTATTTTTCAACTTATCCATGTAAGTGCAGAGAAACTTCATATACATAAATAAGTAGATCAAAATGGAAGTTTATTGTAGCAATGAAATGTCACCTTTCCACATATTTTTTAAAAAATCACACAATAATTTTAATCCTTAAATTAGTTTTAAGGATTTTTAAGCTTCATGATTAAGTCTTCCTTCAATTTCACTGAATACAAAAACCTGGACTTGGAAAAGTCCAATACCTGCAATGAATACTGGAGTACAGTCAATCATCATGATGAGGCAGAGCAGGAAGGGTACTGAATCCTCTACCAAGGTTTCTTCCTAATGCAAACTGCTTCCAAAAATATGTTTCCACCACCGACCAGGTTCAGAAGCTGCTGACTACCCTCCCAAGCTTTCACATAATCCCCGCATACACAATATGCCTGAACTAGACTGATAAATGACCTTCCTTGGATGGCAACAGCTAGCACCTTTACTATCTTTTACAAGCCCCAAAGAAAAACCTAACATGCATGCACAGACTGTCAGTCAAGTGCAGCCTCTGATGCTGAGAGCAAAGAACTGACAAGATATGCAGAAATCCTGAGATCATGTATAATAGCTACCTGCGCGGCTGTTCGAACTCACCCTTTGTCTATATGAACTTTGCTCAAGTTGGGTCCAGGAGCCCTACCCGACACAGTGTCTTCCTTGTGCTCATGTATAAGCCCTAATGAAGTCTCACTTAGATGTATTGCTAGCATCTTCATGATTTCTGCCTTGAAATAAGGAAAAGAACCCTGGGATGAGCTGGTAATACTAAAAGCTAAGAGCTGGTAACATCAAAAAGAGCTGCCTTTTACCTTTTTGTGACTTCTATCCTGAACTGAGCCAAAGAATTCCACATTTACTGGTAACAACAATGGGATTCATTCTGAGACTGAATCATTAGTCAGTTCCTTCACTGTGCAAATATCATAGAGTGTACCTCTACAAACCTAGAGAGTAGAGCCTACTATATACTTTGGTGATATGGTAAATATTGTCATATATGGAATCTATCATTGACTTAAATACTGTTAAACAGTGCATGACTAGATTGAAAAGTATTCTTTTGCTTGGAGGCCAGAGTGGCAAAGTATATATCAAAACTCAAAGTGAGTAAAAGATGAGTTTTTCTTTCATAGAGTCAGGGAAAAGCAATAGGAAAGGGAACATCTTGACTGCAGGCAATTCATTATTCAGGCCGAACAATTCCAGGAATTAGTATATATGGAAGATCTGGAAATAGATTCTATTAAAAGACAATAATAAGAACTTCTTCCAGCACTGTTCTATATTTAACCAACATGACAAAACTTGTATATAGATGATATTTTTAAGAGAATTATCTATTCTTTATTAAAAGATTTCCATCCACTAATTCTGTTAGCTAATTAATAGATCCACCTTTTTAGAGGATCCAAGATGGCGGGCTACAGGGTGGCTGCATGCTGTGTGGCTTCAGGGCTTGGGAGTAAGTAGTGGGAATATGTTTCTCTGTGAGTGATTAGAGGACCCCTGACAGCTGCTCCAGTGCAGGAAACATGGCCACCAAGCCATGCAGGTCTCCAGGTCTTAGTGCTAGCACAGGACTCCTGGCCACTCGTCCTTGCAGGTCTTCCGGGTGCCCGAGTAGGACCACCAGCATTAGCATCCACGCAGGACTCCTGATCGCCCACCTGTGCAGGAATCACGGCTGTGCTCCCAAGCAGGATACCCAGCTGCTGCCTACATGCAGGAAGTCTGGCCACTCCTGTGTGGACCCCCATCTACCAATGTGGGGCTCCTATGGTCCCCTTCATATTGGAGCACTGCAACTATTGCCAGTCCCTCTACAGGCGGTGGCACCTTCATGATTTCTGCCTCGAATTAAGGAAAAGAACCCTGGGATGAGCTGGTAATACTAAAAGCTAAGAGCTGGTAACATCAGCCGCCTTCATCTTGGGACACCTTTGTGGCCATCTTTAGTTGGGGCAAGTCCCAGCTTAGAACACCGGCTGGGGATTAGAAGCAATATCAAGGTACCAAAAGTCCCCAACTCCCCACTCTCCTGGCAGCCGCTAACCCGGCACAGTGCCTGTGGCTACAAGGTTGGTCCACAGCTCACAAAACCTTGTCCTGAGCTGCTCAATATAAAACAGCTTTCTGTGACAGCTCCCAGAGTGCAGCCCACAAGGCCTCTGCAGAGAAAGGTTCCTGATTAGGAAGTAGAAAGGAATGGGGATGAGTGAGATACAGTTTAGAGACTAAAATAGAGAGCAGGAATTGTGAGGTCTGTAGGCGATATAAGGAGATAAGACCAGATGTCCACATCACATGAGTGGGCTCCAAAAGAGAACCTTGAACCAACCCTCCTACCCTAATAACCTCCACCACCCTGAGGGTGGAGATATCAGCAAACAAAAGACAATCCCACCTATTGGATGAGAAGGAAGCTAGAAAGATACTGATCTCCAACAAAAACAATCCTTGTATCTTCCTTTGAGATTTTCTCTCTCTTCCTTCTCCCACCATCATCACATCCCCAATATTTGTGAAACCAAGTACTTTTCATGAATTAGGCTACTGAGGACTGAAATGCCTGAATAGTATATTACAATGGTGTTGTATATTCTTTTATCTCCTATTTATACATTTTTATTTTTCTTAATTTTTATGTTTGTTTTCTCTCTCTACTGTCTTCCCACTTACTTGTCTCCCCAAAATCACTCTCTCTCTTCTCTTCCTACTAACCAACTTCTTTAGATTCCTCTTTCACATTTTCTAAAATCTAATATCTCTATATCTTCATCTCCTACCCCCTCAACATCTCATCCTACAATTCACTCCCAGTTCCACCATCAGAAACTGCAGACCCTTTTGAAAATCTTTTGTAGATAATTATTGGACTTACCTTTTCTGTTTATTGTGATAAACTCATAAACGTCTTTATAGCAGCTGTTTGGTTTAAGGTTGTATATTGTTTGTATTGGGATCTATTCACATTGTTCTCCCCACTAAAAGAAAGGTATTAGAAACCTTCAGGGATACTATAAGCCTATAGGGTAAAAACTGTAACACCTCGGATCTGCAGGGCTAGAAGGGAAGACACACGAACAACATGAAAAAACAAGGGAAGAAAGTGCCCCCAACAAACCAAGATATTATATTATTAGAATCTATGGCCAGCACAACAGATGAAATGACAGAGAAGGAGTTCAGGATGTACATAATTAAAATGTTCTGTGAATTAAAGGATGATATAAGACTACAAGTACAGGCTGTAAAAGATCATTTTAATAAAGAGCTACATAAGCAAATATAGGAAGCAAGAGATTACTTCAATAAGGAGATAGAGGTTCTGAAAAACTATCAAACAGAAATCCTTAAAATGAAAGAAACAATAAACCAAATTAAAAGCTCAATAGAAAGCATCATTAACAGATTAATCACTTGGAAGATAGACAATGAAAACAAAATATATAATCTTGAAAAGAATGTTGACCACACACTGAAGATGGTCAGAAACCATGAGCAGAACATTCAAGAATTATGGGATAACATAAAAAGTCCAAATTTAAGAATTATTGGGATAGAGGAAGGCATAGAATTCCAAACCAAAGGAATGAATCTTTTCAATGAAATGATTATCAGAAAATTTTCCAAACACAAAAAATGAATTAGAAAACCAAATACAAGAGAGGCTTACAGGACACCAAATATACAAAATCAAAACAGATCAACACCGAGGCACATTATAATGAAAATGCCTAGCATACAGAATAAGGAGAGAATTGTAAAAGCCACAAGAGAAAGGAATCAGAAGAGGGAAACAACTAATTATAATATCTGCAGGTTTTTCAGCCCAGACCCTGAAAGCTAGAAGATCCTGGAACAACATATACCAAGCTCTGAAAGAAAATGGACACCAACCAAGAACCTTATATCCAGCAAAATTAAGCTTTAGTCTTGATGATGAAATAAAACCTTACATGATTAAAAAAAAAAGTTAAAAGAATTTACACATAGGAAGCCTATAGAACATCCTCAGCAAAATATTCCATGAGGAGGAAACAAAAAACAACAATGAAAATCAGCAAAGGGAGGTATTACACTAAAGGAAATACTAATCAAAAGAGAAACCAAGTCAAGTTAAATACCAAAAATAAACAAATATGACCAGGAATATAAATCATGCTTGAATGTTAATAGCCTAACCTCACCAATCAAAAGACATAGACTGGCATAGTGGAATTTAAAAAAAAAAGACCCAATAATACGCTGCCTTCAAGAAACTCTTCTCATAGGAAAAGACATCCACAGACTGAAGGTGAAAGGTTGGGAAAAAAACATACCACTCACATGGACTGCAGAAACAAGTAGGAGTTTCCATCAAATAAGTAGATGGAAATAAATAAGTTAATCCAAAGGGATAAAGAAGGATATTTCATAATGCTTAAAGGAACCATTCATCAACAAGACATAACAATAATAAAATTTATATGCACCAAACAATGGAGTGTCTACATTTATCAAACAAACTCTTCTCAAGTTCAAGAGTCAAACAGACCACAACACAATAATTCTGGGTGACTTTAATACACCTCTTTCACCACTGGATAGATCATTCAAACAAAGGCTGAACAAGGAAACTATAGAACTCAATAATACAATCAATAACTTAGACTTAACTGACATAAAAAGAATATTTCAGCCTTCAATTAATAAATACATTTTCTTTTCAGCAGCACATGGATCCTTCTCTAAAATAGACCATATATTAAGCCATAAGGCAACTCTTAGCAAATATAAAGAAGTAGAGATACTACCCTGCATTTTATCAGATCATAATGGAATGAAATTAGAAATCAATGATAAAAAATAAAAGCTACTCCAACACTTGGAGACTAAATAATATGCTATTGAATAAACAATGGGTTGCAAAGAGATTAAAATCAAATAAGAGACTAAAAAATTCTTAGAAGTGAATGAGAACACAGATACAATGTATCAAATTCTCTGAGACACTCTGAAGGCAGTGCTAAGAGGAAAGTTCACTGCATGGAGTTCATTCCTTAAAAGAAAAAGTCAACAAATAAATAACTTCATATTACATCTCAAAGCCATAGAAAAAGAAGAACCAAAAGCAGTAGAAGACAGAAAATAATTAAAATTAGGGCTGAAATCAATGAAATTGAAACAAAAGAAACAATTGAAAAAAATTGACAAAACTAAAAGTTGGTTCTTTAAAAAAATAAATAAAATTGACAAACCCTTAGCCATGCTAATGAAGAGAAGGAGAGAGAAAACTCAAATTACCAAGATCCATGATGTAAAAGGAAGTATCACAATGGACACTACAGAAATACAGAAGATAATTAGAAATTATTTTGAAAACTTGTGCTCCAATAAAATAGAAAACATCGAAGGCATTAACAAAATTCTAGGGTCATATGATTTGCCCAAATTGAATCAGGATGATATACACAAGATAAACAGATCAATTTCAAGCAATGAAATAGAAGATGCCATCGGAAGCCTACCAACCAAGAAAAGACCAGGACAGGATAGATACACAGCTGAGTTCTACAAGACTTTTAAAGAATTAATATGAATACTCTTCAATTTATTTCAGGAAATAGAAAAAGAGGGAGCACATCCAAACTCATTCTATGAGGCCAATATCACCCTGATTCCAAAACCAGGCAAAGATACATTAAAGAAAGAAAACTTCAGACCAACATCTCCAATGGACATAGATGCAAAAATTCTCAATAAAATTCTGGCAAATTGAATACAAAAACATATCAAAAAGATAGTGTACCATGATCAAGTGGGGTTCATCCCAGGGATGCAAGGTTGGTTCAACATATGGAAATCAATAAATGTAATTCATCACATCAATAGACGTAAAGAACCATATATATGATCATCTCAATAGATGCAGAAAAAGCATTTGACAAAATACAGCACCCATACATGTTCAAAACACTAGAAAAACCTAGGGATAACAGGAACATATCTCAACATCGTAAAAGTTCTCTATGCTAAGCCCCAGGCCAACATCATTCTAAATGGAGACAAATTGAAAGCATTCCCTCTAAAAACTGGAACAAGACAGTGATGCCCTATTTCACCACTTCTATTTAACACAGTTCTTGAAACTTTAGCCAGAGCAATTAGACGAAAGAAATTAAAGGAATACAGATAGGAAAAGAAGAACTCAAATTAGCACTATTTGCCACTATATGATTCTAATACCTAGAAGATCCAAAAAATTCCACCAGAAAACTTCTAGAACTAGTAAATGAATTCAGCAAAGTAGCAGGATACAAAATCAACATCCATAAATCAAAGGCATTTCTGTATATCAGTGACAAATCCTCTGAAAGGGAAAAGAAGAAAACTACCCCATATATAATAGCCTCAAAAAAAAACTGGAATGAACCTAATAAGAGGTGAAACAAAATAAAAGACTTCTACAATGAAAACTACAGAAGACTAAAGAAAGAAATTAAAGACAACCTTGGAAGATGAAAAGATCTGCCTTGTTCTTGGTTAGGCAGAATTAATATTGTCAAAATGACCATACTACCAAAAGCATTATACAGATTTAATGCAATTCAGATCAAAATCCAAATGACATTCCTCATAGAAATAGAAAAAGCAGTCATGAAATTCATCTGGAAAAATAAGAGACCCAGAATAGCTAAAGCAATCCTTAGCAAGAAGAGTAAAGCAAGTAGCATCCCTATACCAGACCTTAAACTATACTACAGAGCAATAGTAACAAAAACAGCATGGTATTGGCACCCAAATAGACTGGTAGACCAATGGTACAGAATAGAGGACACAGAGACTAACCCACATAATTACAGTTATGTTATACTAGACAAAGAATCCAAAAACATGCATTGGAGAAAAGATAGCCTGGCAAATAGTGCTGGGAAATCTGGAAATCCATATGCAACAAAATGAAATTAAACCTCTATCTCTCACCATGCACAAAACTCAACTCAAAGTGATCAAGAACCTAGGAATTAAACCAGAGACCTGAGTCTAATACAAGAAAAAGTAGGCCCAAACCTCCATCATATAGGATTAGGCCCCTACTTCCTTAATAAGACTCCTAATAGCGCAAGAATTAAGAGCAAGAATTGATAAATGGTATGGATTCAAACTAAAAAGCTTCTTCCAAGCAAAAGAAACAATCAATGAGGTGAATAGAGAGCATACAGCTTGGGAGCAAATTTTTAGCACTTGCACATCAGATAGAGCACTAATCTCTAGGATATCTAAAGAACTGAAAAAGCTAAACACCAAAACAACAACAACAACAGCAACGAAACAATCATTAAATGGGCCAAGGAACTGAACAGACACTTGATATACAATCAATCAACAAACATAAAAAAAAAAGTTCAACATCTCTAACAATTAGAGAAATGCAAATCAAAATTACTCTAAGATTTCATATCACTCCAGTTAGAATCGGCAGCTATTAAAAATACAAACAACAGTAAGTGTTGGCGAGGATGTGGGGAGAAAGGCATATTCATACATTGCTGGTAGGACAGCAAATGGTGTAGCCAATATGGAAAGCAATATAGAGATTCCTTGGAAAACTGGGAATGAAACCACCTTTTGACCCAGCTATACCACTCCTTGGTGAATACCCAAAGGACTTAAAAACAGTATACTCCAGGGACACAGCCACACCAATGTTTATTGCAGCACAATTCACAATAGCTAAATTGTGGAACCGACCTAGATGCCCTTCAGTAGATGAATGGATAAAGCAAATGTGGTATATATACACAATGGACTAATATTCACCATTAAAAGAGAATAAAATCATGGCATTTGCAGGTAAATAGATGGAGTAGGAAAATACTATCCTAACTGAAGTAGTCAATCCCAAAAAACCAAATGTTGAATGTTTTCCCTGATATGAGGATGCTGATCCATAATGGGGATGGGGGTGGGGAGGAGCATGAGAAGAATAGAGGAACTTTAGATAGGGCAAAGGTGAGGGAGGGGAAGGAAGGGGGCAGGAGGGTAGAAAAGACGGTAGAATGAGATGGACATCATTACCTCAACTACATGTATGAAGAACCGAATGGTGTGACTCTACTTTGTGTACAACCAGAGACATGAAAAATTGTGCTCCATATGTATACTAAAAAGCAGAGAGTAAGCCCCTACTGGACAACAAACCTGCTGCCACTGCCTTGATTTTGATCTGCCCAGCCTCTAGAAATAAACTTCTATTATGTATAAATTCCCCAATTTAAATATTTTATTATAGAAGCAGGAATGAACTAAGACATATAACTAGAGAGAATACATTGCTGATGAATACATTTCAATATTTCATTCAGATATGAAATGTTAAGAAACAGAAATTTATTTTAAAACGAGAAAGAGCACACAATTGAGACTGAAAAATCAAGACATGGTTTTTAGCCTTTGTTAACTCTTTGTTTTAAAAACATTCCTCAATATTTCCAAAATTTATTGACTTCACAGCAATATTCCAACTTAAAAAATTAAATTCTTAGCTTGAATTCCCTCAAAGCCAAAGTTGTGTATGCTTCCCCCATCCTCAACTTTCTGGAACATTTTAATATTCTTCAAATTAGACTAAAGAGGCAGCCACTTATTTGGTAAAAGAATACTTCCACTGACTGAAAGAAAACTGACAAATTGCATCACAAAATCAATATATGCTAAGAAAGATGAGAGAACAAAGAAAAAGTACATAAAACAATAAAATTAAGACATAAAAAACTGACTACAAAAATGCAATTTTAAAATAAGCCTAGTGGTTTTATATCAAAGACTTGGACAGGTAGTAAAGTCTCTATTTTCTTGAGAGTAAGAGAACATATATAATACAATTTTAAAATCTTAACAATTTCTGATCTAAAAATCACTGTTTTGGCTCTTAATTACATAAAGATAAACTGAACATATAACACCTATAGCATACTTTTTTTAAAGAAATTATGACTCTTTTTAAAGAAATTATGTCAATACCTTTGTAAAATTATATGGGATACAAAGAAGCATAAATACAATTTTGTCCTTTTTAAGTCTAATAACAAAAAGTTATGCTAAACATGCTTTTCCACTGTAGAAAGGAGGAAGTAAAGGGAGTATAATTATTCAGCTTAAAATACTATAATTGACTCTATATCTCAACCTATATAGCTATGCTAAGCTATTTTCAGTTCCTGGATTCAATGATCCTTTCCTTACCTCTTGAGCTTAACATATGCCATTTTTCTCCTAACCACCTTCTCCCATTCCCAATATTCATATTCATTTATCTTCCCAGTTCACAGATACCCTCTTAAGTAATCCTTCTTAAAGACATTACTAGCCAAAACAAACCTGAGTCTTATTAACATACTAAATAAGTATTTACCAGTCTGTATCTCTTGACACAGAACTATCAGGTAAATTTCAGGCACAGAAAACATGAAAGAGTATTGGGAAACTAAACCTTAAGGAGCTGGAAAAGGGGGAGAGCTATAATAATTCTTGTGTGTTAGAATGAAATCAGAATTCATGGTAAATGGGTACATGCTGATTGGCAGATACAGAAATACAGGTAAGTATATGCAAGGTTAACACACACACACACACACACACACACACACACACACTTACTTCCTAGCTCAATCCACTTCCCAGTTTTGGAACAATGATACTCTAGTAATAATGCAAACCCCTAATACTCAGATCTTGGTTTCTAAATACCATTCTCCAGTAAGAGAACTTAGGAATCTAAGGAGATGAAGCTGATTTCCAGAGCTGAGAAGGGGAAAATACAAGACATAAGACATTAAAAAATAAGATATATTCACAAAAGGATGGTGACATACCAAAATGACATAAAATGAATTCAACCAATATGAAGAAACTCCCAGTGGCCAAAGCAATAAAATAAATGATGTAATGGATTATAACCCACAAAATATGCATATCCATATTGATATAAAATAATTGAATAATAGGTCTGGGATGAAGGATAGTTCTTCATTACAGAGGAATTCTAATTAATAAATGTAGAAGGAATGAGAGAAATACAAAATCACCATCAGGCAAATACCACAGTATTATCTGTCAAAAGCAAGATGCATTTATGGATACTAAAATCAGTGTGCAAAAATTTTGAGGAGCAAGAGGATATTTATCAGTCCAAAAGGAAAAATAGTAACTTTACAGGGGATAAATTGGGCATATACCACTTTGAACAGATAATCAAGGTTAACACTAACAATAAACAGACAAGAGACAGATCTACAACACGTGGTCCCTGAAATGATGCACTGTGAAGGACACAACATCACTTCTCTGAAACTCTTGATACAAGTCATAACCTGATTCTAATAATTAGAAAATAACAGACAAAAATATACTGAGATATTATATAAATAAGTCATCAAAGTACCAAAGACATGACAAAGGAGCTGTCTCAGATTGAAGGAGTCTGAAGAGAAAAATCAACTGAATAGGAAGCGGGATCCTGAATTGGGTCCTGGTACAGAAAAGGACATGAGAAAAAATCTGGTAAAATTCTAATAAGGTCTATAATTTATTTAACAATGCTGTATGAACATGTTTCTTTCCAGGTTTTGAAATCTGTTCTGTAGTTATTAACATTAGGGAAAACTGGGTGAAGAGTATATGTAAACTTTTATACAACATTGTATCTTTTCTCTAAGTTCAAAATTATTTCATATAAAAAAAGTTAATTTGAAATTTCTAGGCCTTGAAAGCCTAGAAAATTTAAAAGTAAAAACAATTCAAACCTCATTAAGAGAATGACTTAAGTATAATACCATCCCCTGAACTACTTCATAAGATTATCTAATAAGGTGTCTTAAATATCAATGTTATATATTCAATAGTAAGTGGTGGGGCGGGATATAGGGATTGAACTCAGTGGTGCTCTCCCATTAAGCTATATCTTCACCCCTTTTTACTTTTTGGAAAAAAAAAAGTCAAGTTGCCAAGGCTGGCCCCCAAGTCGTGATCCCCCTGCCTCAGACACTGGAGTCACTGGGATGGTAGGTATATGCCACCATACCCAGCTTCAACAGCAAGTTTTTTAAAACTGTCTACTATGTGCCAGGAACTGTGTTACTGATGAAGGACACAGTGATGAGGAAGGTGAATTTAGTTCCTGCACTTCAAGAGAAAATAGATTGAATAAATAAGTAGAAGAACAAAGTAGTAATGAAAAGGGAAGCACAGGATGGGAGAAGGGCATGCCAATAGGCATTAACCCATAATAAAGAGGTCAAGCAAGTCTTCCTGAGGAAGTGACATTTCAGTTGAGATATAAAGAAGGAACTGAGGGATGAGGAGCACAAAGAGTTTTTGTAAAAGTAAGAACTGAGAACATGGCCCATGTTATGGTTTGGATATGAGGTGTCCCCCAAATGCTCCTGTGTTAATAATATAGGAAAGTTCAGAGGTGAAAAGATTTGGATGGTGAGAGCTGTAATCTAATCAGTCCATTCTCATTTGGGTGATAACTATAGGAAGGTGGGATGTGGCTGGAGGAGAGGGTAACTGAGAGTATGTCTCTGTCTTTCTGCTTCTTGGTCACCATTAGTGAAACAGCTTTCCTCCACCACTCCATTCCACTAGGATGTTCTGCTTCATTCCAGGGCCAGAGCAATGGACATGGCCAACCATGGACTAAACCTCTGAATCCATGAGCCAAAATAAACTCTTCCTCCTCCTAAATTGTTCTTGTCTGGTATTCTGGTCATAGCAATGAAAAGCTAACTGACACAGCTGACTTGAGAGAAATCCAATATTGTTGAACAATATCAGAAAGTAATACAACATGTAGCTGAAGAGAGGCAGGGGCCAGAGGAGGGTATTATGTAAGACTCAGTAAGGAGAGTAAAATGGCCTGATGTACTTTTTAACAAGGTTATTTTCAGCTAAGGGTAAAGAGATTGAAACTCTAATTTCTGGAAACAAGGGAGACACCATACCCTAAACATGTAAAAATGCTGCATGAAATTTAAAAATCATTTAAATTTTAGTTCCCCAGTTCATATGCTGAAGCCCTAATACCCAATATGATACGATGTGGGGCCTTCTAGGAGGTAATTAGGTTCAGATGAGGACAAGGGGCAGAAGTTTTTAATGACGGCATTAAAAAGAGGAAGAGGGGCAAGATCTCTCACATAAACAAACCAAGGAAATGCCATGTGAAGAAACAAACAGAAAGAGTAACCTCACTAGAACCTGACCATTCTGGCACCCTGATCTTGAAATTCTAGCCTCTGAAACCATGAACAATAAATGTCTGTTATTCAAGCCATTCGGTCTATGGTAATTCGTTTTTTGATGGGGAGAGGGGATTGAACTCAGGGGCACTCGACCATGGAGCCACATCCCCAGCCCTATTTTGTACTTTTATTTAGAGACAGGGTCTCACTGAGTTGCTTGGTACCTCACTGTTGCTGAGGCTGGCTTTGAACTCACTATCCTCCTATCTCAGCATCCCCAGCCGCTGGGATTACAGGCATGCACCACCACGCCCAGCCCAGTCTATGGGAATATTCATTTTAGCAGCTTGAGTTAAGCCAACATCTCTTTAAATATGTAACTATAAGAAAGCAAGGGACAATTTCAAAGGCCAAAAATATGAGAGAAAACAAAATACAGAAAGGTTACTGAGCACTGAAGCAAAAGATTACATCTAGGATGACTGTAGGCTGATATGCTGACTAATAAAATAATAAAATCATTCAAATTAGCAATAGTTATATGTAACCATAGTAATAAACTCAAAACCAAAGCAATTATTTGGAAAAAATACTGAATTAAAAAACGTATATAGATGTCCTTTGTTATAGACAATTTTAGATATATTCTCCGAAAGTAATTCCATGATTTGTATTGCTAGGAGTACCTAAGTTGACTGAGATTTGTTTGTGTTTTGTTTTTTTTTCGCCCAATTGATCTGGCTATTCTATTCTTTCAATTCCATGTGCTATCATAATATCCCTAAATAAATCCTCATTTTACTTAGTCAATCAACTTCAGTTGCTTGAAACGAAAGAACCCATTGATACTTATTTCTATAACTAAAGTAAATCAGACATCCATGCAGGTGAGTTAATTTCTACCTACATTTACAATCTCTGTCGCTAAGTGAAACCACACTATTGTTTAGGGAAGTCAAAACTAAACGTTTAAGCAACTTAACTTGAAAACAAGCAAAGGAATAAACTCCTTAGTATAAATGCACCTCTTCAGGTGATTTAGCTATTATAATAATATTCAATTAATCTAAACATCTTTTAGCTTTCACTTTTGACTTACGCCAAGGGCAAAAGACTTTATATATTCCTTGGCTTGTGGATTCATCCCAGGGATTTGTGTTAGCATATACTTGTTGTTCAGTAAGTCCTAAGAGAGATCATAGTTGTTTTAATCAAGATTACCCTTAATTTAAGGGTAGAAGGCATTTAATCCTATTTTTGCTTTGTCAATCTCACAGTAATGATCTGTTCTTTGCAAAACAAAAGGACTCTCTAGGTTTAACCCTGAAATATGTATTTTAGTATCTCACTCATTCTTTCATAGGAAACAAACTTTTTAAAAATATTTAAAAAGCATCAATAAAAAATAAACAATTAATGTGGTTTCTAGGAAGCAACAGAGTGGAAATTCTCCTTTTAAAAAGAACAAAATCTGTGCAGAAAGAGTTCCTAAAACACAAACAAAATCAAAGATAGCCCTAACACTGATATTCCTTTTTTTTTTTTAATGTTTATTTATTTATTTATTTTAGGTGTAGATGGACACAACACAGTGCCTTTATTTTTTATGTGATGCTGAGGATCGAACCCAGGTCCCACCCGTGCTAGGCGAGCTCTCTACTGCTGAGCCACAATCCCAGCCCCAACACTGTTATTCTTTATCAAAGGTTCCCCAGAAGAATATAAGGAATTCCTTCTGCAAATAGATGTAAAATGTTATAGACTCCAGAGATGGTCTATATTTTTCTTAAAATATTTAAAGTGATTCATTTATCTTAAAGAAAGTTAAGACCCACTGCTTCAAATGCTAAAATCTCTAAAGAGAAGCAGATACACAACTCTAGTCTATCTTCCCTGTTCTAGAATGTCTGGAACAAATTAGTCCAAGCAGACTGCAGTTGACTAAACTTATTGAATGTTAGCCAGTGAAAAAGTGTTACTTTTCTGAGCTTATTGAAATCTGTAGCCATCGACTTTTTTATTCACATACAGGGAAAGAAAGTTCTTTTATTTGGGTAAGATTCAGAGAATCAGTATGAATAGACAGCTTAGAGCCTTAAGGATATTGAGAAAGAGCTCATGTAACTAAATCGAAGGAGACTCTAACTTGTCTAAAGAGGTTGGAATAGAAGCAGTGGGATAAGAAGCCTTTGGTTCTGGTAGCAAAGTTTATGCATTCTGCAGACTCATGAGTTCTACATTTAACATTTTCTATTTACCTTTGTTAAAGGGTGGTGTGGTCAAACCCTGTAAAGTGAAATAGCTATGATTATGATTTCATTGTACCAAAACCTCTTCAGAAAAATCCTTCCCACAAATTATATAAATGAAATCACAGTCATGTTGCCAATGTAAACTCAGCTGGCATTCCTCAAAAGATTATAACAGAATTAAATGCCATTATGGGGCTTTAGGATCTCGCACAAAAGCATCAATTCTAACAGCTAATTTTTGATGTACAAAGTCCAAAAACAAATGAATCTTCTTTGAATGAAGTAGATCCTCCTAGAAAACTACATACAACTTACAGTACACAGTCTCTGGAGTTAAAGAAAGTACTCTAAATAAAACTCCATAGTAAAAACCTTAGTTTTAGATCACATCTCTACTCACTAACTTTAAACAAACAAAAAACTTTTTAAGTTTTTGTGGTAAGAATAATAAACCTTTGCTATCAGTATGTGTAACACTCATGACAGTTTAAGTCACTATCTTCTCCTTTTTTTTTTTTGGTTACTGGGGGGACTGAACCCAGGGATACCCCACTAAGCCTCAGTACCTCACTGTTGCTGAGGCTGGCTTTGAACTCCTATCCTCCTGTCTCAGCCTCCCCAGGCACTGGGATTATAGGCATGTACCACCACACCCAGCCCAGTCTATGGCAATCGTTTTAGCAGCCTGAGTTAAGCCAAAATATCTTTAAATATGTAACTATAAGAAAGCAAGGGAAATCTTCCAAGGCCAAAAATATGCTGACTAATAAAATATCCCAGGGCTGGGGTTGTAGTTCAGCGGTGAGGTACTGGGTTCAATTCTTAGCACCACATTAAAAAAATAAATAAACAAAAATAAAGATATTGTGTCCATCTACAACTAAAAAAATAATAAAATAAATAAAATATCCCAGGCCTTTTTATTTTTCATTTGAGACAAGGTCTTGCCTAATTGCCAAGGCTGGCCTTGAACTTGTGATCCCTCTGCCTCAGTCTCCTGGGATTACAGGTGTGTGCCACCACAACTGGCCATTTTGGCACATTTTTCCTATAAATACATATTTATGTACATGTGTTGTATGGAATTAGGATAACAATTTGTAGTGTGTGGCTTATAGCCTTTTATATAATACTGAATACTTCCCCATATTATTTTATCTTTTAAAAAGCAAAATTTTAATGGCTTCTTAATGTTCTTTCACATGAAAATTCTAGAGTTTATTTCATTTTCATTTCAGTCGGAATTTACATTGTTTTGCTATTTAATTTTTGTTTGTTTTGCTACTTTAGACAGTGCTAGAATAAACTGTTACCCATGCATTTTTTGCTCATAAGCTGATTAGGATAATTACAGTAAAAATGTATGTGAATATTTACAATTTTATTTTATCTTATTTTATTTTATTTGGTACTGGGGACTGAATCCAGAGGCACTTTACCATTGAGCTACGTCCCGAGTTCTTTTTATCTTTTGAGACGGGGTCCTAACAAATTTCTGAGCCTGGTTTCAAACTTGTGATCCTCCTGCCTCTCCTCAGTTGCTGGGCTACAGGCACCTGGCAATAATATTTATAATTTTAAAAGGGGACCTTGAGAAAATGCTAGCACTTAAAAGTCACAAAAATATTTCTAAGAGGCATAACATATTGCTCAAAATGATAATTTATTTACAGGTCCTGAAGAATTCATCTTTAAATTTCCTGCTCTATTCTTATACTGGTTTAATATTCTTAAATAAAATTACATACTGGACTTAGAGTAATCAAATAGCAGAACCAAAACAGTGGTTGAGTCACAGTGCTACTTAATAAATGGATGAGCTCAAATAAGTTACTTGAAATTCCCTGAACTTCAGTCTGAGAGCACTTGCCTAACACGTGTGAGATGAAAAATTTGTATGAACTAGTGACACTGAAACAGATATAACATCCTGATATATTTCATTACTCACATATTTGTGGTAAAGCTGCTAAAAACAAATGAATTACATTGCCAGTCATATAAAGGAACAGCACAAATCATTATGTACAGTACACAATATTTGATAATGATAATCAATTATTATGTTATTGCTTTAGGTATTTATATGTACTATGCTGTACTTTTAATCATCATTTTAAAGTGTACTCCTTCTGATTAAAAAGTACTTATATTAGTCAACTTTTTATCATTGTGACAAAATACCTGAGAAAAGCAACTCAAAGGGGGAAAGATTTATTTTGGCTCACAGTTTCAGAGGTTTTAAGTCCGTGGTCAGCTGTCTTGTTTGCTATTAGCCTGTGATAAGGCATACCATAATGGCAGAGAGGGACTGACAGAGCAGAGCTTCTCACTTCACCACAGCCAGGAAGCAGAGACAGAGAGAAGAAAAGGCGAGGACAAGAAATGTCCTTCCAAGTCACACCTCCAATGACCTACTTCTTCCAACTAGCCCCAACCTCCTATAGTTTCTACCACCTTCCAATAACACCATCAACTACAAACCCATCAATGAGGTCAGAGCCCTCATGATTCAATCACTTCCCCAGAGTCCACCTCTGAGCACTGCTGTATTGGGGATTCAGTCTTCAATATGTGCACCTCTGGGAAACATTCCAGATCCAAACCATAATGCTGTAAAATAATATAGTGTGTTGCAGCAGTAATAGCCTCATACTTCTTGTGCTCACTTCATTTTTGATTGCTCAAGAGGCCACATCAAATGACTGACCTTTACCATCTAGGTTTGTGTTAAGTACTACAAGATGTTTGCACAAGAAAAAAGTAGCCTAAAGGACACACTTCTCAGAAGTATCTCTGCAGTTAAAAGACATGATTAATTATTATAAGTGCTGGTATAACAATATCATTTAGAAAATACACTTAAAATATCCTGGAAATAATAATTCTAAACAATGACTAATTAAAAACTCAAAGAATCAAGCTCAATCTTGTCCTACTGAATTAGCAGATGTTGCCTGCTTTTGTTTGGAATGCATGTTATTTCGTGGAATTAATTATTTAGCTAATATTTTCTTTCTTGTAAAATCTGGTGTTAATTGGAAATCAACTTTTGTTAAGTCTAAACAAGTTAAATGTCTAGAGAAAACCATAATGTAATATTCAAATCTGTTTAAAATCATTTAAAAAGACAATCCGTTTTCAAACAGATTTGGACTATTAAATATAGAACAGACACAGTCTGTCTAGCAATATGCATCTCTGGACTGAAGTGTAAGTCTGCACTAGAACTTATTCAATGGATCTAGAGTAAAACCATATTAAAGACTAATTATCCCTCTGAGTAATGAAGGGAACTAATTTGCATCCCTGTGAGGAATGGCTCATTCTGTTTCCAAATAAGGGCACTTGATGGGTCACAAAATGACATCCCTACTGCTATAAAGACATTGGATCCTATGCTACATTTCACAAGTCTGACCACTCAGAGTTCTTCGCAGTACCCCCCATTTTGATTTCCAAAATAATTCATGGCAGGTTATTCCAACTAAAAATTTCCTCCTATTAAAGACTGAAGTCTAATATGACAAAGACTCCAAAATCTCTAGTCCACCACTTTATTGGGCTCCAGACTGATATACCACGCTGAACATCTGCACTGCACCCATAAACTCACCCATGGTGCCCATATGCACCTTAAACTCACCATGTCCAAAACCGAATTAAGCAATTTGGAAGTATAATGATTAGAAGAAAAGGTTCTAGAATGAAGACTACGTGGGTTTAAATCCAGCCCTGTCCCTTTTTTATTAAATGCCTGACCCTGAAGAAGAAACTCCAGTCTTTGTTTTACTCCTCTGTAACATGAAAATAATAATCATAATTATCATGAGAGGACTGGTATGAAAATTAAATGAAATAATGTACGTAAGCATTTAGAATACTTGGCATATAGGAAGCAATGAAAATATCATCTTCTACTCCTCAATCTTCTGGTTTCCCTAATTCACTTGTCTATACTGACTGGATAATGCCTAAGGAAGAAACCAGAAAGTTATCCTTGACTCCTTCCTCTTAGTAATACAAAATAAAAGTCTGTCTTCTCTAGTTCTTTTAAGAGTTCTTAAATCTGACCATTGCTCTCCAATTCTACTCCATCTACTTCAATTTAGGCCCTCTTCACTTCTTGTTAGATTATTTACGGAGACTCTCAACTGTCTTCTTGTTTCCTGTTTAGCCCTTCTATTAATTACTGTCAAACCCTCCTTAAAATAGTTTATTCCCACTATTAGTTAAAACATTTAGCTTGGTACATACCTCTATACAGTGCTTTTTATCTCTTCTATATCTATCAAATCTGTCACTGAGAGCAAGAGCCAGAGATTTGCTAGGCAGTTAGGGCAGAAAACGAATGCAACAATACCATATTTCTTATCCCACCTTGCTCAGTTTCATATACAAAGTATCTCATGAGTCAGACAGCAAGCACATGATCAGCACTGTGATCAGTGGCTGATCAACATCCTATTGGACAAGGAATGTAGGAACACCACATGTCTCACTCTGGATATAGAAACTCCCCTCCTTAAAGTCATTAATCAATAGCTTTAAAGGTCATCTCCAGGAACTCCTAAAAACCTCTACACAATAGCAGCCCTCTCTGTTTCCTCCTCTGTAGAAGCTCCACGTTTTTCTGTTTCAAAAATACATTCTCTTACTTTGCTCTCACCCTCTATTATCCATGGATCTCATTCTTCAGATTAGGAGAAAAAGAACCTATACTTTGCAGCTTCTAATCACAATACTGACTGTATTTGCTTTTACTCAATCACAAGGGAAAAAACAAGGAAATTATTCAATTTACAAGTCACCTTATAATTTCAAAGTCAAAAGAAAATTCTTATTAAAAAAATCACACCTATTATACCAAATTTTTGCACATAATGTTTAACTATGATGTACTTTTGAATACTCAATTTTAAAATTTTACTTAAAATTCTAAAAATATCTAGTGACAAAGCAATAAGGAAAAAATATGCAAGCTTTTCAGAAATCTTACTAAGATTTAAGCATATTAGTTAAGATACAAAATAATCTTGAGAAAATACATTAAACAGAGTAAATTGTTTTCGTTATCAAGTTTTTACTTGATATACTAAAAACAAAATGCTTTAGTTAAGAAATCCCAAAAATATTATTTAAGGGGCTGGGGCTATAGTTCAATGGTAGAGTGCCTGCCTTGCACATGCAAGGCACTGGGTTTGATCCTCAGCACCACATAAAAATAAATAAAGATATTGTATCCATCTACAACTAAAAAAATTTTTTTTAAAATATGATTTAAAATTTTAGTTGAATTATGTAATAGTTTTGACCTCTGGTGTCCTCTCAACAGGTCTCAGAGAACACAAAGGGGTAACTGGACAACATTTTGAGAACTACTGACTTATAGATTCATTAGACATATTGCCAAAATTTATTAAGAATTATATGCCAAAAATTTTGTTAAATATTTTATATATATCATCTCATTTAATTCTTAAAGCATTTTGAAGTAGTTTATACTGTACTAGGGCTCTCTAAGATGAGAGTGCTAAGGCCTAGAGAGTATAAAACTTGTCCAACAGCATGCAGCAATTAAGTGGTAGAGCCAGGATTTCAATCCTGTTTTTCTTATACTGATGCCCATACTTGTAACTTATTTGTAATATTTCCTCTAATCAAGGATGCCAAAAATTCAGATTCACTTACAACAAGAGTGTCCAAATTGACAGATATCATATCTAGGTAAGTTCAAAGAGACCTTGGTAAATTTATTCTTATTCAATAAAAAGAGTTAATACATGTAGTCTTTTCCAAGAGAATGCAAAACCATGCTCTTCATTAAGTCAGAGTGATGTGGTGATAGTGTTTAACTATCACTAAATCATTACACATCCTTTCTTCCTCAAATTTTCACTTTCTCTTCCTATTCCTATTCTCAGTGACTTTCATCAGGAAGACCAGGCAGATTAAAAAAAAAAAAAAATCACACTAACTTACTGGTTTGGTTCTCAAACTTTCCAGTTTTAAAAGTAATTTTTAAAAATGCACATTCCAGGACAACCCCTAATCAGGTCCCCTCTCAACCTTCAAGAACTCTCTCTTCTTCCCACTTGAATAAATCCTACTCTTTTACACTCACTCTTCCTAGTCTGTGGATTTCATTCTTTGGATTCATGAAACAAGAACCCAGAAAGAAGAAATGATTGTAGGTGAGCCGCTGGGGTCTGCTGTGAAACTCGAGTGCATAAACCATCATTAAGAGCTGCAACATGTACCTGAGAGTGGTGGAGAAGAATCCAGCTTTATCAGCTGTGACCCTCAAGCTGACAGGGGCAGGAATCCCCTGCCTTGATTAGCTGCTAACACTAAAACAGGTTTTCTTAGCTGCATAGGCCTGCAGCTTACATAGACCCCACCCACCAGCAGAAAATTGAGTTTAGTTTCAAACTCCAGTTTCAGTATCACTATTTGAAGGCTTACATAGTTATGTATCCAGTTCAGCATAATATCTTACATATCCTCTAACCAAGAATCTCATTGTAGGGCTCAGAAGAAATTGGAGCCACTGAAGCATTGTGCAGTGGTCTTACATACTGTTCTTCACTCAGAAACTTAATAATGATGATAAAAATAAAATAGTATAGCCTGTTTAAGACTCAGAGAAGCATCAAGTCAGTGACAACTGCTGCTAGGTCAGATGGTCTAGCATGAAAACAAATAAATTAATTTTAAAAATGCACATTTCCAAACTATATCCACTGAAATCCTCATTCAATAAGTCTTGAATATGGTTAAGTCTTGAATGTGGTTAAGACTTTAACAAGTATGTTTTAAGGTTTTTAACAAGAATCCTCAGATAGCCAATCCTCTGAGAAACAAAGTGTTGAAGTAAAGCCTTATCTCAGTTTTTCTAATTTATGCTTGAATACACAAGCTGTCTTTTCAGAATTCTTACCCAGGATCAAGAATAGTCAGGGTCTGCAATGTTCAATCCTTGTTTCACCCTGGAAGTTCATTCTATGTCTGTTAAGATGTGATTTTTATGATAATGAGTTTGTGAAAATGAAAAACTACAGTGCTTCTTAGAATGAAAGATGTATTCTCCACATCACCACATTTAAACCATGGCTCTGTTATCTGTGTTGCATACATCTTACAACGTTTCGTATTTTGAAAAGCTAATATTAAATTGATGATAACTGGGGAATGAAGATCTTACCTCTCAACACAATAATTATTTCATTGACTAAACTAGTGGCATCTTAGGATTTATTAGTTCTAGCTAAGTGCTGTTTATTTTTCTAGTCATTGTTGTGCTTCAAGTGGTAGTAGCATGTAGAAAATAAACAATATTTAAGTTCCTTAAAATGAATTATGGTTTACTTATCAATTTCTTACTCCAGGTTTTGCCAATCTTGGCTCCTCACATTCACATATCTTTACTTACTCTTCTAGGCAAGGGATATTATAACTTTCACAAGACCTAGGCACTTGTGCCTTTGTAAGCCATAAGCCTCTTCCTCCATTTAAAAATATGCTAAAATTATATTTTACAACCACATTAGTACAAAGATGAATACAATTCAGGCTGGATTCATTATTACATATCCATCCCATTCACATTCATTTTTTACTGATTTTGAAATAAGTTAAAGTTGAAACATATTTTGTGGGCCCAAGGTACTGTTTTCTGTGTCTAATGAATGATGGCTCTGCTTCTAGGCCCCGTGGCCCAGTTCAAAAAAAAAAAAGTCAGCTCCTCTAGCTATTCTTTGATCTCTTAAATGTAACCTCAAGAAAGAATGCCACTCTCATACTTTTATAAGAACACTTGATTCTCTTTTCTTACAACATTTATTTCAGAGAACCCACTCTTCTCTCCATCTTTATAGAAAAAAAGGCAAAAATAAGAATTTTAAGAACAGAAAGAATTGAGGAGCAGAAATGGTGATACATGCTATACAGATAGAGCTTTTCAACACATCATCACAAAATAGCCAAATGTCTCATGAGGCAAGCCAATTGCCTCTCCTAGTAAATGAAGAATAATTTTATAATAATTTGTTAGTTAAATTAAATAAAAAGGAACATAATGAATTAAAAATTGATAGTTTGGGATGACTAGTGTAGAGAGAAGATTCTAGAAGATGAAGATACATAAAGGGAAGAGAAAAGGAGTAGGTTATTTTACTATCACTATCTTTCACAATGGGATTACATTATGTCCCCTAGTTTCTAAATGAGAGTAAGTTCTCAAAAACGTGCACTCTCAAAAGGATAAAAGTAGTTCCTGCTACAAGGAAGAGACTTAAAGTAGTTTATGCATGGAATTTTATTAGAGAAGACAGCTACTATATTTAGATTGACTGAAAGAATTTCATTTGATATTTGGATATATTTTGTGGCAAAATAGCATTAGTATAATCATCAATGCATCAACTCTAAAGTTACCTATGTAATTAATATACAAATGAATTTAAATCCCCCAAATAGGTGCATATGCTAAATTTCAGGATTTCTTAAGTTTTAAAGTTTTAGCATGCAGTATAGCTAATTTTGGAATGAGAGAATATAACATCAAAGTTTTAATAATGTATGAAGCTATAAATTTCTACAGGGTTAGGCTGTCTAAAAAAAATTCCTATAAAGTAGAAAGCCAAAACTTCGAGAGGGAAGTGGTATTTAACATTTGTATACTCTTAAGAAGACGTAGAGCTGGGGATGTAGCTCCTTGGATAGCTTGCCTAGCACACAGGACGCTCTGAGTCCAATTCCCAGAACCAGGGGGGGAAAAAAAAAGGAAGGAAGGAAATAGTCTTTAAATATTGTCAATGACAAAGCTATGTGGTTTATCAGTTAGCCCAAAGCTCTGAAAATTTCCTTATAGAGGAGATCTGCTGTGCTGGAATGTAAGATTAAAGAGGATGTTCACCATCCACCTACATACTTATTTTATTCTTTTAATTACAAAAACTGATGATAAAATGAAATGCATTCACATTAAAGGTCCTGGGGGACATTTAATTCCACTAATCTATGTAAACACACCACCTGTCTAAAACACACTACTCTATAAATAATCACAGCTTTCCCCATCCCCAAAATGGAAACATTTCAGGAGGAAAGCAAAGCAAGAAAAACAACTGTATCAAGTTGAAAAACAGTCTGAATGCTATTTTAGGATTGGTATTCTGATGGTCAAGCATTTAGTTTTATTACATAAATAAAAAGTTAACTTATCAGATAATAACAAAACTAGTGAAATTATATTTGTGTTCAATTAGGTTACATTATATTTCAGATCATTTTATACTATAGGCCAATATGAAATGTCTATAGTTATTTCTAATATAATTTCTCATTTTATTTAGACCTTTCTTAAAATGAAGGTTCTAAATAAAATCAAAACATATAACTAAGTGTAAACCAATTAAAAAGGAAATTAAGTTAATTTAAAATGACAGTTTAAATTTTAAACACTTCTAACTCTTCTCCTTGAACTTTTTGTTCATAACAAAACACAAACACTGTTTCTTTGAAAGACATTTTACATACATTAAAACATGACTTCCAAACTATGACCCACATAACCAGAGGCCAAACAACAGATCAGTTCCTGTTCAAATGGCAGGCACAATTTCTTCCCTTACCTTCCTCAAAGAGACCTAGTTTGATACTAGCCCAAGTGATATTCCAACCAATTAAGAACGACTACCTAAGCCTACCCCAGTGTGTTAAATGCAACACTTGTTGACTAATGTCAACAAATGATATAAAAAAAAGTAAAAAAAAAAAAAAAAATGGAATGATAAATTTATCTCAAACACCAAAATCTGACAATCTAGATTTCTCTAGTGTCTGAGCAGAATGGAGGAATTTTTTCTAAATTCAAATGATATATAACCATACCATGCTCTGATTTCATCCTCTGATCAATTCTCTTTTTGAAACATTCTTATACAGATGGTATAGGTGATTAAGATGCTCTATAAGGGCAATAATGTTAAACAGTATATATAGAATTTTATTTACTAACTGGTACAACAAAGGGCAATAACATTTAAAGTCCCTGGTTTAAAACTTAAGCATACCTTTGAAGAGACTATTAAAACCACAGATAGCTAGGACCCTATCCCAAAGTGTCCTAATTCTGGTCTAGGATGCCATCCAAGAATTTACCTACCTTTCTCTCCTTCCTTCTTTCCTTCCTTCCTTACATTTATTATGCTACCAGAATCATACTTAGGGGCCTCATACATGCTAGGTAAAACTCTGCCACTGAACTACATCCCCAGTCCCTGCTCCTCAAGAAATTACATTTCTAACAAGTACTCAGGAGATACTGATGTTACTGGTCCAATGACCATACTTTGAAAATCAATGATCAAGCAATGTTAAATTATTTTCATGTCATACAAAAATTGTACCTCAGATTGCTCTATCTCACCAATTTAAAAATTTACTTTATGCCAACAAGTTTTCAAATTTTCTCTTATTAGATGACATACAATTATCATGGATATATAATTATCATTGTCTACTTCTTTAAGTGTTTTATGCTATTCCTCTACCAAAAGAAAAGCCTCCTAAAAAGCTAAGAGACCATGCTTTAAGATGTTGGAACTTGAAACTTCCCCAGAAATTATATCCTATGTCAATATATTGTTGTGTTTGCCATTCCTCATTAATCAAGTTTATTCTCCCAAACATTTTGGTTTAGTTTAAATAAACTACATTTATTTTTGTCTTACTAGTTCTTGAATGATGTTATGGTTTGGATAAGAGGTATCCCTCAATAAGCTCATGTGACCTATGACAATGCAGGAATGGAAGAGATGAAATAAGATTGTGAGAGCTATAACCAAATCAGTGGATCAATCCATTTGATGTATTAATAATTTAATGGAATACTGGGTGGAAACTGTAGGCAGATATGGTGTAGCTAGAATAAGTAGGTCAATGGAAGTATATCCTTAAGAATTATATCTTGTCCCCTTGGCTTCTTGCACTTTACACATTCATCCCCCCCCCCTCTCTCACACACACACACACACACACACACACACACACAGTTTTGTAGCTGCCATGAGTGAAGCACCTTTCTTCTACTACACCCTTCAGTCTGTTCTGCTTCACCTTCAGCTTAGAGCAATGGACTCAGCCAACCATGGACTGAAACCATGAACCAAAATAAGTTGCTACTGTGAGGTTTTTTTAGTCACAGCAATGAAAAGCTGCCCAACACAAAAGATAATCTAATAAACTGTATTTTGAAATTCTCAATCTCCTAGCATTCACATTCCTCTTGTTTATTTTAGAACCACTTACCTTTTTATAAACCACTTTCTTGATCCCTACAAAATAAATATTAGTAAGATGCTAAAATACATCAATATTTCTTAAATATCACATTCAAACTATGGAAGAGATTTTCTCAGGTTCAGAAAAAGACAACATGAAGCCATCTGTATCAATGTGAGCTTTCCATAACTCAGCTGCAACATTGTTGCTACTCTACAGTATAGAAATAGAATGCCTAACCAGGAAGATGTATTACCTCACGTGAAACAAAGAACTGGTATGTAGAAGAAAACTAATATAGTCTGGCTGCCCTAGCCTTTATATAAGAATGAGCTGAGCCTGTGCCCCACAATTAAACATACTGCTTCCTGCTGAATGCCCTGGTGTCTAGCATCTCTGTGTGAGAATTCTGCAACAAAACTAGACCAAGTTCTAATTTACCCCTCCAACCTATCTTTTCAGATTCTTTTAAACAATCTCTATGTCCTTGCTAGTTTAACTGCTAAACCTCCCAATAGATTTCATCCTTCTTAACCATAAAGTTCCATGTACTCCTTTTATCAATTAATATCACCTTTAAAACAAGTTTGAGCCAAGTAGTAACTCAATTTTCCTTTACTTTTATTCATTTCAGTATTCTTTTATCTGTAAATATATAGTGAGTTTGAACTATGTTATTTTGTACCTTTCAAAAAACTGCTTTTTTCAGTCACTCATTGTATATTTTATTTAAAAAAAAACTATGAAGCCCTTTGATTTCTTTCTTTCATTCCTTCATTTAAAGAAAACTATATTAATATAAGAAGGCATGAAAGAAGTGCGTACGGAAGATAGTGACTTTGAAATAAGCAAGTTTACTAAACAGAACAGAAAAGAGAGCTTACTGATATGACTGTATTTCCTCCTCTGCCTGGGCACACAAATGAATTATGTTCTTTAAGGTTTTTTTCCTAATTAGATATGGCAATGTGACAAAGTTCTGGAAATGATATATTCCACTTCTAGGCATAATACACACAATATCCTTTGCAGTATATATAATATATAGTATATATGTGTGTGTATACATATACAAAAACAATATCCTTTTTTTTTAATACTTCTGTGGTGACCCTGGAGGTAACAGACTGAAAATGGTAGAAATACATGAAGGATCCTGATCAGGACTTCATGTAAATGAAAATTAAACTTTCACTGAAATTTTAGTGAACTATTACAAAATTAGTACTACTTTACACTACAACCAATAACGTTTGAGAATTTTTTAAAATCTTTGTATATTCCCAGAAATTTAAGTTAACTACACAATGTCCTAAATATAACCTGGGAGGATTAATAGTCTTTTCCATGCATCAGTCAACATGTTTTTCCTATGTTCATGTTACAGTAGGTTATGTGAGAAGATAATTAATTATTTAGGAAATGTGAGTAAAACCCCAGTTCTCAAAACTTTTCCCTGCAGTTCATATATGGATATGTGGACAACTTAGATAGCACAGAGTATAATAATTAAATCACACAATTAAAGAATGAAAGAAATCTATGAAGTGAGTTCTGGTAGGCAACTTATACACCAAGAGCAAAGTCACTGAGCTGAAAAAGACCATACAGAATCCTCTTCTCTCATTTGATTCTCTGGATGAAAATATTGCATTAAACCTTACAGAGAAAAGCACTTGATATAAAAAATATTAAATTTGCATAAATTAGTCCATTCTTTCCATTGTTACATATAATTTTCCTTCAGTTTTCCATCCCTATAATATGTAAGGTATGATTATTTTATAATAATTAAATAAAAAAATAATAAAAGTAATGGTTGAATTTTATTATAATAAATTTTTAAACAAAGGGTAGTACTCTTCTTTCTTGATTGTACTCTTTCATATCAATATGCCAATTTTTTTAGGTATCTGGTAGATTTAGCTAAAGAAATATGATACTCATAAAATACTTATTTTTTTCCATAATTTCTTTAGCCTCATTATGCAAAAACAAAGTAAGCCAGATTAAAACTATAAAAATTTCTAGACATGTTTGAAAAACATATATTTAACTCTTCTATTATACATTAAAATAACACTTAAGAATTAAAAAAGAAAATGTTTGTAAGCTGTATTCACCTCATTTTGGGAAACAGTGCTTTAAAATATATATTAGTCTATGTGGCAGGATGTAACTCAAAACCACTTACCTAGACTAAATTCATGAGTAACCGTTAAGAATAAAAATAAAGAAAAAAAATGAACATTACACAAACCTTGAAATTATTTGTTGGACTTAAATAAGGAACCATAAAGACTCTTGAATAGTGCCATAATTAACATAATACAATAGTGTCTATAAAATAATATTTGTTGAGCATCTATGATATAAACAGAGGGTACTTCCTTCAAATATCTGATAACTACAGTACAAAGTTGGTCACTGTCATGAGGGGAAAAAAAGGCATTAGGAAAATATTATTTTAGCCTATAAGTATTACAAAAGGTTTTGGTGGAGACATTTTAAATTTAGAATTTTTACTGGTAGATATAGAAAGACAGTTATGTTTATACTAGAAAGAAGAGACAGCACAAGCAAAACTCAATGAACTAAAAAAAATGCTGAGTTTTCAAGGAACAGTCAGTAATTTAGTTTAACTTCATAGAGAACTAGGAGCTCTGGCTAAAACGTTAATTTGGGGTAAACTCATGTGAAAGCCATGCAAACAAGTAGGAGTTCTAAACAACAGACAATAAAAGATTTTTTGAGAAACAGAATAATAATATTTGTTTTTAAAAACATAATTTGGCAGTTAGAAAAACCCAATTAGGATACTATTACATTGTCCCAAACAGGGATTCTCAAATCTTTGGTCTCAGAACCCTTTAACACTTAAAACTTACTGAGAATTCCAAAGGACTTTTGTTTATATGGATTATATCTACAGATACACATTATGTTAGAAATTAAAACAGACATTTAAAATATTTACCTACTAATCCATTTTAAAATAACAAACCCATTACAAGTTGACACAAATAACACGTTTAATGTTTTATGAAAAATAATCATACTTTCCCCAAAAAAGGAAATTTAGTTATAAGAGTATCTTTAATTATATTTTTACAAATGTCTTTAATGTATGGCTTAATATAAAATGACAGAAAACTCAATACCTGTTTCTATATTTAGTCTTCTATAGTATGTTGTGATTGAAAATTATAGTTGGAAAAAGTGGAAAAGAGAAGAGTATCTTGGTATTCTTTTCAGTTACTATGAATAGATCTATTGACACTATATACAAACAAATATTAGCTTCTTAAAGGTTAGTTGTACTATGTATCTTTTCCTATATTGTTAACATTATAATCCATTTGTGTAACCTACACTTTGAATAGATTTTTGCATCACTCATTATTTTGTAAAATATTAGTCATCTGGAAAATATTAATTTGCTGAATTACCCAATACTTCTAAAAATTGACATAATTCCATTATATAATATTTTAAAATTATTTTTATTAACTGAATATTTGTGTGCACACAAATATTCATATGTAGAAATCCTAACCTCCAATGTGATTGGGTTATTGGGATATGAGGCTTCTGGGAGGTAATTTAGGTCACGAGGTTAGAGCTCTCATAATCAACAGGAGTGCCCCTCTAATAGACACCAGAGAGCTTTTCGTTCCTCTTTATGCCATGAGGAAGTCAGCTATCACCAACCCAGAAGAAGGCCCTCAGCAGAACCCAACCACACTAGAACCGTGATCTCAAACTTCAGAACTCTAAAATAATAATAAATAAATTTCCATTGTTCATAAGCCACCTATTTGCTGTGAACTAAGACAATGACATTAGTAAATACTACCACTTGTCTCAAGAGAAAAAGTGTTAGGAAGCTATCAAACTTACAATGGCAGATAAAAGTTTCTGAAAATTTTAGCTTTTTTTAAAAGCTCAAATATTATTTGCAATAATACTGTAGGTTTTTCTTGAAGTGACAGGCTTACATTGCTCATTTTTGAGAAAATGTGTGCCAGATATCCAAACATGAACAGCCATAGTCTGCCTGTCATTTGTTACTGTGATTTTTAAAAAATACATATCATTGAGAAATTTGTTAATGGTACATTTTTAAGTAAGATGTAAAGGTATCAACAAAATATTTGTAAGGTGAATGAATCATTCAAGGCCACATTTTTGAGAAAAATAAAAATATCTTTCAAGATATTTTCTTATGATCAATAGTAAGTCAGCTGGGTGCAGGGGGGCACACCTGTAATCCCAGCTGCTTGGGAGGCTGAGGCAAGAGGATCACAAATTCAAAGCCAGCCTCAACAACAGCGAGATGCTAAGTAACTCAGTGAGATCCTAACTCTGAATAAAATACAAAATAGGGCTGGTGATGTGGCTCAGTGGTTGTGTGACCCTGAGTTCAGTCCCTGGTACCAAAAGAAACAAACAAAAAAAAAATTGTAAGTCATCTCTCCTTGAAGTGTGGAATAGGGAAGCCAAATGGATTGTGCTGATGTTAGCAATCAAGACTTAAAGAAACAGATTCTAGAACATGGTAACATGAATGCAGGCTTCCATCTACTCTACTCCTAACTCCTATGTGACTTTCTTGAAAACAAAAGATTGCTGTGACTCATGAGAATTAAGTGTAAATGAGGCTTTAAGCTGTCTGGAGGTCTTTGCAGAGGTATTTGGTGTGCTTTCTTCTCCTCTGTGGCCTGGTCAAGCAACTGTAGAAAAGTACTGAACCTAAAGAAAAGGGGAAAAAACTAGGGTTCTATGGGAAGCCCTCAGCATTCAAAAAACTGGAATCCTGAGATATAGACACCAGACTACTATTAATGGTCCAATCTCCATAACCTCCTCCAAATAAAGAAAGAAATGGATGGACTGAATCCCTCTACACAGAGTACAGAGAAAAGGAGCAAACAATGGATTCCTCTGGCTATATCAAAAACACACTGACAACGTGCTTGTCTTTTACCACCACAGATCCATGGGGGTGGGAATTCTTTTGCTTTCAACTACTATAGGATTCCCACCAATTCATATTATCCATACTTCAGTCCTAAATTCAAAAGGCCAATCAAAGACATGGAGATCTAAAAGGCAGAGGAAATAATGATAACAATATAGAAATAATCAGAAGATCCAGTGAAATAAAATGCTAGAGAACGGTAATGACAAACTGGAATGGAATAGACAACTGAAAGAAATCTGTAAGAACAAGAATTATTTTCAATTTCTAAAAATTATGAGTTCCTTGATTAGTGATAAAGTAAATATTTGATATCCAAACCCAAATTTACAGCCTTGAAAAGAGTGCAATAAATATCTCTAAGCACAGAAGAAAACATATGAGGATATATAGTGAACATGAAAGAAAAGTTAAAAAGACTTAGTACCCAGCATCAGGAGATCTAAATGCAATTTAGGTACCTAAAAGGAGAGACAACATTTAAACAAAAAATGTAAAGACTTAGATACACAGACCAAAAGGACTCACTTATAACTGGGAGGAGAGGGGGCAGAATTCACATGTAGACATAGGTAGAATTCCTATTCTCTAGGTGCTATATCTGCCCCAAAATTCATATGTTGAAATGAAGGTGATAGTAGTTAAGAGACAGAGCCTTTGGGAGATAATTTAGGTCAAGAGGTGGAAACCTCATAAATACAATTAATGCCTTTAAAAAGGATCTTATTTGGGGCTGGGGTTGTGGCTCAGTGGTAGAGCATTTGCCTAGTGTGTGAGGTCCTGAGGTGAATCTTCAGCATCATATAAAAATAAATTTAAAAAATAAAGATTAAAAAAAAAAACAAGGGCTGGGGATGTGGCTCAAGCAGTAGTGTGCTCGCCTGGCATGCGTGCAGCCCGGATTCGATCCTCAGCACCACATACAAACAAAGATGTATCTGCTGAGAACTAAAAAATAAATATTAAAAAATTCTCTCTCTCTCTCTCTCTCTAAAAAAAAGAGTCTTTAAAAAAAAAACAAGATTTGAATTCTTAAAAAAAAAAAAACACTTGAGACAGATGGGCAGCAAGAGACAGGTGACAGAGACAAGAGATAGGGAGCTATGGAAAGACAAATAGGGAGAAACAATGTATGGATTGGGGGAAAGAAATGAAAAAGAAAAGAGATGAAATGAAAATGAAAAGAGAAGAAACAGTGATAAACAGTCAAGAAGGCAGAGACACAATGAAACAGATGGAGACACAGGAGAGAAGATTAGCAAAGGTGAGACAAACTTAGGAAGACAAGGAGAGATAAAAGGAGAAGGGAGTGGGTGAGAGAGGAGGAGAAACTGTTGGGGAAGAAAGAGAGGCAAGGACAAATAAGACATCAGAACAGAGGAAGGACACATAAAAGGGAGAAAGATTAAGAGATAGAGAGTCAGTGAGCATACGAATGAGAAGGAAAAAGGAAAGGAGACAGGAAGAAAGGAACTCAAGGAGGGTGGAAGGGGAAAGAAACTTCCTTTCACACCGCCTCCACCCAGGGAAACAGGGATTGCATTCATCAATTCATTACTTAAAAGCATGAACCCTATAGTCCACTAGTGCATGAAAAAAGAACTATGAATTATCAAAATCATTATTAATGACACTGAGTTCTGTACACTAGGGGGTTTTCTGACCAGAGGGTAGACTGCTGCGCGCTCACTCGCTCGCTCTCTCTCGCGCTCTCTCTCTCTCTCCATATGATTAGCAAGTACAATCTGCTAATATTAATATTAATATTCTCAGAATTTTAGAGCTTTGTAGGCTTCCATGGTTCTCTGCTCCAAGCACACTATACCATGTGCCAATAATTTGTTTTTCCTAGAAATATTATAACCACATAAAATTACACAGGAACCAATTTTAAAAGGGGAACATAACAGATTTTAATGCATTTTGTCTTCAGGACATGCCTGCTACACATTCCCTTTCATTGTCATAAGACTAGAACTAATTTAGACTTTTATGGATTTTTTTAGCTTTTTACTAAAATTTCAAAACTAATAAAGCAGAAAGTAGAATAACATAATAAGCACCAACATGCCCAGCACCCAGTTTCAACAATTAACCTTTTGCCCATATCATTAGCACATTCTATCCAAAAGAAATAAAACTCTAAATATAAACACAACTTTTTTCTTTATTGTTTCATAATTTTTTGTTTATTACAGAAGGAGCTTTAAAGTTATAGGTGTCATATAAACATATTGTTAAGAATCTGTAAAACTGACAAGTAAAAAATAATCACTGCACAAACATATTATCATAATAAAACTACTGGCGTATGTTGATTCATCTTGACTGTTCCCTTAGGATGTTTTCCCTGAAGAATTAATTGTTAAATCAATGTCTCTATAGTTTAGCATTTCATTTTACTCATACTTGAAGAGTAGATTTTATGGAAACACTTTGAGGAAGGGTTGGGGATTGAACCCAGAGCAGTGTGCATGCTAAGCATGAACTATTGAGTAATATCCCCAGCCCTGGAAATATTTTTTAAAATAAAAATTATCAATATACATTAAGATCTCAGTAACCACAGCTATTTTCTGGCTATCATTAGTGCTATGCTATTATATAAAGCAAGAATCCCTAAAGTCTGTTCCTAAAGTCCCTAATCCCATGAACTTTTACTTTAAAAAATAATAAAAGATAGAATAGACGGACAAAACATAGTCCTGGGAATACAGCCTAGGGACAAATGTACTTGGCAATTTAAAATCTAACACATATTACACATTTTCAACAAGGCTACTTCATGGAATACTTGCTTAAATAGATGGAATGAATAATGATCCAAGTTGTGTTTTTGTTTTTGTTTTTTTTAAAAAAGGTCCTTTGGTATTAACACTTTTTATCTGCTAATTCTGTGACTAATTTATAATCCTCTCAATTTTTCCTCCAATATCTTAATTGTGAGTATCTCCAAGATTATACCCTTGACTTTCTCTTTTCTACTAACTACTTCTTAGATCTTAGCACACTTGCCATCATTTATATGCACATAATCCCCAAATCTACATAGCTGGAGCTATCCGGACCAATGCTCTAGTCCCAGAGTTTCCAATTTTCCTGGTCACAATCTCAGATATCCTGACCAATGGCCATTACTCATGCTTATATTATTCTAGAAGCCTCCGAGCTATCCTCTCTGACTCAGTCTCCTTTTTAGTAGGCCTTGTCAAAGTTGTTATTTCATAACTTTAAATGTATTTTTATTTTAAAATGGTAAAAAAAATCAATTATCTTGCTACTAATCACTATGAAATTATCACAAAAACATTTACCCAGTGTTTCCAGAATTAGAACATCTATTCTGGGATTGAATTAAGTCTATGTCTAAGCATTTCCTAGGTACCTACATATCCCTGAAAGTTTTATATTTATTTTACAAATTAAAATTGCTCAAAATTTGTTCCAGGAAAACAAAAGTACTGTCATTGTATGGTCAGAAGTATAACATAAAATTAAGTTGGAAAACTCATAGGATTTATATGTATGTTATCTGTAATCGTGCTACCATTCTTACTCTTCTACAGATTTTTTTTAAATATTCTTTTAATTGTCGATGGACCTTTATTTTAGTTTTTTATATGCGGTGCTAAGAATGAACCCCAGTGCTTAACACATGCTAGGCAAGCACTCTACCACTGAGTTACAACCCCAGGCCCTTCCTATAGATTTTTTAAAGTTTCCATCTATTCAATTCTATTAAATTTAATAGTGTGCTTGTAGTTGTTTTCTGGGGTGGTAGGCTGATCTGCATGTTTATCAATTTCTGGATTGTAAATACTCCTGCTGTTAGAGCTAATTTCAAGCCACCAACACTGAACACAGAATTTGCAAAGAGATGTAGCAGGAAAGATGGTGGAATGAGATAGGCATCATTACCCTAGGTACATGTATGACTACATATATGGTGTGATGCTACATCATGCACAACCAGAGAAATGAAAAGTTGTGCTGCAATTGTATACAATAAATCAAAATGCATTATGCTGTCATATATACCTAGTTAGAATAAGTAAATTAATTAATTAAAATGTTTTCCATAAATATGAAGTCTGGAGAGAAAACTAAAGAAAAAGAAAACAGATGTAGACAACTATCTCAAGCTTATGTGAGATAGCTCAGGGACACCACCAAGTATAATTCAACATTCTTAGTCAGACCCTTCCATTACAGTCTCTAAAAATATGTTTGATAATAAAATTTCTCAACACACCCCCAAGATTCTGATACAGTAGATACAGACTAGGAGTCCGGCACTTGTACATTTTTAACATTCCCAGGTAGTTCTGAGGTATACACTGACTAATCACTTTCAGCTGCCACAAATCTGTTAACACTCTAAGGTTAAATTCCCCTAATTATTTTATCATTCATCTCGAATTTCTTTCCTTCTTCCGTAAGCACATCCTACTGGGTTTTTAAAAAGTGTCTTCTTGAAATTTTATGCCTATGGCATTTTCCTATTTAATTAGGAGAACTAAGAACTAATTTTCAAAAGAAAATTAGGTGAGCAAATCATATAATTTGCTTTTGTGAACTAATATGAACTGCTAGAATATAAGCAAATTACTGAATACTCAAAATTAACCCATTTAAGAGTCCACATTTCTGTGTAAGAAGTGGCTGGAGATCAACTGCCATTCATGTTAATACCAAGAAAAATGAATTTACCTAAAGCATCTGTTTCAAAGTAGCAAATGGCTCCTAAAAGAGTAGAATCTAGAGGTAAAGGACCCAATACGGGGAGGGGGGGGGGCAAAGAATCTTAAAGAGGTAAGTTGACCTTCTGCAGCTGCTTAGCCTTGCACACTAATTTATCTGGCATTCAGGCATTAGGCCTAGAATCTGGATTTTGCACATGCACAGGACTACTGCTGGAAGCCAAATACAGCAAAAAAAAAAAAAAAACCTTTTTCTTGTGAGGGTGGGGTACCAGAGATCGAACTCAGGGACACTCAACCACTGAGCCACATCCTCAGCCCTATTTTATATTTTATTTAGAGACAGGGTCTCACTGATTTGCTTAGTGCCTTCCCGTTGCTAAGGCTGACTTGGAAATCGACATTCTCCTGCCTCAGCCTCTCAAGCTGCTGGGATTACTAGGCATGTACCCGCACGCCTGGCAAAGCAAGAAAACATTTTAGCAAAGACAAAAGCTTACTTACACACTTACACACACACACACACACACACACACACACACCAAGAGAAAACAGAAAAGGGTAAATCAGACCTAAAGAACATAAAAAGGAAATAATAATAAATCAATTAGGAACACACAAGCATTAAAAAAATGATGATACAAAATGTGGGGCTGGGGTTGTGGCTCAGCAGCAGAGTGCTCACCTCCCACATGTGAGACCCTGGGTTCGATCCTCAGCACCACATAAAAAATAAATAAATAAAATAAAGGTATTGGGTCCAATTACAACTAAAAAATACATATTTTAAAAAATTGATAAACTTTTATTCACACTGATCAGGAAAAAAAGATAATATACAAAATTACCAATCTCAACATGAAACAGGAGATATCACTGCAGATGCTAGAGACAATAAACTCAATCAAGAATAAACATTACTCCTACTAAAGAAAGTGAAGCTCTGGAAGGGAGGATAAGGCAAGGAAAGGGAGGATGTCAAGGAAGCTATCATGGCCATGCGGAAGAACCTGAACAGAGCCCTTTTGGATCTTCTTGCCCTAGGTTCTGCCTACATGGACCCCCATCTCTGTGACTTCATGGAGAACTACTTCTGGATGAATAAGTGAAACTTATGGAGAAGGTGGACGACCACCTGACCAACTTTTCATAAGCTGCCAGGCCACAGGCTATTTGAAACACAAACAGGAGCCTCCAGAGTTCAGCAGCTTTTGAGGGGCTCCTCTGCATCTCCTGCAATCAGGGCTTCTGCCTGAACCTCTACCTCCAACCACCAGAGGCAGCTTTTTAATTACCCTGGAACCCTCTTCCAAACACTGGATCAAATGAAAATAAAGCTTTGGGGGTGCGAGGATGCGTGCGAGTTAGAGGCAGGGGTGAAGTAGGGGTGTAATTCATCCTATCAGCAAAAGAAAAAGAAAAAAAAAGCCACACACATAATTGTCCAAATAAATGCAAGAAAAGCATTTGAGGGCTGGGGATGTGGCTCAAGCGGTAGCGCACTCGCCTGGCATGCGTGCGGCCCGGGTTCGATCCTCAGCACCACATACAAACAAAGATGTTGTGTCTGCCGAAAACTAAAAAATAAATATTAAAAAAAAATTCTCTCACTCTCTCTTTAAAAAAAAAAAAAAAAGAAAAGAAAAGCATTTGAAAATGTCTTACATTCCCTGCTGGTGAAATAGGAACAGAGGCAACTTCCTCAATGTGATAAAGAGCATCAAAAAACACCTGTAGTAACTCATGCCACCAGTATCTCCACACTCACTTCTGGGACTTAACGTAAGTATTACTTCAGAATGATAATCAGAAGGTACATAACAGATCTGAAAAACAGAGTAATAGCAATAGTAATAACTATAAAAATAAATTATAATTATACTGTTTCACTCTGCAAACTGCATCATTATCTTATTTGTAGAGCAAGCTCATTATGAGAGTTAGATGACAGTAAGCCTCCTTCTAAATTTACTTGCTGCTTATTGTCTAACATCTTTTTAAAAACGTTCTGGTATTCTGATCTAAAACAGTCTGATTTCATCCTCACTTCCTACAGTAAAAACTTTGAGAGGCCAAGACTAATTATTAGCCTTGGAGTGAAAGATCTTCTAAATCCATGAGGTGGTTTGTTGATTAATGGATTTAATCAGTTGACATTCATGAAGACATCAACACAAACCAAAGGAAACCTATTAAATTGCACTTCTGGCAGACTCAATAAGCTTGCAATATACTTGGGGAGATAATCAAGTAAACATTTAAATAAACATGAGATATAACTACTTTAAACAACAAATAAATAAGTACCAAAAGTTCAACCTAATCCATAGGAAAAAAAATGCCCTGAAACATCCTAGACCTAAAAAATAATAACAGTAATAATAATAAGCTATTTTTATTTATTTAAATGTCTCCCAAACTTTTTTGGCCACAAAACAATGCTTTGCTCATAAATTATTCAATATATCAGAGAACATTCTTTACAAAGTAATGGATCAATTAATCTCTAAAATCTATTGATTATTTACATACATGCATCTAAGTTTATATTTATCATATATACCACTAGACACATCACCAAATGGTAAAATGAGTAGAAAGTATTCATTTTAACACATACAAAATGCAGTGAAATTGGGGGTCTAACTTGGGAAAAAGGACTGGAGTAGAACACAAACACTCTAGAAGAAAGTAATCTTCTAAACAAAATAAAGTATTTCTTTTTATAAATTAGAAATAACAAAACTTTCCAGAGATCTTGTTTGACATGGGGACTGGGGCTGGGGAGGGAATGGCCCTAATGTGAGCAGGAAAAGGTAATCCTTAACCATGCCTTAGAATTGAAGAATGTGCCTCTTACAAACCACCCCCTGGGAATTTCAAGCTGGTATCAGCACTATTTTATTACTGGGGGCAAAGGTTTCAGCAAGAATGCTCATATTGGTGACTGGCAATTACCAAAGAAACACAGATTCAGATAGAAACAACTGCACAATGAATGTAGTCAGAGTTTTATGTAGTATATGGATACATCTATGACATTCCACTCTAGGAACTGTCCCATCTCTCACTAACTACTTCTAAGAACTGGGAACCATGTTGACAGCTCAATTTTTTGTTATGATTAGAACAACTTCTCTAACTTTTGGTTGTTGATCACGGATTTTTTCTCATGATTTCAAGAGCTCTAGCAACACTCTTCTGAGCCATATTCTGATGACAAAATAGCTTAGTAGAAAGAATGCTAAAATGATCTCTAGAAACTTGAAATCAAATCTTCAACATTTATCACTGATCATTTGTTGTTAACATTAGATAAACAGTTTCTGGTTTTGTTTCCTAGCTGAAAAAACAAGGAAATCTCTAAGATCTATAGCTCCTCTAATATCCTACGATTTCCAGAATTCATTATCACATGGTTTGTCCATTTACAAATTTGTTTACCCTAGAAAACTGTTATAGTGTATCTGAATTCTTAAGTTTGGAGCTCCAAATTAGAATCCAGAAAGTCTACTGAATAAAGAAGAAAGAAGTCATTACTTTCCTATTTCTATTTACAATAATAAAAACTTTGATCAAGTTTGATTTTCTGAAGTAACATTACCTTCAAATAACTATACCTGGTATCTAGACAAATTAAACTCAAGGAAAGCAAAAGAAAGGCAATAATAAAGATCAAAAAGGAAATCAAAAATCAATGAAATCAATAACTAGTTCTTTGATGAGAATAATAAACTTGATGACCTGGATTGATGATGATGGTGGAGAAAGAGAAAGGGGGAGAGAAATGTAACAAAACAAACTGCCAACAGGAGATATGATAGAAATCGTTAGAAATGATTTCTATTTCTAAGGATATAGAAATGACAAAGTACAGATTCTATTGCCATTAAAAAGATAAGGGGACAGGCATGGTGGCACGTACCTATAATCCTAGCAGCTCAGGAGGCTGAGGCAAGAGGATCACAAATTCAGTCAGTCTCAGTAACTTAGCAAGGCCCTAAGCAACTTAGTAAGACCCTATCTCAAAATAAAAAGAATTTTTTAAAGGGTCTGGGGATGTAGCTCAGCGTAAAGTACCCCTGGGTTCAACCCCCCATTTACTACCCACCCCAAAAAAGGGGAATATTATGAATAACTCTGTGCCAATAATTTTGACAACTGAGATTAAAATGAACAAATTCCTTTTAAGGATAACAACAGTTCACTCAAGAAAAATGGATAACCTACACTTACCTATTAAAATCTTCCCACAAAGAAAACTCCTGATTCTTTCATTGGTGAATTCTAACAAACAGTTAAGGAAGAAAATACCAACTCAAAACAAACTGTTCAAAAGAAAATTAAAGAGGAAAAAGAGGTTTTCCCAACACACACTCTCTCCCTTCCTCCCTCCATCCTCATTGGGACTAGGAAATCAAACCCAGATCATGTGTGCTGCAAGGACTCTGCCACTGAGATACAGGGTCTCACTAAATTGCCCAGCTAGCCTCAAATTTATAATCCTTCTGCCTCAGTCTCCTAAATATTTGGGATTACAAGTATATTGCTACTGTGCCTGGCCCAACTCATTTTATGAAGTCAACACTACCTGATGCCAAAACAAAATGAGACACTATAACAAAAGATACCTACAAATATCTCCTATAAATATAGCAAAAATGCTAATAAAATGTTAGTAAACCTAATTCAGCAATAATATAAAGGCTATATAATGACCATGTAGGGTTAATCCCAGGTATGCATACTCAATTAACATATGAATACCAAACAATGTTATTCACCATACTAACAAATTAAAAAGAAAAAAATTATGACCATCTCAAAAAATATAGGAAAAAACTCTTAAAAGGAGTAGAAGAGATGTCACCACTTCCACCATAGATTTTATTGGTGATTTGGCCCAGTGAAACTGGGCAAGTAAAAGAAATAAAAGGCATCTGGATTGAAAAGGTAGAGATAAAAGTGTCTTCAGTAACATATAACATGGGAAAAAAACTACTAGAACTAATAAGTGAATTTTGTAAGTTTTCAGGATTCAAGATCAATATATAAAAATCAATCTTACTTCTATTTTTATATCCTAGCAATGAACCATTAGAAATTGAAATGAGGGCTGGGGATGTGGCTCAAGCGGTAGCGTGCTCGCCTGGCATGCGTGCGGCCCCGGTTCGATCCTCAGCACCACATACAAAGATGTTATGTCCGCCAATAACTAAAAAATAAACATTAAAAATTCTCTCTCTCTCTCCTCTCTCTTTAAAAAAAAAAAAAGAAATTGAAATGAAAAAACAGCATGATTTATACCATTAAAAATATAAACTACTTAGGGATAAATTAAAAGATGTAGAAAACTACAAAACAGTATTGAAAGAAATCAAAGAGAACCAAATGAAGATACATATCTTCTTCACAATCAAAAGATCAAATGTTAAGATGCCAATGCTCCCCAAATAGATCCTAGAATTTGATACAAACACAATCAAAATCTCTGGAAAATTTTTTGTAGAAATGGACAGTATATTCTAAACTTCATATACAAAGAATCTAAAATAGCCAAAACAATCTTGGGAGGGGGGTAAAGCCAAGCCAGAGGACTAAAACTGCTTGATTTTAAGACCTATTATTAAAGCTACAGTAATCATGAAACAGATACACAATATATAAGGATTACTGATTTTTTGACAAATATGCAAAGACAACGTAATGGATAAAGGATCATCTTTTCAACAAATGATTCTGTAACAACTAGTATGTATATGCAAAAAAAAAAAATGTACTTCATTCCATACCTCACATCATATACAAAAAAAAGAAAAAGAAAAAGAAAAAAAAAAAAGACCAAAATGGTCATGGCCTAAGTATAAGATCGAAAACCCTAAACTTTTAAGATGAAAAAACAGAAGAAAATTTTTGTGACTTGATAAATCAAGCGAAGAATTCTTAGATTAGACCAAAAGCACTGTCTTATAAAAGAATTTAAAACTTTCACCCTTATAAAGATTGTTCATGAAAAGAAAAACCATAGATTGGGAGAAAAATCTTTGGAAAGTCTACATCTTTTATCTAAAATATAAAAAGAACTCTCAAAACTCAAGAATAAGAAAATAAATTGGGTGTGGTGACACACACACACCTATAATTCCATCAACTCAGGAGGCTAACAGAAGGACTGCAAATTCAAGGCCAGACTCAGCAAACTTAATGAAACCCTATCTCAAAATAAAAAGAAAAGAGAGCTGGGGGCATAGCTCAATGGTAGAATATCCCTGGTTTAAACAGAGAGGAAAGAGAGCAGTGAGGCAGGCAGGCAACACAATTTTTAAAATGGACAAAAGATTTGAATAGACATTTCCCCCAAAGAAAATACATAAATGGCAAATAAAAGGAAAATCTTCAATATTGTTAGTCATTTGGATAATGTAAATTAAAAACATAATGAGATATCATTACATTCCTATTATAATAGCCAAAATTAAATAGACTCTCTATACCAAGTATCGGTGGAGGCATGGAAAAATGGAACATTCACAAATTGGAGGTGGAAATGTAAAATGGCAGAAGCACTCTGGAATTTGAAAATAATTAGGTTGAATGAAAAAGTCAGAGTAACAAAAATTCATAAAACTTTATAAAATGGAAACTAATTGACACTGAAAGAAAGCAGATCGGTAGTTGACTGAGGAAGGATAGGATGCAATCATGAAAAAAGTTTGGAGAGTGATAGATGTTTCCTATCTTAACTGGTGATTGTTTCACCAGTGTATACAAATATCACAACTTATCAATTGTACACCTTAAATATATACATTTTTAGTATCAATTATAACTCAATAAAGCTGTTAAAAGTATATTTACCTGGAAAGAAAAACTGCTTTTCTTGACACTACATGCCTGTAAGACTACAGCTATTTAAAAATAAGGTTTTTAAAATTATCTTTTTAAAATGTACACTAGACATTTCATTCTGGGGGAAATTTTTCTTTAAAAATAAATGCTTAATTATACAAATGCTTAATTTGCTGATAAAGGGCAGATCCCAAAAGGGAAAAAAACACAACTATGAGAATCATTAGAAAAAAGGACAGCAGGAGACTACATGGTACCATAACTGAAGTCTGCATTCCTCTGTGAAATCAGTTCAAAATAGCACCAAGCTTAAGTATTTAAGGATTCAAAGAACTCACAAAAGTCTCTAAATTCAATCTGCATTAAACTAATGAACCCTAATGTCAGAGTATACTAGTTTACCAAATAAAGTTCAACTTCTTAAATTATTTAAGGCCCTTGGTAACCTGGCCTCATATACTCACAGCTCACTATTCTCCTATACTAATTCTCTGTTCATTTAAAGTGTTCTAATAAATCTTCCCTGAATGTCTCATATGTTTATACCCCTTTGGCTTTGTTCTATTTCTTTTCTGTACCTAGAAGATCCTCCCCTTCAGGTAGAACAATCACTATGAAAATCAGTATAAAGATTCCTCAAAGACTAGGCATGGAATCATATGATCCAGCTATACCTTGTCTTGGTATATATCCTAAAGAATTAAAGTCATCATACTGTAGTGATACGTGCATACCCATGTTTACAGCAGCACAACTCACAATCGGCAAACTATGGAACCAGCCTAGTGTCTATTAATGCATGGATGAATAAAGAAAATATGGTACATATAACAATGAAGTTTTCTTCAGCATAAAGAACAATGAAATAATGCAATTTGAAGAAAAAGGGATGAAACTTGAGAATATTATTTTAAGTGAAATAAGCCAAACTCAGAAGGTCAAGAACCATATGCTTTCTCTCATATGTGGAAGCTTGAGAGAAAAATGAGAGAAAGGTGGCAAGAGGGACCTCATGAAAATCAAAGGAAGATCAGTAGAGGAGAGAAGGAGGTCCAGGAGGAGAGGGAAAGGGAGAGCAAGGGGAAATAGTGGGAAATTATATTGGCCAAACTATATTGTTATATTGTGATTGTGTCTTTATAGGTAATGATTTTATAATATAATTTTCCATAGAAAGAGAAAGATAACTGTGCTCATTTAAAAAACCTTAAATCCCTTCTCCTCCTTTAATCATTCTCTTACTACTTCATTTATAAAGATTATTTTATAGTCATTATGAATAAATTATTTCTGAAGATAGCTACCTAATATGATGTTATTTTTGTGTTCTTAAAAATTCCTGTTTTAAACTTATTTACCTCATTTATTTCCTGTGTTGAGTTAACCATATCACATTTCCCTTAAGTGAAAACGAGTCACAGTCTTTTGGAAAGATTACAACACATTTTTTTTACTAACATGCAAGAGTTCTATATTTTTCTGTATTTTTAACATAAAACAATAAATTTTACAATATAAATTATTTTATTTTGATCTATTTTAAAGGAATGCACAAAATTAGCTACTTCGTTTTCTTACTATAATGACCCATTTTGACAAACATGTTTTAGAATTAAACAGTAATTGTGAAACAATAGAAACTCTTAAATATACTTAATAACACTAGATTTCCAATGGTTACAGACATTTCAATCTCAAATAAGATTCATGTGCCTCGGGTGTATATGTAAAATTAATTGCATGTGATAACACACCAATATAAATTCAATTTCATTTTCTAATCTCACTGATTGCATCTCTTGGTACAAGCACATAGCAGGTCAATTTTTCATCAGGAGCCACAAATTGGCACTCAATCTCCTAGGTGATAAACAAGGCTTCACCTCTCAACCTTCAACTAAGAAAATGAAATTTTAATCAATATACATTCCCCACCCTCAACACTCTAATCCTAAAGAGCTGTATTTGTGGTTGCCATGTCTAAAAACATTATTCAATCCTAAGCATCATAATGTCTCAGCTAGAACAGATGCTTATTCAAATCCAAAGCATATTTATTAAAAAAATCCAAACTATAAAGAATGATGTATTTTATCTTTAATTATGTACATGCTTGTGTGTGTGTGTGTGTGTGTGTGTGCGTGTGAGTATGCACGTACAGGTATATATGCATGCATTTCTATCCAGTTACAAAGAAAGCTAAAACAAACAATAACCCAGTAGCAATGACACTTCCAAAGCAGTGCCCAGTACACGGCTTCTAAAGGAATTAAGACTCCCTAGTAAATCACAGAAGAACTAAGATAGGTCCCAGATTGGAAATGCAGTCTGGAAATTTTTGTCATATCAGAAAGAAAAGCTGTATTTTTGGTATCGGGGATTGAACCCAGGGACACTTAAAACATTGAGCCACATACCCAGCACTTTTCTATTTTTTTTAAATTTTATTTTAAGATAAGGCCTCACTAACTTGCTGAGGCTGACTAAAGCCTCCTAAATTGCTGGGATTACAGGCATGCACCACTGTACCCACCAGGAAACCTTTTCATAAAAGACTAGTAGGATTGTATCAAAAAGGACCAGAAAACCATCTGAAGTTGAGAATTTGATCATGAATGGGGATAAAACAGCAGTGGACAAAAAAATACCAAATATGCTTAAACATACAAGTTCACTAGAATACTTTAAAGAATCAACATTATATTGATAACTGTAAATAAAAGAAATAAGCATTGATCTTACCTTTCCTACACAATCTGTATCTAAGAGTAACTAAATCACTAACAAAACGGAAATTGCTCTTCACAGCAGAATACTAACTAATGAACACAGGTACATGAGAATATAATCATTTTATAATCCTTAACAAATTAATGGTTTTAATGGTAGGCAACAATCATCATAGCCAATAGATGACAGAGAGAAAACCTGATTTTTTTTTTTTAGAGAGAGAGAGAGAGAGATTTTTTTTAATATTTATTTTTTAGTATTCGGTGGACACAACATCTTTGTTTGTATGTGGTGCTGAGGATCGAACCCAGGCCGCACACATGCCAGGCGAATGCGCTACCGCTTGAGCCACATCCCCAGCCCAGAAAACCTGATTTTTATTTATAAAAATCCATATGCCCCTCCTGATGGAAGTACACACTGGCACTCATAAAGGGTTTTGGGGGGGGAAACAACATATGCACATAATATGTAGTCAGTAGTAGACTGACCCTCTAAATTTAAATGCAAATTTATGGTACAGCACAGGACTATAATCAACAAAATCCAGACTCTGGTAGATTTTTTAAAAAGCCAATTTGTTCCATCAAATATTGTTATTATAATAAAAAATTAAAGAAAAATTAAACATGCAAGAAAAAAGAATTGGAGGAAAAACCTATAGATAGGCTCTAACAAAACTTTCTGTGATCAGAGAAATGGGTCTGTACTGCCCAATATGAGACCCCAACCTCATGTGGCTTCTGAGCACTTGTATGTGGGTTGGTTAAATGGGGACCAGAATATTTCGTTTTCATTTTAATAATTTAAATAGCTATATGTGGCTAATACTACCATATTTAATGATGCCAATACAGATCAAGAGAAAATTAAGAGACCATGGATCTTATGAATCCCTATTTAAATTGATTAATCTTAAGATATGTATAAAATGATTAGGAAACTAGAAACCCTATCAGATATTTAGCCACTATAAGCAAATCTTGTTAATTTTTAAAAATGTGGTAATTATATTTTTTGTAATTAGGGAAGGACAGACTCTTCTTTTTAAAAAATACTAAAAATCTTCACAGATAAAATGATATAATTTCTGGATTTTGCTTCAATACTACCAGGAGGTGGGTGGATTGATCCTCAGCACTGCAAAATAGTAGTGGTGGTGGTAGTAGTGATGATGATGATAATGATGATGATGGGTAAAACAAGATTTAGTCATTGTATAGATATTGATTAAAGCTCTCTGTTTTCATGTCTTTGAAATTTTCCATATTTTTTTAAAAAAACTGGTGAGAGTTAGCATTTAACCTCTATACTAAGAAGAAGTTTGCTTTTTTGTTTTCCCCAGGAAAGATAATAAAAATAAAGGACTTAAGGGAAAATCTGTAATATTTTATAAG
>NW_026000019.1:12955598-12987525 GCF_001458135.2 Marmota marmota marmota
TTTTTAAAAAAAAAAAAAAAAAAAAAACATGTCCCTCAACAGTTTGCAGAATAAGGTTTCTCAACATGGCCTGGCATCAAAACAACACAATGCTACAAAAACACAAAACTTTAAAACTAGGATCTCACATCATCTACTCATTTTAAAGAATACTACCTTTTGAAATTACAGGTTCAGCAACAATATGTTTAACCATCCAGTCAGCAGATAAAATGCTATACCACAAAGTGTTAGATCAGGAGAATTTTTAAATGAAAAAAAGAAAAAAACAAAACCACAAAGAAGTCAGGTTAATTTACTCTTTTTAAAATAAACAATACTTTGGCTTCATGTAAGACTGAATGTAAGGATTCATTTTTATTACTACTCATTGATGTGCTAAGAAGTAAATATATAAACTTCATGCCTCTTTGAGATACTAGATATGAAACAGTTAAAAGATAAAAATCCCTGGTCTTGGGAACTGAGACTGTGGCTCAGTGGTACAGCGCTTGTCTGGCCATGAGTGAGGCACTGGGTTCGATTCTCAGCACCACATATAAATAAATAAAAAATAAAGGTCTATCAACAACTAAAAAATATTTTTTTAAATCCCTGGCCTTAAGACACTTATATTCCAGAGAGATACAGAATTAATAAATCAATCTGAAAACATGCATACCTACAGAAGAGACTGGAAAGTGGCAAATGCTATGGAAAAAAAATAATAAATGAAACAAGGTGATGTAACATAATATGATTGAGTGACTGACTACGTTAGACTAGATATTCAGAAGGCTCCTGAAGGATATAGCCATGAACACTCTAATGATTCTCAAGAGTGGGACAGAGCAAAGCTCTAATGCAAGGGTAAGTTCAGCCTGATTTAGATACAAAAAGAAAAGCAATGTGATAGGATCCTAACATACAAGGGAAGAAATGCAGAAAATGAAATGGTTGGCACAGGACCAGATGAGGAATTTCAGGTCACGGTAAGTTTTTATATTACCTCTTTGAATTACAAGAAGCCAGCCTTCTTGCATGCTTTTTGTAAAACTGTTATTGGAGATACTATTATCACACAAACCAAAGCAAGAATGTTTCTTAAATCTCAGGTTCAGTAAAAGCTGACCTTTCCTGAGGAGCTGGTATAAATTTACCTTGTATGAATTTCTTTTAAGGTATAGTTGTATCCTAACTTTTTTTCCTCCCCAGTCCTGGAGTTGTAATCCAGGGCCTCACACATTTATTTTATTTTATTTTTAGTTGTTGACAGACCTTTATTTTATTTATTTATTATATGTGGTGCTGAAAATCCAGTGCCTCCCACATGCCAGGCAAGTGTTCTACCACTGAATCACAACCCTAGCCCCCTTATGTGAATTTTGAAATCATGTTCTCCTCTATCTTCTGAACTCTAAAAATTCAGTTAAATTTACAATTGGCTTCTGGCAACTATATAAATCATTATAGTATCTACTTTCTTTTTAAATAAAGTATTTACTTAAGCACAGTTTTAGATTTACCAAAAAATTCCAAAGATAGCAGAGAGTTCCCATACGTTCACTACCCAGTTTCCCCTATCATTAACATCTTCCAAGAGTATGATACATTTGTCAAAATTAATGATTCAAAATGGTACCTTATTATTAAAGTCCATCATTTATTTAGATTTCCTTAGTTTTTTAACCCGATATTCTTCTTTTCTTCCAGGAACTGATGGTATCTAATCTATCATTATTTCATCTTCATTTTCATGTTCTCCTTGTTTTAAACTCTCTACCTATTGTTACCTAATGTATTTTATCTAATTATAGAATTAGATAAAATACACTACTTCTGGGAACTATATGGAGTAATAAAGTTAGCAGAAATCAATTTATTTATTTTAAAATTCAGTTATTTTTATTTTTCATTTTGGGGGAATTTTGAATAAAGTTGGTACAAATATTAATATATAGGTTTTCATGTAAACGTAAGTTTTCACTCCTTTGTGACGAATGTTGAAGAGAACAAATGCTGGACAGTATGTTAATTTTGGAAAATACTGATGTAGACTCTTCTGGAGTAATTATACAATTTTTTATTTTCATCAACAATGAAAGAATAATCTACTTTTCTTGCTCCTAATGAACATTTAGAAATTTTTTTATTATTATATTCTTTCCTCACTTTTGATTAGTGCATTATAGTTGTATATATTGATGGGAGTTGTTATTACATATTCATATATGTACACAAGGTAATAATAAAATTTGGCTAATATCATTCCCCAGCATTTCCCCCTCAATTTTTGAATAAACTTGTTTCGATCTAGAAACTACAGATAGGTTTGGGGAGAAATGAGTCTACTATTTTGAGTCTTCCTCTCCAGTAACATGACATGTCTCCATTTATTTAGGTTTTTGTGATTTTTTTTTACATCAGTAATTTATAATTACCAATTCTGTGCATATTTTGTAAGATTTACAATTAAATGTTTCATTTTATTTAGAAAAGTTGTAAATGACATTGTATTTTCTTTTTCATACTACAGAATCAATTTATTTCTATGTATTGATAACAAACAGAAACTAAAAAAATAAGTTATGGATAGTCCCCAACTTAACAATGGTTCAACTTACTGTTTTTCAATTTTATATTGGTGTAAAAACCATATGCATTCCGTCAATTTATGTCCTAAAAGATAAAATTAGCTTTTTTTAAACTAATAAGTTAAATAGTCTAATACCATGCAAAGTAATGCTTATAAAAACTTTTTAAAAATACAGAAATTCAAGGAAATGTACAATTAAAAATTTTATTCAAAGATAACATTTGGGAAAATAGGTAAAATCAACATACAAAAAAAGTCTTAGGCGTCTAAAAGGTTTAACCTCTAAAATTCTCTTTTGATGACAAATTGATCAACAGTAATCCTGTCATTATTAAGCCATGAAACCTTCACTTGGTCCCAGAAGGCCCAAATCTAAAATGATCTCTTAAAATCCCTTTTAATTAAAAATATCAGTGACTTTTTTGTTTCAATTCTGTGACCTAAGTTGAGTGTTAAAGAGTTTCATGTTTTCATCACAAATCAACATTGAAAGATATTAATGTTTCCAAATAAAAGAGGCTACCTTTTTCCTCTAGAGCTAGGGATTGAACTGGGGCATGCTAGGCAAGCTTTCTACTTCTGAATTGTGCCCCTAGCCCAAGACACTTAAAGATGGCAAAAGGAAATTTAAAAGTTCCCTTGAAATTAATTCAGAGTGAAAATAAAAATAGATTTGAATATAATATATAAATTTTATACATCTGAGTTCAAAAGTATCCTTGGGGAGAGAAGAGGGCAGATCATTTCCCCCAACCACAACCACCACCACCAAAAAAAGGTGTGAACATTTATCCAAGTAAATTAATTCCATAAAGTAACTCATACACCATTGAAGAAGAAGAAAAAGGTAAAAAATACAAAAGCTTTATTTTCTACTGTTCTTTGTCACTGAAAATTTTTAATATTTCTAATGTCAAATGAATACTGCAATTAAGAGTTCTATTTTCAGCCAGGCATGCATGATAGAACACACCTGTAATCCTGGCTACTCAGGAGGCTAAGGAGGAGGATGGCAAATTCAAAACCAGCCTCAGCAACTCAGTGAGATCTAACTCAAAAATAAAAAATAAAAAAGGGCTGGGGATGTAACTGTGTAGTAAAGTCCCCCTGGATTCATTCCCCAGTACCTAAGTACTAAGAGAGAATTCAGTAAAAAACTAAATATTTTCAAATCTCAAGTGTCTTGAGTTAAATGTTGAAGAAATAAATACATTATAATCCAAAAGTAAGTGACATCTTATAAAACTAATACCTTGCTGCCAATACCTAGCTGGTTTATAATAGTAAGAGATAAAATCTTGACATGCTGTGAAGAAGCACATTTTTAATTCAGAATGTTTCAAGATAAAAAACATGTATTTCTGTGTCATTAAACAAGATTTATATTTATAGAGCTATAGTCTTATCAAATACTTTAATCATCTATCATATGTCATAAAAAATAAGCCTCTAGTAGCATGCCCCCAGAATGACTTCAAAGAATACTAGTGAGCTCTCATAAAAATATTATCCAGGATGCACTGTAAGAATATTCTTAACAAATATGTTTTCACATCATTCCCCTTAAAAAATCTGATGCATACTTTTAAAAGAATATCCAGCCTCAGAAGGAACACTCTCTCAAGCATAGTTTCTAAATTAGTTCCTAATTATTTCCTGATACAGAACTCATACAACTTTTACATGCATCTCTCCAAACCTATCAAAACTTAACCCTGTAAATAATAAGCTAGTGAGTAGAAGCTGAGGTAACGAAAAAGAAAAGATTTAATAAAGATAATTGGAGAGGTAACCACTGCTTTCATGTCAGTTGTTTTATAACTATGCACATGCTTGCTTACACACACATACACCCAGTAAACATCCTCCATTGTTTTACTAGTCCCACTCTAAAGGTAGTACATACAAAGGAAAAACTTGCTGCCCTAACTAATTATGAATGAATGATTCACTGAAGGATAGATTGATGGTTAAATGGAGGACAGATATAAAAATACACTGAAGGATGGAAGCAAGACATAGATAAAACTTTGATTAAAGTAATAAATGAGTCACAGTTCTCAGATAACATACAAGCATAATACAAGATTCACCATAGGTAAATACGAATTAGAAAAAAATGGATCACATTATCAAAAGCAAAAAAGACAATGGGTAAAGATATATTGGTTTCAGACTTTGCCGTTTATCACAGCTTTCCTTTAAAAAAGCTTTTATGTCACTAACCCTAAAGGGTAATTCATCTTACCTTCCACTGAAGGTGCCTGGTCCTGAGCTGAATACAGCATTTCCTTGAAAGCCTATCAGAAAGAAAGAAAAGCAATACATGAAATAAGTAGTAGAGTTTATATCAAAAGCATCTGAAGCTAAACACTTCTTTTTTAAAAAAGAAAATTTATGTTTTAATTAGTTATATATGACAGTAGAATGCACTTATATATTTTGATATATCATACATAGATGGGATATAATTTCTCATTTTTCTGATTATACATGTTGTAGAATCACATTGGTCATACAGTCACATACATATATAAAGTAATAATGTCTGTTTCATTCCACTATCTTTCTTATCCCCATATCCCATGCCTTCCCCTCCTTTTACTTCCCTCTACCTTGTCTAAGGTAATGCTATCCTTTTTTTTTTTTTTTCATTACAATTCTTAATACACATATTTACTTCTTTTCCAATATCCAGTATAATGACTACTTATAGCTCCTTAAATTGAGAATTTAATGAAATACATCAATTAACTTTACTAATCCATTAAATATTATCCAATCTTTAACAAGAGAGCCAATTTGTAAACTTTAAAATTAAAGGGCATTTGGAAACGAATGAAAAAAATCACCTGAGAGATCATAAGCCCTTTAGACTAAGAAAAAATAATGAAATAAACTGAGAGCAAAAGTCCTGGGGACTGCATAAGAAAATGTGAAGAACTGGACACAAATACAGTTTTTGAGTGGGTAAGTAACATTTATATAACATAAAATTCTTAACCATTTTTACATGTACAATTCAGTAGTGTTAAGTATATTCACACTGTTATACAACATATCTTTAAAATTCTCATCTCTACTTTCCAGTAGCGTTCTATAAGGTCCTCCAGAAGAGTTTAGAACTATAAAGATATTACAGGTTTTATAGTTTCCTTCTTAGTTAACAACCATATTTAAATAATTTAGATAGTTACAGTTTTTTCTCTCAAGAAGTAGTTAGGCAAAGGTGTAAGAAGTAGTTCTCCCTATCAATCAAAATGGCTCAAGCAATGAGTAGATAAGGCTCCAAGGCTGAGAGGTTAGTCAAAAGCTTAGTGACTTTATCCAGTACCATTGCTTCGAATACAATCTAAACACTGACAATTCCCCAAAGGACCTATAGCAGGGTTCCTTCACCTTTATTCTTTAGGGGTAGGGAGTGTTGTGCATTCTAGAGTTTTTAGGGGCATCCCTGGTGATTCGAGGCACATTAGATATCACCTCCTAGTTTTGAGATTACCAAATATCAAATATCCCCTGGGAAGGAAAATTGCCCCTCCTCAGAACCACTGGTGTACAGTTATTCAAGCACATATGCACCAAAAAGGAAGAAGTAAATCTTCAGGGTAATCTACTTACAATCTACTTTTTTTTTTAAGTATTCAAGTCCAATAACATTTTTCCAAGTGAATTTACTATTTGTTTTCAGTTAGTGATCAACCTGTTAGTACCATGACTAACTAAGCCTAACAATGTACAGTAAAAAGATTTCCAATGAAAATTAAAGTATTTAAATCAATTCATGTCTGTTCATTCTAACTCATTTTATGAAAGTTTGTAGGAAAAGTATACATCTATAACGTTTTAATGTTACATATATTTAAATTAAAAATATTCAATAAGATTCACTCTATAGAATTTAAGGCAATGTAGTAATGCAACTGTGGTATAATAGAAAATAAATATTTGGTCTTTGTGTCCAGTTCCTGGCATAGAGCTCCTAAAACCTTTGGAATGTATTGTTTTACTAATGAAATGGATCAATGGTGGGAGGGACCCCAGATATCTTCTGGATAAGGACTGGCCACCAGAAAAAACAAGCGATTAGAACATTACAACTTGCCAGGCACAGTGATTCACGCCTGTTAATCCCAGGGAGTTCAAAGCCAGCCTCAGCAAAGGCAAGGTGCTAAGAAACTCAGTGAAACCCTCTCTCTAAATAAAATACAAAACAGGGCTGGGGATGTGGCTCAGTGGCTGAGTGCCCCTGAGTTCAATACCTGGAACAAAAAAAAAATATTCGAATATTACAACTTAAGCCCCACAACCAAACTTCTGAAGAAGGAAGAGGTGCTAGAGATAGAATTCAATCACTAACAGAAATGATTTCAAGTCTGTATAATGAAACCTCCATAAAAGCCTCTGAACATCAAGGTTCACAGAGCTTCCATGTTTGTGAACACATCAAGGTGAGAAGTGTGCATGGAAGCTCTTATGCCATACTCACCATTATACCTTGCACTATGCTTCTCTTCTATTAGATTGTTTCAAAATTGTCCCTTTTATAATCCATCTGTTGCACTCAGTATTTTTCTGTGGGAATTATTCTGGCAAATTGTCAAATCTGAGGGAGAGTTCTGGGAATCCCCATATTTGCAGTCAGTCAGGCAGAAGTCTGGCACCCCAGTTGTAGCTTACATCTTAAACAGGGACAGTTATAAAGAACCCTTACTAATCTATGGAGTCTGTGCTAACAACAGGTAGGTAATGTCTGAAGTGAACTGAATTGTCAGACACACAGTTGCTGTTGGAGACCTGGCTGTTGCTGTCAAAAAAGAAACGCATTTGATGTTAAAAGAAATGGTGACACAAAACACTATACCACACTATAACTCTTTAGAAAACCTTTATTAGTCAAACACAAATTTTCTAAGATTACATTTTAAAATTATTCTCTTTTTTACCAAGCACTTATTCTTAAACTTGTTTGTAATCAACCCTAGGTGACAGTAACAAAAATCTGGAACCTCTTTTAAGAACGTTACATACACACTCAGTATTTTCTTTACAATTTTATGTCTCAGGGACCGCTAACTTCTAGATTAAAATAAGGAGTTATTTCTAAAGAGCTTATCAAACATTAAAAAAAAGTCTTTCTTTCATTCAGTTGACAGATTTAAATTTTATATCAAAGTCCTATACAGGTAGAGTATGGTCAGATTACTGTTCTCTGACAGGCTATTTCAAGAGGATAAATGAGTAAAAGGTTGCTGAATGCAGAACAAATTTCTACAACTAAAAAAAGTAATAGAAAAATATGAGGAAAAAAAGAATTTTAAAAAACTAGCCAGAGAATAGTTACAGAAATAAATCTATCCCAACAAGTAATATCAGAGGCTCAAATGTCTGAATGAAGATTTACTATTTGTGCGGTATAACAGGAATGTGTGCCAAAATTAAATAATGCTAACAGGAACCAAATAAACTGTCAACAAGCAAAGTGACTTGTATACAGTAGGAGCTTAATAGTTCTTGAATTCAAAAGAGTTTCCTCTCTGGAGAAAATTAAAAAGGATTCACAAAGCACACTAAGTAGAATTTCTGACATGTGATGAAAATGAATTAAATTTGCAAAAGCAAAGCTTACCAAATTAAGTTCAAGTAAATTAAAGTTTTTAAAAAAGACAAATTACAATAGTCTTCATTCAGATTAATGAAATCAAGACAAATTTCGGCGAAATCACTGGCAACTCATTTCTGCTACTTCATTTTCTGCTGATATAAGAGACATTCTATGTTTCTGGTAGTAACACTGTCTAGAGAACTCCATATATAGGACCATTCTATAGCCTGTGATAAGAGAGAGTCCACATCAGGAACAAGGAAAAAAAAACCTCCCGGGTATTGTCTACATTAGTACTTATGGACTGTTCATCTATGAGTCCATTCAAAGCACTTACCTACACTGGGAATTCAAAGGAGTTTCTTCAATTCATTTTTACTTTAAGAAAATCCAATACTTTATATAAAACTCTGAATTTATATAAGTCAATATGAATTCATGTGCATTCCTGAAGTTTTTTGATTTTCAAAGGCTTAAAAGCAATCTTTCATATCATTTGACTCCCTTCAAGTGATAAATTATTTTTGTTATTGAAATCTATATAAACATAAACTAGGACAAAATTCCTAGTGCTTAAAACAACTCATGTTAACAGTAAAATCTTACAAATTAAATAAATAAAAATAGCCACAAACCAATACTATACTACCAATAATATTAACATAAAGGAAAAAGATTCACAATCTGTTGTTGTTTCTTGGTACTGGGGATTGAACCCAGGAGCTTATATCCGCAGCTCTTTTTATTTTTCACTTTGATACAGAGTATCACTAAATTGCTTAAAGCCTACATTGCTGAGGCTGGCCTCAAACTTGAGATTTTCCTGCTTCAGCCTCCCAAATGGCTCGAATTATAGGTGTATACCACTGCACTCAGCTGAAAGTGATGACTGACACAAATATACCTTCTTTTGAGTTTGGAATGCCTATCCTACTTTGATAATAATTTTCTAAGCACTTAACTATACAGTAAGGCAGCACAGCAGAGTGGTTAGAAGTTTTGGGGTCAGAAAATGTGTATGAAAAACAACTCTTAACACTTAGGAGTTGTGCAAACCTAGGAAAATAACTATCTCTGTACTTCAATAGCCTCATCTGTAAAACAGGAATAGTGAATACACATAGCTTACAGATCTATATTAAGAATGAAAAACTCTTAAAACATTAATTCTTATACTAATTTTGACTCACAATCATACATGAAGAGTACTTAGGACATTGCCTAGAACATAAAAATATGCTGAAAAAAATGTTAGCTAATAACAGAATTTGAACTACGACAAATTACATCATCCCATGGGCTATGGCAGGAATACATCAATCATGCATGAGATATGCCTCAACCAGTTATGCTGTTGTTGCAGTGCTGAGGATGGAACACAGACTTCACAAATACTAGGCAAGCATTCTTAAATTCAGCTATACCCCCAAGTCACCAGTTGTTAACAACTCTTAGTAGTATAGTAAAACATGGAGCTAATATGATGCAACAAGCATAAACATAGACATTGCAATCTCCTAGCATTGCTAGTTTATAAAATAGTAATCTAGATGACCTAGAATATGTTCTTATTTTATTTTCAGATGATAAATTATGTAACCACAAAATATTTTTAGTTCTCATAGGAAACCTACAGACTCCTGAAGAAAATATATGCAGATTCCAGTTGAGTATGCTTTCTTTCTATAACATCTCCTAATTAGATTATTCAATATAAAAAAATTTAAACTTTGTACAATATAATATAAATGGGTATAGTTCAAACTTAACATGTATGTTTAATGAGAACATTAAAATAAATTTCTTAATGCTGTTAATTTTTAATAACCCAAAATAGATCATCTCTAATCTCCTTTCCAGAACACAGAGCGCTTTCACAGACCTACTTCCTACTTCCCCATTAGGCTCATATATAACATATTATAAATATTATCACTGCCATCAATAAAAATATCTAACTTGGGGTTGGAGATATATCTCAGTTGGTAGAGTGCCTGCCTCACATGCACAAGGCCCTAGGTTCAATCCCCAGCACCACACACACACACACACAAAATATTTAACTTGTCATTTCAACATTCATTTAAACTCAGCACATTAATCTAGTGGATTAATAGACAATAAAATAAACAACAGACATTTGAAGAAGAGCAAGGAATATTTGTTTTCATAAACAAAGTAGTCATAACCCATTAATAATATTTCCCAATATGATGAAATTTACAGACACATTTTTATCTGAATCAATTTACCAAATGCAGCCCTTAAATAGAAATTTAGATATATTCTTAAAAATATATATATTTTATATGCTGACCTACAGGCCCCTAGAAAAATTCTCCAATTATCTCTTTTTCAGTTTCCATTTCCTGTTTTTGCATTCCCTTTTAGGTTTATTTCACCAGAAATACTGGATAGTCTGTGACTAATGTGCAAGTCAATTACATCTAACATAGTTTATCTCGTCATCTACATATTAAGTGTTTTCCTGATGCTAAAACACAGAAGGCAATCTGTAAATCAAATTATAAACCTCAAAAGCAGTAATCTAGCATTTTCTCGTGTCCTGTACAAGAATCAACATTTTTTTTTAATTTTTGTTATATATGGCAACAGAATGCATTACAATTCATACTACACATATAGAACACAATTCAACATCTTAAATTATATTCATTTCTATCCCTTAACAAAAATAATCTGTTTTGGCTATAGAAATAATCCTCAACATCAATAAAAACCTAACATAAATTCTTATAATCATACTAATTGAAAAGTGCTTTTGTACATTAACCTAAAGCCTACAGTATTATAAAACATCACACACATTAAAAAATTTTTATGGCATTTGAAAGTACACAGTAAGAGGCAATTCAATATGCAAAAGTTGTTACAACCTGTATTTGGGGTAAAATTGGGAGTTCATAACCAACTTGAATCTAATGTATGAAATATGATATGTCAAGAGCTTTGTAATGTTTTGAACAACCAATAAAAAAAAATTTGATAAAAAAAAAGTTGTTACAACATTAAATTGTATTGACTTTATTAAATTAAATGTATGTTAAATATATAAATATACATAATTTGTAATAAGATGAACTAGTTTGGAATATGTTATATTCACATTTATAAATTTCTGCACTATATACTTTAACACCCGCCCCCCCAACATGGTTTTCACTATTTCCATATGGACATCCCTGAATGTATTTCCTTGGCTACATATCCAGTAGCACAAATTCACAATGTTCAGAATTTTCCCCCAAAACCTGATGTACCCATGATCTTTATTTCTATTAATGTCATCACCAGTATCCAAATCACAAATTCATAATCTCATTGTGAATAATCCCAAACTGGGAATGTGGCTCATGGTCTCATTCATTCCAACAAAAAATTATAAAGTCCCTACTGTGTGCCAGGCATTGTTCTAAACAGCTGAAACATATCATGAGGAAAATAAAGGTCTCTATCCTAGAGGAATGCACATTCTTAAATTTTTCTTATTTTCACTTGTGCATTTACAGATCTGGTTCAGCCAATTTTGCTACCAAAACTTCTCCTGCATTCATTCTCTTCTATACTTTTATCTAAACTAATTCAACAGACTCTCAACTGGTTTACCCACCTATAAATTTTCATTTCTTTAACACTTTTTAAAAACTGCTGCCAGACTGGGATTGTGGCTCAGTGGCAGAGTGCTTGCCTAACACATATGAGGCACTGGGTTTAATCCTGTGTACCACATAAAAAACAAATAAATTAAATAAATGTATTTTGTTCATCTACAACTAAAAAAAAATTTTTTTTTAAATCTACTTCCAAATCAATCTTTCCAAAAATACCAAAGCACTAGTCTGATTTTTCTGCTCACAAAAATAAAGTCCATACTGGCTTTTAAGTCACTCAGAATGATCTCCACTCTACATCTTTCCAGGTTTATCTTCCAAACCGGTTTCATTTTTACAATTTGACTAACTTTTTTCATTTTTACAATGTGACTCCCAAGCCAAAATGAATTATTATTTAGAACCTCAATAGTTCTTCCATCTGTATCTTTGTTTACAAATATTGCTTCCACTTGAAACAACTTCTCCTTAACACTGTTTTAAATCTAATTTCCAAGAAATTCTGAGAAGATGGAGTAGGAAGCACTGGTCTACACAACTTCAATGGCAAAATCTGTCTGTCATAACTATTTTGGAACTCTAGAGTCTACTGAAGGCTTAGATAGTAAACTGGAGTGAATCCTAATCAATTTTGTCGCTTAGCACAGCAGAAGCTATTCATTCCTCTCTCCTGGCCCTATGGCAGGTAGTTGTGCACATGTTCCTGGACCAGGGTACAAACACAGGCCAAAAGGACACTAACCCTACAAATGTCAGGGATCTATGCTGTAATCATTCATTGTGTAACAAAGACTTGGAACTGGTTTTGCTAAAAACTCTCTTACCTTGGGCCTGCAAATGTAAAAACTCTAGCATCTGTCTCATTTTGGATCTGTTTCCTTTGCTTTGAGTCAGTCACCTTGGATTCCAGGAACAACAGGTCTGATCAATAAACATCTTGTGATGATGCAAAACTATACCCCAGACAACTTACTTATCACTGCTTAACCAATCCTGAAATAATGATCAACCAGACCATAATTTGACCAAGAAGGTTTACACTTCTAGTCCCTTTTTATATATAATCTTGGAGTTTATGTCAGTATTCCCAAAGAAAAGGCTGGAAATGCTGGTGCTCTTGTCTTCCCATTATAGCTATACTGATTAAAATTGCTTTCCTGTTTTTTTTTTTTATTTGTTCTTTATAGTTATACATGACAGTGGAGTATAATTTGACATATTACACACAACATGGAGTATAACTTATTCTAATTAGGATACTTTCCTGTTTTTAATGAACTGGAAATACTATAAAATAATTCAATAACAAGAGCTGACATTAAAATTTTAGCAGAGAAGCTGATTTTAAACATTTAGATTTTGCAATAAGAAAGTCTGTGCAGTTTACAAACATGTTTTGAACTTGTGCTCTGAGAGATGCTGTGGCCTATAAAAGTTGAAGTAAAATTGCTCTCTGTCCTCACAGACTTTATAACTGATACTATAATAATGTCAGAATGAGTTATATAGATTTAATTAGTACAAGAGAAAGATCGAAACCTTCTCCTCTAAGATCAGGAACAAGACAAGGATGCCCATTTCCTCCACTTTTATTCAACATAGTAATGCAAGTTTTAGCCAGAGCAATTAGGCAAGAAAAAGAAATAAAAGGCATCCAAATTGGCAAGAATAAAGTAAAATGATCTCCTTGCAGATGGATCTTATATATAGAAAACCCTAAAGACTCCACACACACACACACACACACACACACAAAATTAGTACTAATAAATGAATTCAGCAACTAGCTGATCAAAGTCAAAGACAAAGTCATGCAAAAATAAGTTGCATTTCTATATTAACAAAATAATTTGAAAAGGAAACTATTTGAAATAACAACCTGGAAACAAATTGATTCTATTTACAATAATACCAAAAACTAAAATAAAGCATTTAGAAAGTGAAAGACTTGTACAAGAAAACTACAAAACATTGTTGAAAGAAAATTAAAGAAGACATAAATAAATGGAAAACATCCCATGCTCCTGGACTGGAAGACCTAACATTGTTAAAATGTCAATACTACCAGAAGTATTCTATGAATTCAGTGGAATCATCTATCCCAATATTTTTTATAGAAATTAAAAAACCTATAATGAAATTCATAGGGACCCTCAAAAGACCCTGGATAGCCACAACAATCTTTAAAAGAAAGAACTAAATCAGAAGACTTACGCTTCCTGATTTTAAAACTTACTACAAAGTTATAGGTATAGTAATCAAAATAGTATGGTATAAAAAAACACTAATAATTTTATATTATATAATATTTGCTGTTCTTCAAAAAGAGTTTTTAAAAGATACTATATGAGCCAGCAATTTCATTTCTGGATATATACCCAAAAGAGTTAAAAGCAGGGTTTAAAATATTCATTTTCATGGTAGTCTTATTCCCAAAAAGTAGAACACAGAAGCAACCCAAGCATCGAACAACAGATGCATGGATATTATTCACTCAAAAAAATGGAAATTCTGCATTATGCCACACATGCATGAACTTTGAGAACATTATTCTAAATGAAATAAACCCCTCACAAAAAGATAAATACTGTACGATTGGTACTTTCAAGGTTCTTAGTCAATACCCTAAAGACAATGTAGAATGGGGGACATCAGGAGCTGAAGGGAGATGGAAATGGGGAATTGTTGTCTAACAAGGGAAAAGCTTCTTTTCTACAAGATAAAAAGTTATAAAGATGTATAGTAATGGTTCCAAGATAATATGAATAAACTTATGCCGCTGAACTGTACACTTAAAAATGATTAGGATGATAAATTTTATATGTATTTTACCACAATTTTTTAAAAAAGCCATTGGGAAGTAAAAGAGCATTTTAAGAAGGAAGACATATTAAAAACTATCAAAAGCTGCTTACAGACCAAGATAATTAAAAAGAGGTAATAAGATTTGAGGATCATTGCTCACTGATGACTTTCAAGAATTAGTTTCAGTAGGGCAATGGGGCCAAAGCTAGATTAGATCTGGCTGAATATATGTGACAACTAAGTATACGATAGCCACAAATACTGATGAACAAGAAAAGTAATACTAGTTAATTTATTGAACATCTACTATCAGATATTGTTTGTAAGCATTTTAAACACACTAACACTACTCTCTAAGGTATAAGACTCCCATTTTACCAACTAACGGTTAAAAGTCCTTTGCCCAGATATTACCAAGTACTACTCTTTTGACAATTCATACTTCTTCAAGAAAGACAACAACATTTCAAAATTTACCTCTTATTTTGGTCTCTTACATATTGATATTCTCCTATTTATTTCCAAAACTTCCCTATACTATTAGATTTTTATATTCTATGTAATAACCAGCCTCTGAGATGACCCCCTGATGATTCTTTCCTTTTGGCAGTAACACTTCAATACTAAATAGGGCTGATCTATGTAATTAAATGGATATTGCAGGGGCTGGGGTTGTGGCTCAGTGGTAGAGCACTTATCTAGCATGTGTGAGGCACTGGGTTCAATCCTCAGCACCACATTAAAAATAAATAAATAAAATAAAGGTATTTTGTCCATCTACAATATATATAAATATGTGTGTATATGTGTGTGTGTGTGTATATATATATACACACACACACACACATACACACACACATTTTTTAAAAAATGGCTATTGCAGAAATGGCAGAATACAACTTCCAAGGATGGGTCATAAAAAACACTGTTTTTCACCTTTCTCTCTAGGATCACCCACTCTGGGGAAAGCCAACCATGAAAAAACTCAAATAGCCCTAAGGAAAGATACAGTGGTGAAGAACTGATACCTCTTGAAAAATGCCAGCACAAACATGCAAGCCATCTGAGTCATCCTAGAACTGGATTCTCCACCCCTGTCAGGCTTTATAGCCCCAGCAAACATCTTGACTGCAACCTCACAAAATACCCTGACCCGGAACTACTCAGTTAAGTGGCTCCCAAATTTTTGCTACACAAAAACTGTTAGACAAGAAATGTTTATTACTGTTTTAAGCCACTAGGTTTTGGGGTGACTTGCTATACAACAATAGATAATTAATATAGCAAGCTAGATTTGAAAGACATTTTTGTAGTTATTAGATCATAAGCAACATCATTGATTTTTCTCGGACAAAGTAGTTCAAATTTTATTCCTATAATGAGTAAAAACTATGGAAAGAAATACTATGACATTCAAGTGATTTATTTGGCAATAATAAAGAAAATCACGTTCCTATGTCAAAGTCACCAACAGTATGATTTAACTTAAATGTCCTTGAAAAGTCACACAGTCACACTCCTGAACTGGAACAGATCTGACAGAAGATTAAGTCAGCTTCTTCTCTATCAAAGGATCTTACTCTGAAAATAAAATAAAACTTTAACAAAATGCTCTCTTGTACTAATTAAGTCTGTATAGCTCATTCTTACATTATTACAGTACCAGCTATGAAGTCTCTGAGGACAGACAGCAAAATTACCTCAACTTTTATAATCCACAGTATCTATCAAAGCACAAATTCAAAATGTTTACAAACCACACAGACTTTACTTTTGTAAAAATCTAAGTGTCTAAGATCAGATTCTCAGCTAATTTTAAATGTCAGCTGTTGTTATTTTTACTGAATTATTTTATAGCATTTCCAGATCATGAAATACCAAACTACAAAGTCCCTTTTCATTTCTCCCAATTTTCATTTATATTTTCCCTTTTTGTACAAAATTCAAGACTCTTTCATTTGCTAGATACAAGAGAAGTTCTTCATGTTTTTGCCTTCCAGCCCTCCTTAACATATAGTAAAGTTCATCCAGGTTAGTAAAGCATGTTGATTTTGCTCAAATAGAACAGCTGACACAACATTCATTCTCATGCTCTTAGTAAAAGTTTGCCATTTTCTCTGAAAGAAAACAAAAAATAATTAAAAATTTCTACAAAGTTATCTCCTATGTGATTATAAACATGATTTTAAAAAATATTTTTAGAAGTTGATTAACCTTTATTTTATGCATTTATTTATATGCGGTGCTGATAATCGAACCCAGTGTCTCACACCTGCTAGGCAAGTGCTCTACCACTGAGCCACAACTCCAGACCCATATAATGGGTATCAGACCAGGTTTTAGTCAGCTTTTTCGCCAATGTGACCAAATGATGAGCAATTTTAGAGGAGGAATGTTTATTTGGGGACTCATGGTTTCAGAGGTCTCAGGCCACAGATGGCCAACTTCGTTGCTTTGGGCCTGAGGTGGGGCTAAACACCATGGCAAAAGGATGTAGAGGAGGAAAGCAGTTTAGGCCATGACAATCAGGAAGCAGAGAGAAAAAGAGAGAAAGAGAGATTTGCTCACCAGGTACAAAATATACATCCCAAAGGAATACCCTCAGTAACCCATAGCCTCCAGTCATGTCCTACCTGCCTACAGTTACCAGCCAGTTAATCCCTATCAGTAGATTGATGCACTAGTTAGGTTAAGGCTGTTATAACATAATCTTTCACCTCTAAATTTTCTTGCATTGTCTCATACAAGAGCTTTTGGGGGATACTTCATATCTAAGCCATAACAGACCACTTCATTGCAAACCTTTAATAAACTAACCATTATCTATTGGCCAAATAATGTTTCCTACAAATATGCTACTGCATTACAATATATAAGATGTTTGTATTAATAAAATATTGTTTAATCAAATCTAAGATACTATAGATACTATACTATACTATACTATAAGGTGTATCATTATTTTATGTACAATTAAACTATGACATCTGTAAGATGCATTCCAATGTTAATGGTGTTTGGATATGAAAGAGGGAAATGTGCCTCTTAGAATCTATGAAATAAAGTGACTCATTTTGTCACAATCACAATGCAGTTTCTGAGGCAATGGTGAGTTTTATTTCTGTAACAAAATACCTAAGGGTAAGAACTATATTTTTAAAAGAGATTTATTTAGATGGATTTATTTAGGAATGAATATGCTGGAGATGCAATAGCATGGAACTAGTACTACTGAGCTCTGGTAAAGATCTTCTGGTTACATCACAACATTGGCAGATGGTATCATGATCAGAGCACATGTAAGAGGAAACAATCACATGGTGAGAAAGGAAGCCAGTAAATCAGGCAGGAGCCTGGCTAGCTCTTTTTATAATATCACTCTCATAGGAATTAATTAGCATCCTATGAGAATTGACATTAATCCCTTCCAATGGTAGGATCCCAATAACCTAACCCCCTTTCTCTAGGCCACACCTCTTAAAAGTTCCAACATCTCAACACTACCACACTGGAGACCATGCCTTCAACACATAAACCTCTGAGGTCCAACCATATTCAAAACATACCAAATGAATTCTAAATGTCCATCTACAATCATTTGGTTTTCAAGAAAATGCATGACCCCAAAAAGAGGTTTGGTTATACAAAAAGATTGAGTATCAACATACTAAAACAAATATCCATTAAATATACAAAAAAGTTATTTCCATGGCTATTTTTATTGATATAAAATAATAACTATAAAATGTATCAAATCAGGCTTTCCTGTATTTCAGATATTATTACATCTAATTCTCACTATGGTCTTTTTTTAATATTTATTTTTTAGTTGTAGCTGGACACAATATCTTTATTTTATTTATTTTTATGTGGTGCTGAGGATTGAACCCAGGGCCTCGCAGGTACAAGGAAAGCACTCTACCACTGAGCCACAATCCCAGCCCCCTCACTATAATCTTGCAAGGTAAATATTATCCCCACTTTAGGCACTAGAAAACCAAGATTTGGAGAAATAAACTGGTTTTTTAAAAGTGTCATAGCCAGTAAAATGAAGAAAATGCAGTTTAATCAACACATTTAGTTAAAATTAAAGCTACTTTATTACCTTCAAATATGAAGATCTCATATAACCTGAAAGAACTTTTTGTTTTATTCTATTCATTCCTAAAAGTTCATCCTATCTTCCTTACCATTAGTTGGACAAATTTATCAACAAAGAGTACCTATGTTTTGTCTCAACACCCGTAACCTCTTAAAATCTAGAAGAAAGCAAAAAACAACTGTGTTCTGAATATATCAGCAAACTCCTTTTGTCATATCCAAACCAGTCAGTGTACTCATTTTTGAGAAACACTACTTAACATTTTAGAAATAAGACCCTGGTTCGAGGCAGATGAACAGGCATTTCACAGAAAGGCCTAGAATCTTGGCCTCTGCTGTCACAGATGCTAGGAGTCCCAGAATGACCCAAAAATTGTATACACACAGAGACAGTGCAATAAAAGGAAATTAAATTGAGATAATTTGTTGTAAGCCATCTACGTTTTAGAGGTATGCAGTAGCTGCTAGTGACATGTTGCTATTAAAATTATAATTTTGAGTAGCTAAAATTAAAAATTCAGTTCCTCTCTTTCATTAACCATATTTCAAGTACTTAAAAGCGACATAACTAATGGCCACATATTGGAAAATGAAGATTCAGAACATTTTCTGTATCTCAGAAAGCTCCATTATATTCTACAGTTTGTCTATCAAGAACACAGTAAGATTGCCAGTGATAAAACCTATAGTAGTCAAGTGCCTGGTCTGGTTTGATAGTAAAATAACATACTATTATTGCCTAGAAGATATAGCCTAGAATGTGAATGCTAGGTACATTTCCTATTGTGAATTAGTAAACTGGCACATCACTCCGTTGTAACCTTAATAACATTCAGTAAATCACTTATTAAATACCTACAATATCACAATTGTTGAGAAAGTTGGTCATTTACACTGTTCTACACATAGAATCTGAAGCTCAGAAAGGTCTTACATCTAACAGTAATAAAATCAGAATTCATATTAGTCTTTTAAAGTCCAACTAAACTCTAAAAGCAACATACAATATATTAAAAGATACATGCAGAGTTATGAAACAGAATGGAACCATACAGGTAGTATTAAGGTTTTTTTAAAAAGAAACACAAGGCAGGGATCAGAGTTAGGAAGGTCTCAAAACAATAAGAATGGCAGCACATTAAAAGCATCATACAGGGGCTGGGGATGCTCACTGGTAAAATACTTACCTGGCATGCACGGGGCCCTGGGTTCAAATCCCAACATGATGAAAATGAATTAATTCATTCATTCATTCATTCATTCATTCATTCATTTATTTCTCCCTAACATGATGGGGAAAATGGTGTGTGTGTGTTATATCCAGGGAAAAAGATATCCCACCAAGAACCTGACCCATCCAAACACCATAGGACCTTGGCCAGACAGCATTACGTAAGTGGGTGCTTAACTCTCCCTTTCTAATCACATATTTAGTCAGTCACTTTCTGGTTATCATTCATCTTCCCTTGTATGTTAGTGGAAGGAACAGGGAAATAACTTGGTGATAAGAAAAACATTTGAGCCTAGAATGTGAATGAGGTACATTTCCCATTGTGAATTAGTAAACTGGCACATCACTCCCTTGTAAGCTTAATAACATTCAGTAAATCACTTATTAAATACTATTGCCCAAGCCCATCAATCTAGAGTCACTGAAAAGACCAATTCTAATCAGAATTTGAACCACAGTGAATTCACCAAGATAAAGATATTCTGTGAGGCTTCTTGGCAGCCAGAATGTTCTCAAGAATTGTGCTGATCTCAAATAGTACCTTTTATCCAAATTCCATGAGTATTTATTAGTCCCTGTAGCAAATGTCCTGACAGTTCTGACTACCAAATTTATTTTAAATCTATCCTTCCCCTTCAACCCTTCTCTTACCTCAATGGAACCACAGCACAGAAAACCTACAAAATGATAAAAGATTGGAATCTGGAGCACAGGCCTTGGTTCATAATCTTGATTCCACCACGAACTAGTAGTGTGACCTTGCCTAACTACTTAAATGATATTTTTTATATAAAATGGGATATAAACATACATCAACAGGCCTATTGTAAGGATCACATTCATGTGAGTTACTAAATGTGACAAATGCTGGATGACTGTATCTACTACCTTCCTGACACCCAGTAACCATTCAAGAGATGCTATATATTGTTACTAACACATTTCACCAAATCTAAGATACTACTAGTAACTTACATCATTGTTGTGTATATATACTTCTAAGAATGAAAAAAGTTTACCAACTTAACTATGACATAGCATTAATTGGAAGAAAATCTGATTTCAAATGTTAAAATGTGAAAAAGTACATATAAAAATCTATTAAAAATTTAATTTAAGCCTTCATTATCTTTGGATATACTATTTGGTTTTCCTGTCTTTGATGTCGATCTCTTCAAAATCATACATCTTATTTTGAACTGATTCCTCTCCCTAATCTTTTATTTAAAACCCTCTATAGTTCACACCCAGGAAAATGTTTAAACTCCTTAACATAATATTCTAAGCCCTATCCCCCGATCCTTCCCAGCTCCTTTCCAACTTCATTCTGCTGGCTCTTCAACATATCCAGTGAACCAGATTTCCTTAACCATGTCTGGATATTTCCACATATGCCTTTGCTCTTTCTGTCTAGACTGCCCCCAATGTCCTTTTTCCTCTTATCCATGTGATAGAACCACACTCTATCTCTAGTATCCAATTTATATATACCATTACTATAGATACTTCCAATATAAATGCTTTGCTTTCTAGGGCAAAATCAATTAGCTATTCCTCCATAAAAAAATTATAGTAAACTATGATTAAAAACCCAAAGTTAAGAATTCCTCTAATACAAGGACTAAACCTCACTTATTATCTCTCTACCACCTATCATGATTCAACAGTATAACAGCATGTTAACAACCCAGTCTATGAAATAAGACACATCTGTGTTTGAATTCTGGGCTCTACCACTTACTAGTTACATGACTTTGGGTAGCTTAGTCTAAAACTCAGGGTCTTCTGAAAAGGGGGATAACAAAACCTAATTTAGAGGGTAAAGATTAAATGTAAAATGGCTGCCACGCAAGAACACCCAATAAACATTAGCTGTAGTTATTATTATCATTATTGTTTTATTATCTTTTTTTAAAAAAAATAGAGACATTCATGAATACTTAATAAGCAGGTTTAATACACAGTCTGATATTCTCTAGACGTATTTGCCCTGACTTTGGCTTGGCAATTTAGGGTATAAGGGGTAACACATGTAACCAGTGCTAAAAGTCAAACACAGGTGTATAACCAAGTGTATAACACAGGTGTATAACCAAATCTTCCTTTCACTGCTACCTGACTTCTCAAACCTTACATAATTCCTTAGTTCTGTCTCCTCACTTAATATGTGTTTCTACTTGTGACCATACCTAAATAGAATAATGGCTAATTCTATGTAGGTGAATAAAGAATAACACTGTTGGCATCTGAATCTCATAATTCACTCTGTCTTTTAATTAGCATACAGAAGAACCATTTTATATTGTTAATGTGATCTAATGGATGATAAGATTCAGATAAATGTATTAGTGCAGAGTATTTGAGCAATCATTTACCAAAACATTCAAATCCCTACTGAGTCTTACAAAGAAAATTTATTCTTAAAACTTAAAAGCAAAGAAATGTTTATATGGCAGTAATATGCCTCAGCAAGGAACAGCAGTAAGCAGAAGGCCAATACACCTATACCAGGTTTTGCTATCAGCTAATTTTAAGACTGACCACATATCTTGCCCTATATAATTTATTCATCTATAAAACAAAGGGGTTGAGAAAGTCTTTTGCAATTCTAAAACTAACTGTAGAATTAAATATTAAATTTTCATTAGAAAATTGAAAAGAACTAAAATTAGATATACCCGAAAAATTCAAATAACTCACTTAAGCTATATTTAAGAATACATCTGAATATCACCTGTTTAAAGAAAAGAATTCAAAGACACAGGCTATAATCAAAATGAATACAAGTTATAAATGACCTGGACAACTAATTTTGACCAAGACAACAGCTACATAACTGTTCTCATCTGGTTTTCTTACTACACACAAAAAGGTTAAGAACAATTTATTAACATGAACATACCCATAAGCAGAAATATTAGCCAAAATCAATAAAACCATTTTCCAAGAAAATCAACACTGAACACCCTAAAGGCCTCATTTCTCTCATATAAATAATGTTCCCAATCATTATATAATGCCACTGAGCTCTATATGAGAAATAATTTTAATAGCAAATATATTGCTTTTACTATGTACCAGGCATTGCTTTAAGAACTTTTCACATTTTAACCCATATAATCCTCACACCAGTCTCATAAGTACTGTACTATTATTTTTCCCATTTTACAGATGAGGAAATTGAGGTACAGAAAGGTTAAATGATTTGCCTGAAATCACTCAGCTAATAAGTTGGTAGAGCTGAAATATGAACACAGGCAGTCTAGATTTAGAGTCTGTTGTCTGAATGTGTTATCAACCTACTAACATATGCTATAAATTAATAAGCAATAAAATGAACCAGTATGACTGTATTAATTCAACCACTAACTAGGCCACGTGACCTGATTCACTTAATCTATTTGACCTATATTTCCCATGAAAGTACAAAAGGAAAATTGAGCTAAATATTCTCGGAAGTTCCTTATAGATCTAACATTCCATGACCTATAATCCTAAGGCCACAACTATAGTGCAGCAACAGCTTTAACCACTGTTAGCTTCCTCTTTTCACCCTTATCACTACATCTCATTGCCTTTTTCTTATGTCTCATCCTCATAAGGTCCTCTATCAGTTGCTTGTTCAGTAATAGTTACTATGATAATCTTAAGGAAAATATAAGTCACAGAGGGGAAGTCTATCCTACTGACCACACTGTACCACCTTCCAAACCCTGCAGGCTGAGACCTGGAACTAAAAATAACCCAGCCATAATTGCACCGTCCTACCAAACAGATGCTACAGAACAGTCAGTGGTGCTTGAGAACAGGTGGAACAGGCCTAAATGTATATATTAATAAAGAGATGGGTTTATTTACTTTTTATAAAGCAGTATGATGTAGGACTTAATAGTAGGAGCTCTTACAATCTCATTCTACTGTCCACAATTAGCAGTATCAACATAATCAGTTACTTAATGGCTCCAAGACTCAGTCTCCCTCTTCTACAACGGTGATAACAACCTATATAAAAAGCTTGCATAAACAGCTTTAGTTCTTTTCTCAAAAATAAAAAATAAAAATAGGGCTGGGGTTGTGGCTCAGTGCTAGCGCACTCGTCTGGCACGTGTGCGGCACTGGGTTCGATCCTCAGCACCACAATAAAAATAGATAAATACATAAAATTAAGGTATTGTGTCCATCTACAACTAAAAAAATATCTAATAAGTAAATAAAAATAATCGGCTGTTACTGCCACTACTACCACCACTGATATATTTACCATTCCTGTACAAAAACAAGAGCTCTAGAGTCTGACAGATTTGATTTCAAATTCTGGCTCTACTTAGTTACTAGGTGTATAGCCTTGAGCAAATTAACTAATTTCTCTAAGTCTGGGTTACCTCCTCAAGTAAAATGAAGATAATATTTATCCTGCAGAACTGTTGTAAAGACTAAATGAAGATAACATAATGTAAAGCAGATGACACCTGGTTCTTAAGCACTCAATAAATGTTATTTCTTTTCTCCTTAATGACAAGCTGACCACATTTCTGCTAATTCAATTCAAAGAAAGGAAAGTAGAGTTAGGAATCAGATGAAATCCCGATAAGCCAACTTTTTTTTTCTCTCTATTGTTCTTTGCTGTGGAAAAGGTATCAGAAAATCCTCTTGCTATGGTTTCTTTTACCTCTTATGGGATTCATAGAACTAGAGAGGGATTTTTCATGGCATCTCCAAACTTCCCTTGGGATCCTCAAAACCCTCTCATGGAATCAAAGATGTCAAAAGTATTTTCATAATAATACCACAACGTCATCTATTATGTTTCTACTGGCTGGTAAAAGGTGCTCTTGAATAGTCTTGTGGGGTTTTTGTTGTTGCTGCTATTGTTGTTTAAAATGATATTTGTATGTGTGTATGTTTGTTGTTGTTTGTGGTACTGGGAATCAAACCCAGGGTCTCAGACATGCTAGGCAAGCCCTCTACTACTGAGCTACATTCCCAACCCTGCTCTTGTGTTTTAAACATTTCTCAGTTTTAGTTTCTAATAGAGTATATATTAATAGACATTGAAATCCTCAGTACTTTTTAAGAATTTCAAGTGGTTCTGAGAGGAAAGAATTTGAGAACCACTGCTCTTACTGCTCTTAAAAAAAAAAAAAAAAAAGCCCACAAAGCACATACTCTGTGAAATTACAACTTTATCAATTTAGCCTAATAAGTAACTCACACAAAAATCTAAATATGTCCCACTTTCCTCTATGATTATATTCCAGTCTTTCAATCTTCAAAAAATCACTTGTCCACTAACCATCTGTGAAAAGTAAATATCAGAGCTATATCTGAGGATTTATCTCCACATTTCTAGCCTAAGGTCTTTATAATACTGCAGGACACCTTCAATAAAAGACTATTTTCTTAATCAACATGTTAATCTTGTTGAGGGAGTCAGGTGCAGGTGGGGCACACCTATAATCCCAGCAACACAGGAGGCTGAGGCATGAGGATGGCAAGTTCAAGGCCAGCTTCAACAACTTAGCAAGACCATGTCTCAAAATAATAAGGACTGGGGATACAGCTCACTGGTAGAGCACCCCTGGGTTCTATTCTCAGCAACAAAAACAGAAAATTTGAAAACTGTTATGTTTACAATAAGATTATTTATATCTTCCTTTGGCCTCTATCAAATAAACAAATTTTAAAGGATTTTCTGATCTGTCTGAATATATACTATATTTGGTGACAGGAAGAATAGATGACCATATTTCAATCTGACTAAACAAATCAGACTTCAAGATATATAAGCATCATTTACAATAGTGATCAAAATGTATAAACACATTCCAAGTCCCTAATCGACCATCTTCTCATTCTACACCATTTTAAATTTTGGAAACACCAAGTTGACTGAAATACAATACCAGAAAAACACACATGTATTTCATTTTTTCCTCTATTTTTTAAGGTTATGAGAGAGCCAGAATCTATCAGCCTACATAGCAAATAATAAAGTTCTATAAATATTTATTTATTGAATCAATAAATGATTTTTAAGATTTTTGTTTGTGAACTTTGTGTACTTGGCTTTTTTTTGCATTTACTCAGTAAGAAAAGATCTGAAAAGGCAAATACACTGGGCAAGAGAACCCTAGTAACTTTTAACTCTCTCTCAATCCTAAAAACCAATTCAACATCAGGCAACCCATAAACCAGCTTTGGTTAATCTTGGGCAACATCTTCCAAACTTCTATAATGGCACATGCCTACCCATTTTTTAAAAAATTTTATTATGCACCTCCAGTATATGTATATCTATTTATAACTTATACCCACCTACAACTGTGTATGCTATAAAACAAAGAATTTTAAATTTTTTTAGTTGTGGTTGGACACAATATATTTATTTTATTTATTTATTTTTATGTGGTGCTGAGGATGGAACCCAGTGCCTCGCACGTGCTAGGCGAGCACTCTACCACTGATCACAGCCCCAGCCCAAAATAAAGAATTTTTAAGTTAAAAGTTTTACAAAGATGAAACAAGGATAAAATAATTTTTATCTTTCATTCACAAATAGTACAAAAATACTTTATATCTAAGAGATAATCAAAGTATTTCAAAGGTCTAATTCAAAATTCAAGTCCATTTTGAACTTAATTATAATGGATATGAACTGAAAACTAGACCTTACAAGGCAGAATATTCATAATATATAACACAGAGTGGAGTTAACTGTGGATGACAGTGGCTGTAACTTTATTTCAGAGTTATCCTAATGTCTTCATAATTTTGAAATTTCTCAGTATACTTAGCATTAAAATGTTCTTGTTTATATCTGTAATTCGGATGACCAAAAGCTAGTACTAGAAATAGAACTGTCAGTTCTGTTATTTTCTTCTTGTTTACTAGTGCTTGGTATTATTGATATTATTATTTTGGCTTCCTTGTTGTTGTTGTTGTTGTAGTTGGACACAATACCTTCATTTATTTTTATGTGGTTCTGAGGATGGAAACCTAGTGCCTCACACATGCTAGGCAAGCACTCTACCATTGAGCTACACCCCCAGCCCTTGTTTTGACTTCTTTACAGGGACTTTTTAAGTTTTGTCCACTTCATAAGGTTAGTTTGGTTAAAACTTAATAATATTTATATATTAACTTAATTAGGCTCCCATTACTGGATTAATTGCTATCTGCTGAAAGAGAACAAGTAAGAAAAACATGGGCAATCCTGTTTCCCTCAGAATTCTTGTGTATAGGTTCCTTAGCAAGAGTACTACATCAATCCACTTGTTAAATATTAGTGAAATTTTATTTCTTCCTTTCCATATGCATAAAAATAAATAAAATGAACAGTTCTAATACTATCTTATTTTATTCCATGGGGGTACTGGGTATACTGCTTTGGGGCCTTCAACTCAAATATACCTGAAATCACTTGCATGACTTGATCAGTCTCTCAAATACTTTCCAGAACAGGACTAAGTTTGAAGCCAGGACTAATTTTCCATGGTCACCTCAGGTCAAATAAGATTCTTAGGTTCTTATGATCTGGGCCTTCACCCAAAAGTTGATCCAAAACCAACCTTCAGGGATGGATGGACAAGGATAATCTTACTAGCATACTCACACTAGCATACAATGATAATAAAGAACAGTTACAGCTTCCTATCTCTACAACATTCATTCACTCATGTAAGAAACATTTATAAACGCCAGACATCTCACTACCATAGTCATTTACAAGTGTTATCTTAAATATACTATACTGTACTTTTATTTGCAGAAGTGCCTTAGAGAAAAAGTGTGGCTTGTGCCCCATCGGGTGGCCAAACTGGAAATTTCAAACAAGTTCCAGCAAGGCAAGTTAACCCTAACTAATCAATATAATACCTTTGAGAAATTGAAGCCTGCAACAAAACTGGCCTCATGGGAGAGTTCTATAATTGAAAATCATAATGTTATTTCAATGTTTCCTTATATTTAAAAATAAGAAAGTACAGTTTATGCAGGATCTCTCCTTTCCCAAATCCTGCAATTAAAAAAAAAAAAAAAGACCAGCCTTCTTTTATTTAAGTTAAAAGTTAAAAGAGTTTCATTGGGTTAGCTTTCTATTCAAAGATCAAAACCTCATCAAAAAAATTTTAAAGGGTATTTATTAAGATGATGATTTATAAAACAATCCTTTAAGTTCTATCCTTTCATGAAACAAACATGATTAAACTATAATAAAGCACAAAAATTTAAAGTTAGATGGGTCCTTAGATAATAAGAGTCTGTGAGCTTAGAAACCATCAAGTTTAGTTCTCTTAGCATTATTGATGAACCTTAAACAAGCCAGTGAGAAAGTGATTAAATCAGGGTTACACAGCTAGTGTGACCTGACTCCCAATGCTTACACATCTAAAGCCAAAGAGACTAGCTGTGTGTGTGTGTGTGTGTTGGGGGAGGGGTGTGCATGGTGCCGCATGATTGGGGGCAGTGCACATAGTGGGGTGGGGGTGCCATACACTAACCAAATGGCTGAACCTCTTTGGACCTAAGTTTTCTTGCCTGGAAAAACAAAGAGGTAAACAATCTTTCAATTCCCTTTCAGCTCTAAAATTCTGTAATGTAAAGGCCTCATCATTTTATTATCTTACACAACTACAGTATACACTGGGGGGAAAAAAAAAAAACATTCTGGATTCCTGAGAAACCAAAAAAGCACAGGACCCTAGGGAAGAAAACAAGTCAGCCGCTTAAGTCACCAAATATGTTTGCTTCTTTTGCTAATATTCTGTAAAATATTAACATGGTCATACTAGTCTATTTGGATGAAACTGGTCTAAGTTAATTCTGATTAATCTATTACAGAGCTCTAAAAAAACACAATCGCTGATTCTAAATCAAAAAAGTCTGATAAAGACATATTCGTGTGTGTGTGTGTCTGTGTGTTGCTGGGGATTGAACTCTGCATGTGAGGCAAGTACTCTACCAACTGAACTATATCCCCAGCCCTCTATTTTATATGTTGAGATGTATAATCAAATATATTGCTGGGAAACAGATAGTCTCTGCTCATTTATGTTGTTTCTTCATAAAAATTATTCACAAATGCAAATAGATTTTCTTTACATGGTTTCTTCATGTTGTTCTATTCTTTTATGCTTTTATGCTTATTATTTTCCTATTAAGACTAATCCATGAACTCCACATTTTAAATTACAAACTTTAATAATTTCAGGATATTGAAGGGCTACAATTGTTAATAATTTTAACAATCCATTAAAAGTGTGGTGGTGCATGCCTATAATATTAGCTACTCAGGAGGCTGAGATAGGAGGAGCACAAGTTCAAGACAGCCCAGCCATCTTAGTGAGATCCTATCTCAAAATAAAATAATCTAGGGATATAGCTTGGGGGTAGAAAACTTGCCTACCATGTGTGAGGCCCTGGGTTTGACCCATCCCTTCTCACACACAAAATAGTTAAGTAAAAAACTTAGGAAATAGAAGAGACCTTGAGAAATTCTGGTCCTATATTCATTTTTTTTTAACAGAAAAGAGTTCTGGAAAGACAAAAAGATTGTCCCAGGGTCTCAAGGCTAACAAACACAAGAACTAGCACTTATTATGCCGCCATGTATATAAAATGTTGTATATAACTATTACATAAAATTATAGTTGTGAACAAAATTTTCAGCTTCTATCTAAAGCTCTGCTTAATTCAAGTAATATTTAAAATAGTAAGATGACATAAAAACCAAAGAAGCTGAATAGGTCACATTGGTTCACAGCACTAGAAAGCAGCCTAGGCTAGAAATCAAGAGTAGTATACCAAAATGTCATCACCAGTGCCTGAAAAACAAATCCAAGTGTCTGTTCTACTAAATGTGTTTTAGGAGCATCATGTTCAGACATGAGAAAGTACATATCCCTGAATTATGAGAAGGTCCTTTTCTCTAGCCAAGTCCTTTTTCCCTAAACTTTTAAGCTGCTCACATTCCTGGAACCTATAAATGTGCTCACTCATATCCCTTTATTGTTTTTAAAGGAACAGCATCAACTCTTCAGAAACAATACAACACAAAGATTCCAACCCTCTACAAATTTCTCTAATGATTTCAATTAAAAGAAAAATGCCCCTTATTTAATTTTGCCTATCAAACAATAAGTTTTTCCAGGACAGGAGTCAAACAGTAGGAACTCTCTATAGAATCAAATTGCAAGTAATTATAACTGAAAGCAAATTATCCACAATATGTGAATTTAAAAAAAAATACAATTGGCCTCAGAAAGATAATGCAGTCACACATAAGCTCAAGAATTTTGTCCCTATGTGTCCAACCAAGAGCAATCATTTAGAAATAGCATCCAAATGGACTATGTGAATGAGGTTTCTCTATGTACAAAGCTGACATTACAAATCAAGAGTTAATTCCATTTTCAAACTTAATCTTTTGCTTCTCCTTTTGGCTCCAGATTTTCCAAATTAATTCTATGAAACAGTGAAGTGTTGAAATACTTAAAATGAATCACAGAATATCCAGCCACTGTAACTTCTGCCCAAATCAAGCATTCTACACTATGTAACAAGAATAAGCTGTGGTTCAGCATTCTCATGTCCTAAGCCTCTATGAAGAACTGGCAGTGGTGCTGAAAATTACTACTAGAAAGATGGAAGACCAATACCCTTCTTTCAATAAAATTCATCATCTGGACTCTAGCCAAGGTTTTAAAACTAACCGAACATATTACAAACAATAAATCAACAACTCTACAGACCAAAGTGTTAGCCCCTTCTCTTACAAAATGTGGTCACAAAACACTACAAGAAAATTAAGTGACAAGAAGGCATTGATAATTCTAGAGCATTCTTTTCTGACAATTATCAAACACTCTGTTATAAGTAAATTTAAAATCTTTAAGATTCTGTTTAACCTACCTACATCTTTTTATCTATCTTCTTCAATTATTAAAATGAATAAATGAATTCACTGCTGTTACCTAAACATCTTATTACTAAACTTATATAAAAATTAAATAGAAAACTAAAATAGTTCAATTCATAAAATCTGGCTAGTATATATGTATTCATATTGATTTTATACTCTTTGTTCCTGAACATAACATAAATGTGAATTCCTGGAGGTTACAGATAAGTCTTTCTCTATCCAGGAGCTGAACTAGCTACTGAGAATAAGCTATTGCAATGCTTAAAGCCCTTCAGGTTTCTTACCTTCTAAATATATAAATATATTCTAAACATATAAATGGTTTCATTATCTTTACTTTTTCCTGTATTGACATAGGTTTCTTATCACTAATGAATACCTTCCAGGAGCTGTTATCACAGAATCTGGGAGGAAAGGGGAGCATAATTTCTGTAATACATAGGTAAGATACAGTGTTTACAATATAGTAATAATCTCCCTAGCTAACAAAAACTTAGCAGACAAACTGAAATTTTTATATAATTTTTCCTCCCTCCTCATTCTTCCCTTCATCCAAAACATATTAATATAAGAGCCCAAACCAAAGAATGTGTGATTACTCTGTACACTTCATGCAATCAGTAAAAAAGACAAGCCACTGTCTTAACAAAACCGAATCGCTGGTTACAATACGTCTGTAAACTATAACCACTGCATTTGTGATATACATTTAAACCAAGTTTCAATCCTGTTACAAAGCCTTTGTCAACATTGGCCAAGTGGGGGAAAGCCGAAGCGCTCCGCTCGGTGGCATGAAGGAAATCAGTGGAGGGGCTAATCTCAGAAAAGCAGGATTCCTTGGTGAGAGGTGAGCGGAGGGAAACAAGACCTAACCTTGTCGAGGGGGCGCTCGCCCAGGGTGGGGACGAGAGGTCAGGGTGAGCCGGGAGGAGGTTAGCGCGGAACCGCGGCAACCCGGGGCTGCCCTCACACCGCGACTCCCCCACCTGCGGCTCGCCCTCCCACTAGCCTGCCCCGGCCCCGGCCCGGGCTGTGCCCTTCCTCCCGCCGCCGCCAGCAT
>NW_026000019.1:12987550-13029447 GCF_001458135.2 Marmota marmota marmota
CCTTCCTCCCCGGCCCGGCCGCAGCATATCCGGTTAGCCCCGGCGGCAGCGGGGCTGCGGGGGAGGGGAAGCGACTGCGGGGCGACCGCGGCGGGGATGCCGCAGTGGCTCCCCGCAGCAGCCGGTCAAAGTCCGCCCGGGCGCAGGGAGGCAGCAGGCGCGGAAGGCAGCGGTGGAGGTCACGGACTGGCGCAGATGGTGGGCCCCCTCGGAGTCCTCCCACACCCCGGCCGCCGCCGGTACCTCATACTGGATGTACTGCTTCCTCCACTCGGGAGTGATGTGCGCGGAGAGGTGCTCGGCGAACTTCATTCTGCCGTTTCCCCCTCACTCCCACCCGGGTCCAGCAGCTACAGGCGGCGGCGGCGGCGGCGGCAACAGCGACTCCGACTCCTCCCCACATGGGCCCCGGCGCGGCGCGGCTCTGCGCTCTCTCCTCCTCCGCCGCCGCCGAGGTCTCCTCAGAGCCGCCCTCCCGCCATCTTCCTCCTCCTCTCCATAGCCCCGCCCCGCCCCGCCCCGCCCTCTAGACGTCATCGCCATGGTAACCGCCTACGCCGCACCGACGAAGGGGCAGGGTAGGGGGCGGAGCTTGGGTGAGTTCCTTAATTCTCCGCCCCTTCTGGGCCGGACGTACTGGAGGCACCTCCCCTGACCTCTTCCGTCTGGCTCTCGTTGACCTACAGCTGCTCTGTGCTGCCTGCCTGTGAAGCATTAGTGTTGTTATTGTAATTAATATTAATACTGTAGCAACAATAATCCAAGCAAGACGTTTATATTTGCAAAGAAAGAACTGTGCAAATGTTTTTCTATTTTAATACTTATTCTTCATAAAACCCTCAAGGATGGATCAGCATTAATCCAAATTGAGTAGTTAAAACAGGTAAGGGCCAAATGTATTTAAAGAAACAGTATTATGTATGCTCAAAAAATGCTTGTTGAATTTAAAAACAACACCAAAAAGTGCATGATGCTTCCGAATTTCAGTGTAATTTTTAGTCCCAGGGCTACCAAAAAGCTAGTAATAACCTGGATCCAACCAGTACTGGGGACACCAACTAGATCTGTGACTGAGCTTCCTGGATGGTTGGGAGTGAGGGTTAAGAGGAAAACTGATGCTGGGAGGAAAAAGAATTCCATAGAAGTACAGTATCTAGCCCACCCCTACTGAGACCAGAATTGGCCCAGCCACTAGGCTTAACTGTGTCCCTGGGAAACACGGGGAAGAGATCACTCATGCAGTTCAGCACTACATTGAATGTGGGAGTGATTGTCCAGAAGGGCCTTATTTGAGACAGAAACCCAGGTCCCGCCCTGGGTGGAGAAACCCTGGATAATATAATAGTTAACATTTATTGGACACTGTCCCTGCAACCACTGCTCTAAACCTCTTACGTATACTTTGACTTTTAATTCTCACAATTTTAATGAGACCCAAGATTTACTAGGAGGGTATTGTGCCTGGAACAATATCCTGAGATATAAATCCTTGCTATTGGCTTCTCCCATCACCTCCTCCATGTATCTTTCCCCTTTCTCCCCCACTAATTTATGCCAGTGGGAGTTCTGCAATTGTTTCCTCAGGGGAAAGATGAGGCATGATGGAAAATAGGCATAGGCTTTGAGTCTTTCTGGGTTTTTATTATACAAAAGCCTCACTCTCTAGTGAAAGAGTAATGAAGGACAAAACAAGAAGAAAAAGATGAGGAGAAGAAGCATGAAGTCTCCCCTCACTTTAGCCTTGCATTGTCCCCACTATAAAAATTCCCTTCTACTGGGGGTGAACATCCTGGGACACAGGCAAAAGAGAGCTAAGCTCCCAGGATGGAGGCACACCACAAAAGGAAAATGACTGCCTGGTGTCGTTTTCTGTCAGAAGACAGAACCAAGGCCAGCAACAAGAGAGATTCTTGGGCCTTTAGTCAGATATGACCTAAAATGTGGACTCTTTACAGCAACCTTTATAGACCATCGCACACTGCACCCAGCAGTATAGTATCTACATGCCTTAATTTCACACAGATCCGTGACTCAATCAAGGGAAAAAGGAAATCCTCAATACTAGCTCTAAAGCCAAAAATTCTTATTTTTTCTCATACCTAATCCAGAGCCCTGCCACCAGATAGACATGAAAATTATAATTTATCCACAAGTAAATTTAGTAAGAATGCTCCTTATTCCTAGCAATATTTCAGATATCTCACAACAAAACCATCAAATAACGTGAATGGTTTTTATCGAATACCCACTCTCTGCAGAGCATCATGCCTCGTGCTATGAAAGACTATCCACATAGTTTTACTTGAATCAGAAGAGCTTTTTGTTTAGACTTCCACTTTTGAATAGGCAAGTAATTATTCATCTGATAAAACTTTATTAAGTACTATAATATTACAGTTATTCTACTTTGGGAATGAAGGACAGTTTGAAAACGTTTAAGACTCTATCTTTTCCTTGGAGGAAATCACAATCTAGTCAAATGGTGGGCATATAGATCAACAGCTACTATGTGATACATTCTGTAATTGCTTCAGCAAACAAATGTCCAGGTGATCAGAAAGTAAACAATGGTATCACAGGGAAGGTGATTTTGAAATCCAGGCTTAGATAAAAATTTGACAAGGAAAGGGGACACCTCAAAGATCTCAAAAACAAAAGGTAAGATGCCAGAAGTGTGAAAAGACTTAACAAGAAACGCAGGCACAGTGGTGCATGCCTAGAATCCCAGCAACTTGGGAGACTGAGGCAGGAGGATCACAAGTTCAAAGCCAACCTCAGCAATTTGGCAAGGTCCTAAGCAACTTAGCAAGATGTTGTCTCAAAATAAAAAGGGCTGGGGATGTAGCTCAGTAGTTAAGTGCCCCTGGGTTCAATCCCTGGTAACAAAAAAAGAATGATGAAGAAGTTATCTGACTAGAATATCATTTAAGGTAGCAAAATTTCCCCTCCTCAGTGAAACTTTTCCTACTCTGTCCCTTTCCCCAGTCTGGCTCCTACATCACCCTACTGTATTCCCTTCAATATATTGTCATTAATAATCTGTATCAGACCATGCACTCCTTGAAGACAAATTGCTTATTTATCTTGTCTACAATTTAGTATACTGCCTGGCACTCAAGCATTCAATAAGTGTTGAAGGAACAAGGGAAAGGAGGAAGAAAAGAAGAAAGGGAAGAAGGGAAGGGCAGACCACATGGAGGGAAGTTGCAAGAAATGTGAACTAGAACAAAATTGTGAAGGAATCGATTGGCATAGGCATAGAGTTCTTTGAAGAAGTTTAAATGGTAAGCGACTAATGCAGGCTTGGGAAAGCAGTACGTATAGTGTAACTTTCTAGTTTTGAACACTGACTCTGGTAATAGACAGACCTGAGTTAAAATTCTAAATCTGGCATTTACAAGCTTTGAGACTTGGTCAAAGTTCATTAACTCTTAAAGTCCCAGTTTCCTCATCTCTCAAATGGGGACTAGAACACCTCCCTTACTGATTATTTTAAGGATTAAATGAAATTATGCATATAAAGCATTTAGCATGATGATTGGCCCCTAATTGAACATTTGATAACAAGTAGCCCCTCAAAAACTTCTGTCAGCTGTGTGATGGATACATGAGAGTTGGGACAAACCCAAGATCAATTTATTCATAAGCACTCACTATGTAGGAGGTGCTGGCCTAATAACTTTGTAAATGCAAACTTTGTTTAACCCTCACAAGAACCCTTAGTGGTAGCTACTATCATTATCTTCATTTTAGGGTTGAGTAAACTCAGAAAGAGAAGTTATGCATCTTGCACATGATCACCTACCTAGCAGGTAGTCCACCTGGGTTTGAACCCCGGCAGCTCAACTCCAGGGTCCTTGGTCTTGAACACTACATTATATGATTGTTGATGTAACAACTCAGGTTCCATCATGGTAATGAACTGAAGGAGATGTGACATATGACTCTAATGACACTGTAGATGCGGCTGCTATGAACTGAGATAAGGAACACAAGTAGAGAACAGGTTGGGGGCATTATCAGATGTATTAAATATTTAGGAATCTATGGGACATGGAGTACTCTGGTTGGATATACAGATCTAGAGCTCTAGAAAGAGAGGTTAAGACTGAACACTAGGGAGCCATTCACATTTAAGTCATAATTAAGTCTGCTTAGTCTGCTTGAGGAGAGAGTATTGAAAGTGAAATGGAAGAGGCTAAGAGAAGATCCTGGTGTGGGCCAAATGGAGAAGATGAGCCAGGGAAGGAGGCTGAGATATGTCCAGAACAAGCAGCAAGACAATTGGAGAGAGTAGTGTCAAGGAAGCCATAAAATGATGAAAGTTTCATAAAGGAGGCAGTGATCCATAAGTTAAATGTCATAGAGAAATCAGGGAGGGTGACCTCTAAGCCACTGTGTTTAACAAGTTGAGAGTCATTAATAACCTCTGGAAAAAATGGTCCAGACAGCATGAAGGATCGCAGAAGGCTAAGCAATGAACAGTGTTTTGTCTTCAAAGATCCCAAATTGCATTTATGCTGGTACGTGTTGTAGGATGACCAGGAGTGAGAAGTAATAGCATACTCAGCAATTAATCTAGAAATCCATAAGTGCTGAGTTGGAATGCTTTATATTTATCACACATAATTCTAAGTTTTAGAACAGTTATACTTACCACAAAGTAACTGCTTTAAAACTTAGAATTATGTGTGATAAATATAAAGTTAAACTGTTGCTTGAAAAAACAAAACTAGTGATCATGCTGAAAGGTGAGGAACTGATCTGCAGATAAATCAAATCTTAATGTACACATCCCACTGAAGCTGGATAAGCTACCGTGTCACTGAAGTAAAGATCATGTTCAAAATACAGCCTAGTCACAATTATTTGGGGCCCAGTCCAGCTTTAAAATATGATAGACTTATAAACCCAATAGGATTCAGGATATGAACATCAGATGGTCTGTGACTCCCCTAAAATCACATGCAAAACTCCGTGTGCTCCTTGAACACTTTTCTGGAAAGGCTCCACCTACATAACTTCTCAAAACTTTCCACAAATCAAAAACATTCAGAACAAAAGTACCAGAGTACTAACTTCCACTTCCTCCCAGTGGTGGTGGGGGGTGGGTAGGGAGGGCTAACAAAGGATTCACAAATGAAATTTCAAACTACTATTCAATTCTGCAATTTTTAGAAATACTTTTATTTTGACACAGATTAGATTAAGTACACCTCAAGTATTTGTTTTTAAGGAATGAGGTTATTTTGCAAGTTATGAAAGAGCACTTCTAATCTAGGGATGAATTAGTAGTGGAGTGCCTGCTTAGATGCACAAGGCCCTGGGTTAAATACCCATCACCAAAAAAAAAAAAAATTATAGTATTCATTCGTTCTATCAACAAATATTTGTTGAGCAGCAACTACTTACCAAGCACTCTTCAGGGCACTGTGGATGATGGAGCAGCATCCAAAATTTCCTGACTTCATGGAGTTTGCTTTCAAATGAGAGAATACATACAATAAGCAAATTATCCCTATGCAGCAGGTTAGATGAGATACACATGTTAAGAGGAAAAGGGTGGGATAAGAGTTTTCTATATGATTTTATATAGGGTAGTCGGGAAAGGCCTTATGAGAAGGTGATTTTTAATCAGAGATCTGAAGGAAGGGAGAGAGAAAACTATGTGAATATGGGCTAGAGATGGGAGTGGGAGGTGAGAATAGAATTCAAAGCAGGGGAATCAGCAAATGCTAAGGCCCTGAAACTAGGAAGTGCTGAGAGTGTTGGAAGAACAGCAAGAATGCCAGTGTGGCTAGTGTTCCAAGGAGAAAGAGAAGGTCAGACAGGGAATTAGGAGCCATATTGCTTAGGATCTTACAGGCCAAGATAAAGATTTGGGCTCAAAGTGAATTGAAGCCTTTGGAGATTAAAAAAAAAGGAAGAAAATTGTTTTGGATTTTTGGAAATTCGATGTGTGTGTGTGTTGGGGGGGGGTCTTTTTTTTTTTTTTTTGCCTTTATAGGTGCCACCTTACTTCAATGCATTTAGAAATTGCAGCCTATATATATAACATAAAAGTTACCGTTTCAATCATTTTTATGTGTAACATTCAATGGCAGTGGATACATGTCAATCCACACTACAGAGACACTCTATGGACACTACTAAAATGATCAAAGTGAGAGATGATAGCAATTGGATCAACACGTTCACAATGTTGTACAATCATCACCACTATCCATTTCCAGAATTTTTCATCATCACCAATTAAAACCTTACACTCACTAAAGATTAACTCGCTATCCCCACTTCCCCATGTCCTAGTTCCTAGCAATCTCTACTCTACTTTCTGTCTGTATGAATTTGCCCATTCTAGGTACTTCATATATATGAATTTATACAATATTCATCCTTTTGTGTTTGTTTAGTTAGCACGATCTTTCCAAGGTCTACCCATGTTGTAACATGCATCAGAATTGCATTCCTCCTCAAGGTAGAGTGGTATGCTATTGTATGGAGGTACACACTCTTCATCTATTTATTCATTGATGAACATTTGAGTTGTTTCTACCTTTTCATTATCGTGAATAATGCTGCTATGAACATTGGCATATAAATATCTGCTTGAATCCCTGCTTTAAATTCTTTTGGGCACATATCTAACAGTGGAGTTGTTGAATCATATGGTGTTTCTATGTTTAACTTTTTGAAGAAATGGAGACTTTTTGAGTGATAGCATCAATCAGATAAGTCATATATATTTTTTTGCTGTGTGGTGGAAAATAGTCTTCAGAGAAGAAAAGGATGGCAAAGTGTATTAGTTTCCTATGGATGCCTTAACAAATTAGCATAAACTGCTTAATGCACAGAAATTTATCTCTCACAATTCTGAAGGCTAGAAGTCCAAAGTCAAGAATTCAGTAGGTGGGGCTGGGGTTACGGCTCAGTGGCAGAGTGCTCACTTAGCATGTGTGAGGCCCTGGGTTTGATCCTCGGGACCACATAAAAATAAATAAACAAAATAAAGGTATTGTGTCCAACTACAACTAAAAAAATAAATATTTTAAAAAAAAGAATTCATCAGGGGGTCTGGGGTTGTGGCTCAGTGGTAGAGCACTTGCCTGGCACATATAAGGCACTTGGTTCAATCTATAAAAACAAATAAATAAAATAAAGGTATTTATCCATCTACAACTAAAAATTTAAAAAAAAAAAACTTTAAGAAAAAAAAGAAGAATTCAGCAGGGTTGTGCTCTCTTAAAGGCTCTGGTGCAAAATCTGTTTCGTGCCTTTCTCTGAGCTTCTGTTGTCACTGGAAATCCTTGGTATTTCTTGGCTTGCTGCTGCATAACTCCATCTCTGCCTTCGTTGTCACATGGCGTTCTGACTATGTGTATCTCAGTGTCTTCTCAGGGCATTCTCCCTCTTATCTCTATTTTCTCTTATAAAGACATCAATCTTCTTGGGTTAGGACCCATTCTAATTCAGAATGAGCTCATATTAACTTTATTACATTAGCAAAGACCCTATCTTTAAATAATATCACATTCCCAGGTACTAGGGATAGGATTTCAACATATCTTTTTGAGAGGATACAAGTCAACCCACAACACAGAGTCACTCAATGGACACTACTAAAATGATCAAAATGAGAGATGATAGCAATTGGATCAGGAGGTAAATAGTGGAGGTGATGAGAAGCAGATGGAAATTGAATATATTTTGAAAGTGTAGCAAATATGATTTGCTGGTAGGTTAGATGTAGAATGTGAGTAAAAGAGAAACATCAAGGTCTACTCCAAGGTCGTTTGCCAGGGTAACTTGAAGAATGGGGCCGAGGAATGTTGCAGAAGGAGCATGTTTGGGGTGGAGAGTGGAACTCAAATGTTCATTTTGGGATGAAATGTGTTAGGGATGCCTGTCAGACAACTTGGAGTCTGGAGGTGAGCCGAGAAGCCCTGGATGGAGATATAAATTCATGAGTCAACAGGATAAAAATGGTATTGAGAGCCATGGGACTCCATGAGATCATTCAGGGAGGGAGTGTGGATAGAAAAATGAAGAGCTCTGAAGACAGATCCCTGGGGCACTCTTGTGCTTAAAGTTTGGGAAGATGAGGAGGAATCCACAAAAGGACTGGATCAGAGGAAGTCAAAGCAGTGAAAATTGATCATTCCTTCAGGAAGTGTTTTCATAAAGGGAAGCAAAGTAATAAGGTGGTAGCAGGATTAGAATGTAATAATAGAGGTCTTTTTTTTTCTTTAAGATGGAAGAAATAACAGCATGTATACAATCTGATAGGAATGATTCAGTGTGGAAAGAAAAAAAATGATTATACAGGAAAGAAAAGAGACATAAGTTTTCTCTACATAACATACCCATATGTTTAACTAGTAACTAGACTCAAGAAGGATGTTCAGAATAATTTTCTCTGGGTTAGAGATTTCGAGTGATTTTTACTCCTTGGACTTTTCTGTGCTACTTTTAATTTTTATAAAACTGCATTAATCAAACTACAACGAGAGTTCCATTTTAATAACCTCAGACCAGTGATGTCCAATGGGCATGAAAAGATGTCTGGAACATTTGACCCTGCAAGCTGTAGAGGAGAAGCCAAAGATGAATGGTCAAGCAAGGGCTCAGAGAAGGCCCTTACAAGGAGGCAAAACCTGACATCATTTCAGGCTTGGAGGTAGGGTTGATGATAATAATAACCAGGGCAAACAGGTAGTAGTAGAGGTACTCCATGCATAGGAGGGAAGCTCAGGGAGGTTTCATATAGACCCTCCCTTTCCTCTCAAAAGCAGAGGAGTTCATCCATTTGCTTGAGCAGGAGGCATGAGAGCAGTCCCAAGGGCCTCTTGAGTTTGGAAACCTCATCTGTAGTAAAATCAACTGGGATGGTTTCCTAGTTGTTCCAGTATTCCAGAATAGGGGTTGAGAGAAAGGACTGTGGGATTGATTCAAGGTTAGGAATTTTGAAAGTAGCTTCTGCATAAGGAGATAAAGACATTGGGGTGGTAACATAAACATTAACAAGGAAGATTTATTATATTTCTTGGGCATTATTTAATCCTCATAGCAATGGATAAAGATAAAAGAATATGAAGATAAATATCATAGCAAAGGACAAGGATTTTAAAAGGATATTATTATCTCCATTGTACAGATGAGAAAACTGAGACTTAGATGGTATAGAAGACATTCATTAGGTCTTGGTTATCTACATTTGAGCTGTCATTTGCGGGGGTGGGGAGGTACCAGGAATTGAATTCAGGGGCACTTGACCACTGAGCCACATCCCAGTCCTATTTTGCATTTTATTTAGAGACAGGGGGTCTCACTGAGTTCCTCAGTGCCTCGCTTTTGCTGTCTTGGAATTCACCCAGCTGGAGTTGTCTTTCCAGGTAGTGGGATCTCCTAAGTCTCAATGGGAGACAAGACCCCATCTCCTACTAAGCTTAAAGTGAGCATATGTCCCTATCTTAAGCCCTTGACAAGAAGCATGTGGCCCAGATTTGGCCAAACAGATGCTCCTGCCACAGATTTTGCCTTATGTTGAAATACCCAAAGACACAGCAGTAAGAAGAGCATATTCTCAGAGGCTGAAACTGATTTAAGTGTCCAGCAGTGAAAATAGCAGAGTGTCTGAAGTTAACTGCCAAAGGTAGGGAACTACCCTGACTCATCTCTGGCCTGACTTCTGCCCTGTCCTTGGCTATGAGCTTTCCTTGGCTTCCACCTTTTTCTTAGATTTGTTTACCTGCCCTCACATTAATACTGCAGACTACCCAAAGCTATCCAATAAAATCTATTTCTGTTTAAGTAAACAGAGTCAAATTTTCCTATTTGTAGCCAAGAGCCCTGGATGGGTCATAGGCATTAAGAAATTTGCCCATAGCTGTTGCCAAGAATGTATCCAATAATCAGATACACAGAATGATTTTCTATAGATGTCAATCAGCCCCTTTTTACACCACCTGGGGCTTGGCCACAGTAGAAGGGATATGCAAGGGGTTTTCCTTACCAAGACTGTTCTGGCTAAGTGTAATTTTCTAAACTGACAGCAACAGGGACCAATGCTGAGTCCCTAATCGAAGCGGGTGGGGGAGATAGATCAGTCAAACACATAGTAGCAGGTTAATTACATTGATCTCTTTCCAGCATAGGGGTGGGGGGCAGAGGCAGTGATTTATCTTCAAGGGAAGAGATACTGGTTCTAGACATGGATCTGCCTTTTTCTGCCAGCTATGTTTGCATCAGTAATATGTCTGTGAACGCCCTTAATCTCCATTCAATATTGCTCCTGCCAAAGAAGAGAAAGAAAAGATGAATTTTACTGGTCTCACCACGTGTCCCATCACCTCCAAGCACATGCTCTTACAGAATTATGGAATAACCTGTTGAATACTCAGCCATGGTACAACAAGGAAACATCACTCTAATGTTGGGGGTGCTGTGCTATAGAAAGGGATAATGATCTAACCAGTAGCTGATATATGGTGTGGTTACTCTGATGGAAGGGTCTGGAAACCAAGAAGTAGAATGGTAGTATCACCTTCCATTATTACAGATAAGAACCCAATCGCCAAGTTTTGGTGTCTGTTTCTTATCGCTCTTGGCTCTCTTGTGGTTTAGAAGGCTTAATAACCTGAGAAAGATTGCTCTGTCCTGGGGATTCAACAATGGTTCCATTAAAGTGGAAGTTGAGGCAGGTAGGGGTTATTCATGACGCTAAGTCAACAAGTGAAAGGATTTCCCTGTGTTGGAGTGAGTGATCCTGATATTCAAGGGGAACCAGATGAAAATGAAATGGATGCATCAGAGTCTAAACCCAAGGGAAATCTCCAGAGCACCCTCTCATGCTGCTCTGTCTGGTGGTAAAATACTTGAATGTATACCAGCCCAAGAGCAAAATTACCAAGAGTTCAAACCCCTTGGGATGAAGGTCTGAGTTGTCAAGTAAAGAACATGAGCAGCTGCAGTGCTGGCTGAGGGTAAAAGAGGAACATGAGAAGGGAGTAGAAGAAATTTATAATCTCAACTATGGACTTGGGAGCAGGTGCAGAAATAAGATCTGTCTGAGGGACCCCAGTTTTCTTTCCTCGCTTTGTTATGCATATCATAATGAATTTCCTTGGTTTACTCTTTCTTTCTCTAGTGTTTTATATTACTATGTTGGAGGTGGTGGAGTTTATAAGTTAGACCTCAGTTTACGAGGTATGGATGGCATTATGACTAGAAGAGGAACAACATCCCTTTGGAGCCAGGAGTCCCTTTTAGGACCTTCCTGATTTCTCATCTGGCAGCCCACCCATCTAGCCCTTCCATGAATTTGTAAGCAGCTAATTCCCTGTATTCAGCCCTTTCTGCTTGAAATGGCTAGAGTGGTTTTCTGTTATCTGCAGTAAGCCCTGGCCAAAAGAGCAAAACAAAAACACAACCCCCACAAAGAATGAAAAGGTAAAAGACAGGGTTGTTTTGTTATCGAATTAAACTGATTAGAGAATAGTGGTTTAGATTATTTGTTTGGGTTACTTAAAAGAACTTTTTGCTTTTTATTCAGGCTATAAAAATTGCTGCAGGCCATTATGTAGCTCACGTTGACATAGCTTTGTCTTTTATTAGTCTCACAGATGTCTTGATCAAAGAAGAATCACTACTTTCTGCCAAAGCTTTAAAGTTGGAGGAAAAAAATCTTTCCCAAATTGCAGCTGGCTCCTTAGGGACAGGAACCTTATTCTCTCTTAACAGCACTTAACACAGTAGATGCTACATAGTAACATAAACAGGTTCTTTAATACATGTTTGAGGTTGTTTTTTTTTTTCCCCCTCTCTCTTTCTCTTGAAGTGATTATTGTGACAGTTTTGGGATCCATATAGATCTATTCTTATTTTGGAAGCAAATTGTCAGAATCTGGATTCTCTTTTAACACTTAGGATGACCAGAAACTTAAGCTAGAGTAAAAAACCTGTAAGCAATGGGGGAGACAGATTCTAGAAAACAAAAAATCTAAAGCTTGCAGGGAGTGGGGGTCTTGGGCCAGTGGTATCAAATTTGCAATGGGATCCCAAAGTCCTACTGGGTTACATAACAGTCTTTGTATTCAGTTGCAAATTGGGTACAATTAAAAAATTCCCAGTATAAAAAAACACTTGGATTGGGGGTGTAGCTCAGTGACAGGATGCCTGCTTAGCATGCATGAGGCCCTTGGTTCAATCTCTAGCACTGCAAAGAAAGAAAGAAAGAAAGGGAGAGAGACTGGGCGAGAGACATTCCCAGTCTCAGGGAAGCCTAACTTTAAATTTGGGTTTTTTTTCCTTCAATTCTCAAATTAATACACCCTAATTATAGAGAATTTAGAATGCACAGGAAAGTGCAAAGAAGCATTTAAAAAAAAAATCTCCTCCCCAGAAGGAACTGATGTCAACATTTGGGCATATTAATTCTGTCTTTTGAAATGAAAATAGTGTTGTTTTGTTTTTTTGCCGTGTTGGGGAATTGAACCCAGGACCTTACCAAATGCCAGGCATGCACCCCATCACCAAGATACACCCTCAGCACAAATTAACATTGTTCTGAAGCTAGGCAAAAGTGAAAGTTTAGGAGCAAAAGCATATCTCTCTCTCTCTCTCTCCCTCTCTCTCTCTCTCTCTCTCTCTCTCTCTCTCTCTCCTTCTCTAGTGTCCCTGATATCAGCGTGCATGTCTCTGAGGCAAGAGTCCCTTCACAAGACTCCTCCACAAGCTACCAAAAGCCGCTGACTTGGGTCTTAAAACAGAGAGTTATTTTGTCTTGACTGTAGGGAAAAGGAGTTCCTCTTCTTTGCATGACAGATTGATATTAGGAAAAACCAGTTAGGGAAGCCCAGCGTGTCCTTCCCACCAGTTTATAGTGCATTCCATCTCACATCTCTCCAGCTGTTTTGTGAGAACCAGGATCTAGGCAGGAGGGAAGGAGAGGGCCTGAGAAGGACCGGTTAGATCCTGGGAGTTAGGAGAGTACGTCCACGTGACCATATGACTGGCAGTACATCAGAGTTCAGACTTGGGTATACATTGGGCAGGTATATTTAGAAGATAACTCCTGCAGACTCTTGGTAGTAAATGTCAAGAAAGAAGCAAAGAATGGGGAGGAGACTGTCAACTTAATTAAAAAACACATTAGTTACTTTCTACTTCCCTTTTTTGTATCTCTATTCTCAAAAGCTGGATTCATATGACAATCACAAGGTTTTTTGTTGCTTCACTTTCTGAAATCCTGAAATGGACCAAAAAGCCCCAGGCAAAGCATACACTGAAATAAAAACCAACTTTTCAATCCGTACATGAGTTGGGAGTTAGGGTCTCACTCAGTGGAATATCCTTGAGAAACACTGGAACAGATTCTCAGTGATGACTCCAGTGCTAAGCAAATAATTCATTTCTAGTTTCTTTGGATTAACACCTAAATAGTTCAGTCATCTATATTTATTAATGATTTCATTTCATACTCCTCTAGAAAGAAACTGGTTGACTTTACCTCCAAAATGTCTCGTGAATCTGTTTTCTTCTTCCAGACTCCACAGCACACCAGCCACTGGCTTCTCACTTCAACCATGCTAACAGCCTCCTAGTGTCTCCCCAGTCTGGCCCTACTCCATTGCCCACAAACAGAATGATCTTTTAAAACATAAATCTGATTGTGCTTTTTTTTTTTCCCTTAAAACCCTTTGATGTTTCCCATGGCACATGTGATAGAATCAGAATCTTTACTGTGCCCATTTGGGATCTGGACCTTGCCCTCCCTCTTTGTCATCTTTTCTCACTTTCCTCCTAGTTGGCTGTGCTCCAGTTTAGCTAGCCTTTTTCCAGTTTCTTTAAGGCATCAAACTGTTTTCTACTTCTATGCATGTGCTGCTCTTCTGCAGAAGATGTTACTCTTCCCCCTTCTTCCCACTCACCCTTCAAACCAGAGATTAAATACCACTGACCGTCCTCGCCCAATCTAACCGAAGTTCTCCCTATCACACATAGCACCCATACGGTTCTTTTTAAGTTTATAGTTCTTCTTAAAGTTTGTGACTATATACTTCTAAGACTGTTAAGGATTGGGTCCTCCATCAGACGATGGATTCTAAGAAAGTACAAATGTTTGCTCCTGCTCTATTCCCTAGTGTCTAGTACAGTACTGATACACTGAGTTGATGTTCAGTGTTTCTTGGATGGAGGGCTTAGATAGTCTAAGTTTGAAGAGTCCAAAATTGCTAATTAACAAAAAAAGTAATTTGCTGTGTCAGTTTTCTGCTAGTACAGGATACATAAGAAACACTTAATAAACATTTGTCGGTAGATTGATTAACTGCAGGTTGAGATTCTGGGTGGGAAGAGGTATCACACCTAGAGGTAAGCAGGATCAAGGTCACTTAGGTGTAATTAGAGTCCACCCTTATTGTGGTAAAAGTGAAAACTGTCATGGTGAGGATTAGGTACAAACATTTATAATTACTTTAATGATAGGGGCATTCATAAGAAAAAGAAATCAAGACATGTTGTAGCTGACTATTATTGGGCATGGTTGTGTTATCCACAGTGAGAGGCTATGACTGGCCAGAAGGGGCTGTGGGCTGGAATTAAACATCTTAGTGGATTTCGCAGACTTGGAAAGAGAAGGAAAATCAACATTAAATGTGAGGGGCATGGAAGAATCCTTTTCTAAAAGACAGAAGATGGTGTTTGATATCTTCAGCAGCAGCCCTAATAAATAGCACAATTTATTGTTATTGATCATAACTGTAATTTTTGTGAAAAATTAATTTAAATATATGTCATAGGAAGCCAGAGTCTTGGCTAGAAAAGCTAAACTACACTCACCCTCGGATTCCTCTTGACACTTCCAGGCTTTTATGGGTATAGCTGAAGTTTTATTTGTACCAAAGGGCATCATTACAGCTATTGAACTGGGGAGAGATGTGAAGCTCACAAATTTGTTTCAAGGGCCCTGGTTCAAGGTCAGTGTCAGCAGGAGAGATGATTAAGCTTCAAACAGCATCTGCCATTATGAGAGTCCTCTAATCTAGCTGAGCTTAGGGAGCAAGATCTGTAGAAGTGTGGACAGTAACAAATCATAACACAGAAAACTACTTTGCATGGGGAAGAACAGGTATAAGAAGTGTAAGAATTCAAATTACTTCATGGCCTATACATTTGCTGTTCTTCTGCAGAAGATGTTACTCTTCCCCTTTTCTTCCCACTCATCTTTCAAACTAGAGATTAAATACCACTGACCGTCCATGCCCAATCTAACTGAAGCTCTCCCTCTCACACATAGCACCCATACAGTTCTTTTAAATGTATAGTTCTTCTTAAAGTTTGTGACTTATATATTTCTAAGACTGTTAAGGATTGGGTCCTCCATCAGGCGATGGATTCTAAGAAGGTACGAATGGATCAGAGAGGGCTCAGGTGCTTTTTTGCAGGCTTATGAGCATTTGCAGCAGTACATTGACCATGGCAGCAGCACAGGAGACATCACTATAATAAACCAAAACAGGAGAGGAGAAATGCTTGTGGAAACCAAGTACTAATCCATGACTACCTGGGAGGACTCATGGGCATTTTCAGAGCTAATTGGAAGAAATGTGTTACTGGTTACATTGTGTGCCCTAGAAAAAGAAATGTTGGAGGCCTAACCCCTAGAACCTCTCAATGTGACCTTATTTTAAAATAGAGTCATTACTGATGTACTCAAGTGAGGATGACAAATCAGGATGGTCTGAGTCCAATATTACTGGTGTCCTTGTAAGAATAGGGAAATACCATGTGAAGACAAAAACACACAAGAAACTCATGAGATGACAGAGGCAGAGACTGGAGTGTTCAGCCATAAGCCAAGGGATGCCAGCCACCACTAGAAGACAGGAAGAGGCAAAGGAGGAGGCTCCTCTACAGAGTTCAAAGGGAGTCCCTCAGCAACCACCACCAAACCTATCAACCCATATAGATCCATGGCTGTCCTGGATTCCTGTTGTTTGGTACCCTGACTCCTTTCTAATCCAGATGTTCTTTCTTTATTCTTCCCGATTCTTCATTCACACTTTCAATCCATAAGCAATATTTACTAATTCTACCTCTTGCCAATCCACACACTTTGGTCTGTCTTCATGACCACCAGAGTGGCCCATGCAAATCTGATCATCTTACTGTCCTACTTAACATTTTTCAATGATTTTCTGTTGCTCAGTGGATCAAGAAAATCTTTCACATGTTTACAAGAATCCTAGCCTGGGTCCTCCTTAATCTAAGCTCTATTAACTTTTCTCACCTCACCTGTCACCCTGCTCTGTATTCCTACATGCTGCACCTAGACACGAGAGTAACTCAAAATACCTTCACTCTCTTGTTAAAAGAACTGACATCTATATGATGCTTTCTATGCACTGAGAACATAGCAACTCATTTACAAAGGCCATAGTGAGATTAGTACTGCTGCTCTCCCCATTTAAAGATAAGGACAGCGTAGAACAGAAGTGACTTGCCCACAGTTACAAGGAAAGTATCGGCAAGACAGAATTTGAACCAAGAACATTGGCTGTTCAATGCATGCCACTGTGCCATTCTCTGACCTGCTCTCTCCCCCAGATTATTCCCTGGGCCCCAGCGTTCATCCCACCCTCTTCATTTGGTTGGTTTCATGTGTCTGGGGAAAGTCCCTTCCTCAGGATGTTGCTCAGTGTCCCATGTCTTCTGTCCATCCCTCGTTATTATTAATATCTATTTTCTCTCCTTGACTGTAAGATCTATAAGACCAGGGGACATGTCTGCTTTGTTAACAGCCACACCCTCACTTTTAATCATATGCCTTACATAGCAGTTGCTTATTAAATATTTCTTGATTAAATAAAAGAATGGATAATTACTAATCACCTTGAAGAACTATGTATTTGGGGCACATAACACAATACCTGGCACACAGCATGTACATAATAAATATTTGATTCTGGGCTCAGGAAATGGCAGGGAGTCCACTTTGACTAATATCAAGGGTTCGGAAAGGTTTAGTAAATGGTTCAGGTTTGTTTAGTGAGCTAAGAAAAGGAGATTGCTGTGTGATGAGGGGGTTATCAGCAGTACGTAATCTTGCAAAGGCAAATATTAGCATTTCAAAATCCCTCCTTCCCAGCCCAAGATGGTTTTGAATTTTTCTTCAACCACACCATCCAACTGTGTCGTAGCAGACTTCAGCAAAATGTAATTGGTATAAGCAGGGGACCTTGGCATAATCAGAACCATGCACTAATGACCCAGGCAAAAACAAAGATCTACTGTGGTGTACTCTGACACAAACAGCTACCACCTCAAAAAAGGTCTGGCTATCTAAAAATCTAATCTCTGTGAGCACAATTGAAGATTTTCTATTCCTATCTCCTTTGAAAAAAGTAAATAATTTATTACCCTCAAAAGGCTTCCTGGACACTGGGTTAATCCTTTTAAAAGGATACATCTGGCCACCCTAACTTCATTATAATTCTAGACTCAATCGCTACCAGGTACATTTTTTTCTTCCCCAAACTGAGTGGTGCCAGGGAGTCTAGAGACAGCAGTCAGCAAGCCAGGTTCAAATCATTGTTTCTTTGAGGCTGTGTTTTGGCAGCCGCAGCAACAGCAGGCTCAGCCTCCACGGAGCATAAACTTCTTGTCACCCTTGAGTGACCCTCTATGGGAAAACCGGAAAGAGAAGAGGATGACTTCAAGGGAAAACAGCTGACCCACCTCCTGCACAAATATGCACCTCGCTGGCCTGCCATGAGAGTCCTCTGAGAAGCGATTTGGTGAAACCCAGGAATTGCCAACATGTGGAGTCGAGCCGCGGCACTCCGCGCGTGCCAGGACCACAAAAGACCTCACTCTCTGCCAGAAACCACGAGCATTACAAAGCTGCTTTATTCCAAACCGTTTTGTAAAATCACATTCCCACCAACTAAGGGTAGTGATTGTACAGGGCTCTTGTCATAGGATCAGGGTATTTGGTTCTATTTTCACACCACAGGAGACATCTACCCGTTTACAACATTCTGATCTCTGGCTAGCTCTTAATTATATTGGCCGCCAAGAACCAGTTAATGAAGGGCTATTTCGTGGCCCTGGGCAGAAACCTCAGACTCAGCAACCAAGGAACTGAAAGCCCTGACCTCAAGGCAATCTCCACACCACGCTCCTGCCTGATGCATATTTCAAAGGTTTCCAGGTTTTAAAGCATGGATTACCTTTTCAAATGAAAAATTGAACAAGCAAAAGCATTTAGTGGCATGTTATTGCAGTTCCAATGTTTTTGAAAAGGCTTTTCCATTTAAGTAGAGACAGAATTTCAAATGAACATAGGAATAATTATCCTTGATTTTTTCCCCACCATTTTCTGTTTACTCAAACCATGATTTAAAATATAGTACATATTGATCCCCACCTATGGTTTCTTGACATTATGACATGCATATATCAACCTACTGAAATATTATGCATATTGATAAAATAGCTAATAGCTTCAGGGGCATTCAATATCCAGCCACCCCCTACCCCGCAATTGTTTGTTTTTATCTAGCTAGGATCTTTTATGGTAAAGCTATTTTAAACTTCATTCAGAAGGTAGTCTTATTCTTTCAAATATTTCATACTTTTCATTTATGAAAAAAATTACAACAGAAAGTAAAAGAAATCAGTGTTATCTTCACCCTGAGAGCAGTTAGTCATCACCTGCCAGGTAGGTGACATTTTACTAGATACCATTCATCACAATGCATTCATTTTACATTTGTGATGTATCAGGTACATCTTCAGGTGAAAAGATAACAAACATTCAATCTCTGCCCTCAGAGAACTCAAATCTAAGAAGAGAAACGAACAATTATAACAATGTGGCAAATAGTATAGGAGCACAATAAGTGTTAGTAGATATATAAATGTGTAAATGAAGGAATAAATGAATGGGTGCATTAACAAGGATATTTACAGTGCATTTAAAAATCAAAATGGAAGACAAGCAACAAATATATAGCTTTCAGAAAAAAAACAATGGAGCATGGAATATTTTTAAATGCAGCATTTAAAGAGAATTCTAAACTAAAGACTAAAGATGCAGGGTTACCAAAGAAATGAGAAGTCCTGCTGGGCGTGGTGGTACACACGTGTAATCCCAGCAGTTTGGGAGGCTGAAGCAGAAGGACTGGAAGTCCAAAGCCAGCCTCAGCAACTTTGCAAGGCCCTAAGCAATTTAGTGAAACCCTGTCTCAAAATTAAAAAGAAAAAGGAGCTCAGTGTAAAGTGCCCCTGGATTAAATCCCTAGTCTCAAAAAAGAAAAGAAATGAGAAGTCCTACATTCAATTTACCATAGGTGCTGGTAAAACCAGACAAACACAAAACACATGTGACAGTGAAGAGCTAAACTGCATAACATAGGAAGAATAACAGGGATGGGAATCAGATTGTCACCTAATGGTACTGTTACTCAAACTGTAATTTTGGATTTATGAGTATTTATTATATTCAATTGCCATGACATTCTCATATTAATTTCTCCATTGTTGCTGCAATTAACCACAGTTTAAGTCAAGTGAAGGCTCTGGAAAGAGGTAAAAGGCATAATCAGGCCTTGAAAGTGCAATATAATATCATTTTCACAACAAAAGGAATAAATCCTCATTTTTCACTCCCTCAGAAGAGAGAGGAAAAAATGTGTACATCAAACAAAATTTTTCAAGGACTTCTTCAGGCCCAAACTCAATGACAAAGAAAAGAAAGAAAATGAATATAAGTTTGTGCCCAGAAACCTGGTAAGGTTTTGGTCTAAAGAGGCCATATGTTGTGATAAATTAGATGTTTAGGAAGTGTGTTCCAATGTTATTATAATTTTGCTGTGTGATCTCAGCCTCCATTGCCTTGTCAATAAAACAGGAATAATAATACATGCCTATGTACATGATAAGAATATATGCTTATCAAATAAAATAACATTTTTGAAATGTTTAAAATATTGTAAAAATAGAAAAACTCCATATTGAAGTTTTTGCACATCTGAATGATAAAGTTCTAACAGGATAGTAGTTTTTCATTTTTCAAGGTAAAAAATTTTTACTATATGGAAATAAAAGCATATTATAATGTATATAATATCTTCTAACAACCTGTGCAATAATAGAAATGAAGTAATAGAAATAGACATGCATCTATTTCTAATCTAGGGTCATTTATTTCCTCATTTCTCTTCTCCCATCCCCTTGCTAACCCTTTCATAATGTTTTCATGAACATTTCTTTTTTTTTTTTTTTTGCTTTTCTTTAAAAATATTATTTTGATTATTAAATCTTAGTGGAAAACGTGAAGGAAAAAAAGATAAAACTGTTCTTTCCTCTAACAAAGTCTGGCCTGGGTTCTGCCAAGAACATCTAGAAGTTATTAAAAATAGCACAATTCTTTATTTGGATTCAATTGACTTGTACTTCTATGGACCTGTCAAAATGTTAAATAATAAATTGTTATCTCTGAACAGATTATTCCTTGCCCAAGATACGTCGAAATGCGTGTTCTGCATGAGTCATTTAAGTGGAATAATTTCCCTTTGGATTATTAGAGTCATTGGCGGGGCGGGGGGCAGGGATCAGAACCATGTGAGTAATTTTCCATGTGTCCAGGGTTCAATATCTCAACTGTTTTGCTGGCCTTCAGCATCACAAGGCAGCTTATTTAAAAATATGGGCACCTCCTCCTCTCTGCTTCTCCATGTCCCTTCCTCTTTAGGAGCCAAAGGCAGGCTCGTCAGCGATGAACAGTGTCAGCCAGGGCCCCTTGTGCTTGTGTGTCACCATTCTGAGCTAGGAACAAGCCAATGCTGAGAGCCCTCCTCCTCCTTTCCATCATCATCCTGACCTTTAACAACAACAATCATAACCACAAAAATAACAAAAGTTATTAACAACCATCAAAACAGCGTGTGCACAATACAAAGGTACAACTTCTGTAGCTAGATAAAGCTGCAGCCAAATAGCCACCCACACATTTGCTGCTGTTAACTAGGGAAAAAAGGGAATGTTGCTTTGGCTCAAAGAAGAGGTGGAGGGAAAGGAGGGGGGGGAGGCGGAACCCTGCGTTTGACAGCAGTGTTCCAACTGAGAAAATCATTTCTCACTCCCAGTAAGGAGCAAGTGAACCAGAAGCAGGAGAGCATGTTGTTCGTGACCTCTGCCAGAAATTACAAGGAGATCCGGACACTCCTCAGGAGGGGTAGTGCCCTACGTGGAGACTCAAGCTTTGTTTTTTGTTTTTTAGTAAAGGAGACATTTAAAAAAAAAAAAAGGATAGCCATCATTCCATCTTACTATTGTATATTGCGTGGATGCTCTGCTAGGGAAACTTGATCAATATATTAGATTCCTGGCAGGAAGATGCTATCAGACAATGCATGTATGCCTTGACATAGCTCAATTTCCATCCATCCAAGAAGGTATTGATTTTTCTCTCATGGAAGTGCACACATACATACTAACAGCACTTGCGGAGGAGGAGGGTTGGGCAGGCACTTACTCGAGAACAGATAGCTCTGCCATTCCCCAAATGCATTGCAAATACCCTCTGGCTTGGCAACTTAATATTTGGATGATCTATATAAACTCCTCACATCAGGAATAAATCAATGGCTGATGAGCAAAGACAGTATTCCTATGCTCACTCTTTGAATATCGAGAACTCTGTCAGACTCAGGAACATTTCAGCAAATGTGGCCCCACTCTCTGTCTATCATCTGTCTATCTATCTATCTATCTATCTATCTATCTATCTATCATCTATCTATCTATATTTGTCTATGTCCATATCCATCCAGAACCACATCTATATGTATATCTCATTGGTTCTGTTTTTCTGGAGAAACCTAATACAACATGCTTCTTTTTTACTTTCTCCCCATGTTTCTGTGTGATGGAAATGTCCTGTAATTAGGTAGTGGCATTGGTGGACAGCATAGTGGGTATACTCAAAACCACCGAATTGTATACTTCAAAATGATGGATTTTATGTTGTGTGAATTATATCTCGCTTTTAAAGAAGAATGGGGTAGATATATTTGTGCAGGTACACACACCAGTCCATCAGTAGAGGTTTGTGCCTCAGAAAAAAACTTATTTGGCAGAGAGAAATGAAAGAAAGGCTCACTTTTTGCTCTACATACTTCTGTGAATTTCTTTACAATAAGCATATATTGCTTTTATACTTTTAAAAGCAACAGAAATGAAAACAAAAAGCACTTAAACATAAATAAGTGAGTGAACAAACTTGTCTCTGAAAATAAACAATAGGGAACATTAATAGAATGTCATTGGAAAGCCCCGGACTTGTAGCTAGGAAGCTACAAGTATCCTGGTCCAACTCTGCCTAATGCCAAGACTGTCTTTAGAAAATTTGTCTGGCCTCTCTGGTCCTCAGTTTCCTCATCTGGAAAGAGGGCTGGACTAAATGACCACCATGAAGCTTTCGACTCTAGTATCCTTGGATTCCACACAGGCCATTCTCCCTCCTTGCTTTGTTGCCAAGGATATTTGAAGCTCCAGCCTTTCTGACCGTATTTTAGACAAGACATCAAATATGGCCATGAATTTACACACATTCCAAGATCATAACCTTGAGGGGAAAAGATCATCGGCCTCATTGCTTGGCTTCTACTTAATTATGACCCTTTTTGTTTTATCCATTAGCAGTTTGTTACATGGACCTTATGACTGAATGGAGTAATAAAATAATTCTTGGACAAAGACAGTAATTGGCCAGACAGTTTACATTTTGTTGAATACATTGAAATCTCATTTCAGAAAACATGCTCCCCTGAAATAAATTATTTTCCTTTCAGCATGTACATAATCTTTCAGTTGTCTTTTCATTAAATTCTGCTGTCCCTGGACAGAAAAAGAGGAAGAAAGGAAGTTAAAAGAATGACAGAGAGAGAGAGTGGGGTGGGGAGGAATTGCCCTGGGAATTCAGAGGTGCAGAGGAAGAGGGTTCAATTAAATACTTATATGAATGAGCAAATATATATGAGAGGAGGGACATTGCTGTCCCCGTGTCCACCAGCTTTCCAGCTGTTCTGCCTGGTGCTAAGCCTGCTGAGGTGCACAGTGGAGATTGGGAACATATCTGAAGAGCTCAGAAAAGGACCCTCCAGAAGCAGAAGCTCCTTCTCCAACAGCTGGACCAACACCATCAAGCACAGTGCTGGCCCCCTAGATGCTCAGAAAGTACAGCTTTCTACCCCATCCCATCTGCCCCACCAAGGCCTCACCCGTTTCCTTAACCTCTTTCCACCCCTCAACTGGAATAGAAATAACCCAGATTTTGCAGCCGGTGACACGTTGGCTCATGTCCTATGTCTGCCAGTCTTACTATCTGCATGACCATGTAAAACCTACTTTAAACAGACCGGAGGGTTAAACAGAATAAAATATGCCCAGTGCCTACCCCAGTGCCTGGTCCTTAGTAGACAGCAAATACAAAATATACCTGGTTTTCATCTCTAAATTTCTGAAGGACACTGACTTTGGGTTTATCCAAAGTGGGCCTCAAGCCTATTTTACTAGGATTTGTTTCTAACAGCAATGGTACAATGGTACATTTTAAAGAAAATAACAATTTAGTTATGTTTTTTAAATTATTTATTTATTTATTATAATTATAGGTGGACACAATACCTTTATTTTATTTTTATGTGGTGCTGAGGATCGAACCCAGTGCCTCACGCGTGCTAGGCAAGCACTATATTTTTGAGTCATAACCCCAGCCCTACTTAGTTACTTTTAGTGCCATTTTTTCCCCTGCTTTTTGAACAAGGGTCCTCACATTTGCATTTTACACAAATTAGTTAGCTAGCCATGAAAATGTGTCAAAGTAACTGTGTTCCATTGAAACCTCTTCTCCTGGGCCCGAGGTGAAAAAGAATCTGGCTCCTGTCGCTGGTGGATGAGCAGGACGCATCGCACACCACCCATTCTCTCCTCCCTAGTCAATCCTCTTGACCAGTAAATCGCCTTCACTCTTTTCGACAGCTAAGGTGGGTGATGGGTAGGCTGGCAGGTTCTGCAGAAGTGGTCTAGCCCTGTGTTTTGGAATGGGTGTGTCTTGGTGCTTATTTTTTTTTCTTTGGAACCTGGAGATTGTGACTAGAATGATTCCATTTTAATATCCTTTTACTTGGCAATGTTCAGAAGCCCCTAGATATATGAGTTCCTGAAGGACTTGAACTCTACCTCATCTGTGTATACAAGAAATTTTAGGATGCTGTCCACATCTGTGTATATGTGTGTGTGCAGAAATATAGCCATGTAACTAAGTCCTGTGAAAAGCTAAAAGCCATAGAGTTTCTTATATCAGTATATTTTTATTGTACAAATGAGGCACTGGGATTCTTGTTCTTTCTACACAACCCCTTTCCCTCTTCATTACACTTCTAGGTTTGATTTTATTCTGAGATGGGTTAACTTTTATTCTGATTGGTTAAATAGGTAGACCAAGGGTACCTATGTATGTAGGTGAGAGGAATTTAGTATGTAGCCACGTGCAGTTTGTGAGTGTGTCCATACTATTTTTTTAAACATATTTTAGTTGTTGATAGACTTTTAATTTATTTATTTATATGCAGTGCTGTGAATTGAACTCAGTGCCTCACACATGCCAGGCAAGTGTGCTACTGCTGAGCCACGGCCCCAGCCCCAGTGCCTGGACTATTTTTAAGCTGACAAATCTTCTTGGCCTTTTTGTTCATAACATAATTGTGTTAGTCACCGATTCTGAGACCAGATCAGGCCTCATTTGCATGAGGAATTTATGAGATGCAGGGCTGCCTACACAGGATGCAGATTATGGCAAGGTCGTGCATTGGCCCACACCGTGCCCATCAAGAATCTGAAGGTACACATTATCAAAAATGTGACTGTTACTTTTTGATCCTCTGCCCTGACCAACAGAGTCAGATTTGGAGCAGTCAACCCAGGAAGGATATGATATATTCTGATAGGCAGGTAGCTGTTTATTCAGATCCACATGCAATCAATAGCAAAGTCAAGCTGCAGAACTCACAGGGCCTTGGCCATGAGATAACTTTGGTCCCGTGAAACCACAGGGGTGCCATTCTCAGGAAGGTAGATGGACAGGCAAGGAAAAGAGGTGGGGTCCCTTCAATCCTGGTTGGCTTCCTACCCTGCTGAGGAAACAGGCAATTCTTGATGGTGGAGGTGGGGTTCCCTGAACAGGGCACCCTTGTGTGGAGTGGTACTTCATTCCAGAAAGTGATAGTAGTTGTGCTGTCAGCCCCTGAGAATTCTCAGACAGTTCATCATGGAGGGGTCAGCCAGGCTGTTGGAAGTGACACTCGAAGCAGCAGCACTATTCCAGGAAGGTCTTGGGCCAGGATCCAGAGGCCTGCTGTGGAGTGGCTAACATGATCTTAACCTGCCTGAGCTTGCGAATGGCCCAGCCAGTGCTCTCCACTTGGATCAAATTTCTGCACAAGAAGCACAGCTTACCCCAAAATGCATCATGTTCTGCATGGCAAAGAGACCAGGGAAGCCACATGCTCAGTTCCACTGGAAAATGGGCAGCCTGGGTCATGAGGATCATGAAAGTTTCCAGTGGTAGCAGGAAGTAGAGTGGATCTTGATCAGGGCTCAGTCAGGACAAAACTGGATAGGCAGAGGGTGAGGAAACTGACCTTGGTCAAAATAGTAATTCCTCATATAATCTACTACTCTCCCCTCAAATTCATGCATGTTGCCTGCAGGGTATCTACTCCCTTTCACAGAGCAAAGAGATGAGTTGAAAGGGCCATTAGGATTCTTCCATTTGGACTCCTCCAATGTTCTAAGGATAGTGCATTTGACCCTTGGGCTTCAACCATGGGAGGCCTGGGAACTCTGGCCTTCACCACCAGGACTGATGACCTGCCTGGATCATAAGACATGGTCCTCATGGGCTAAAGTGCAGCAGGAGGAAACCACACACTCGGGTAGAAGACCTGGACACAAGTGTCATATCTCTAGCATCCACTGGCCTCACAGTTACTCAATAATCCTGATCCTTGCTTAAGTCGCTTTACCTTTTCCCTGAGTGACCATCCAAATTGTCACTAATCTTCTAACCTCTTGCCTAATCTCCATACCCCTTGCTCTCGGGGGAATCCTCACCCACAAATTTAACTGCACCCATCTTGACTGTCATCTCATATCGTAGAGGGTGAGTTTTCCCATCCTTTGGCCAAGGCCTCTACCCATTTTCTTAACCCCTTTCTACTCAGAATTCTATCCCATCAATTTCCCACTTTCTGCCTTGAATGTCATCTAGTGGTGCTCCCCTTTAATTAGTCTCAGAGTGAGACCCCTTCTTTGGCTCTATTCTTTTCTGTCATGTGCCTTATATATCTCCTATGAATTGATTCTGCTTCAAACTAGGGCTCAGGAATTCAGGGACCAGGACTGAGATGCTTATCTGGGAAAGAAGTAGGATAGAGCCTCAGGACATGGAACAAAAAGGGAAGTGTAGGCGACATCCCAAGCCAAATAGGGTGAGAATCAGAGAGACAGTCACATACTGTATCAATCCAAAATATTCTAGGCAAAGAGGGGGAAATGGTGGGAGTTAAAAATCTATAAGTAGGGATCAGAAAATAGAGTCAAAAGTTTCAGGAGGCTGGGGGAGAGGCCAAATAGGAAGATTTCTCAAGGTGCTGATGCTTAAAGTCATGCCTCTATTTCTAGGGCATCTGTAGTCTGGCCCATGGGTGGGTGGACAGGGAGCATTTAAGGATGCCAAGCCTGTCTGGAGCTTCCTGCTCTACAATCCCCTTAAAGGTGTTATTAGTGATTACTGTTCTACTCTCTTCATTCAACTTCATTTTGAAACACACAGCCATCTGAATTCTGTGTCTACCTTCCCACCAAAGCCTCTTGGGAAAGGATCAGGAGTGGTGTCTATGCTGGACTGTTCTCTAAGTTTCTCCTCCTCCTCTGCTGCCCAGCGTGTATTTATATCTGCCAGGTTTGTTCCAGGCCCTTCCAACCACGCTCACAATCACTGGACATTTTCCTCTATTCTTGTGGATTTTTTAATATTTATTTTTTAGTTATAGACGAACACAATATCTTTATTTTATGTGGTGCTGAGGATCAAACCCAGTGCCTCACGCATGGTATCCGAGTACTCTACCTCTGAGCCACAACCCCAGCCTCTCTTGTGGATTTTAAATCAGCAGTTATGTTTTCAACTGCCAGATCTAGATCTCTGGTCCCTACCTCTCTCCTGGACATGACACATACATCTGAATTATTTGGCTCTGAGGTCCCTCGAATCTTACTTGTGTCTACATTGCTGATCAAGTGTGTCGAGTGGTAATGGGGAAGAGTGGGAATCGCTGCAGAGCCAGGAAGGATCAGGATGGTCAGCCAGAAGCAAGCTTCCGGAAGAACTTATTTCAAAAAAGTGAAAGAGGATCTTTGAATGACCTCACCACAAAGAAGTGATAAATGTTAGGCATACACAATGCATACATGTATCAAAATGTCATATTGTACTCCACAAATATATACAATTATTATGTGTCAATCCAAAGTAAAATTTTAAAAAAGATACAGTGATGAAACAATATGTTTAAAAAAAAAAACAGAACTTTAAACTTCTCTCCAAGCTGCATAGACATTGCAAAGCCACTTGTCTTGGAAGACTAAGTGAGAATATGCTTGCATATATGTCTGTCTTGACTTCTTCGCTAACTGTGGAAGCAAACATAGACATTGTCACAAAATTGTCCCTTTGGGGTACTATCCACAGAAAAGTCCCTCAGCAAGTGGGTTCCTCTCTTCAATGGCAAATTCTTTGATTCTATTAGTTTGATTTCCTCTGAAAGAGAATCTGATTGGCCCAGTTAATCTTTACATGCTAGGCTCCATTAAGATGGGGCACCTTGGGTTATTTTACAGCTTGTTTTGTCTAAGACTTACAAATCCAAATGCAGTAATGATTGTTACAATACATTGAATTCAAGAAACTGAGGCTCAAAAGTATTAAGTCATTTATTCAAAATCAAACTTCAAGTATAATAGGGGGAAAGACTTGTGTCTATGTCAACCCCTCTAATTCCTATGTACTTTTCTCCAGACCAGACCAGGATAACTCACAAGCCCCAGAGAAAAAGTATGCTAGATCTGACATAATTAATTGATCTATGTATCACTAATTGGCCATAAGATACTACTGAGCAACATCTGACCATATTCTAGCCGAACATTTTCCTAAACTGAGGGTTTAGATTATGGAGCCAAAATAATCTTTGAGTTTTAAAAAGTTTTTTAAACAGATTAAAAAACAAGTTTATTTTCAAACAAGTTTATTTACTTAATGAGAAATACCCAAAGGAAATTGACTCTACAGAATTTGTCTTTTCCCCTTACCCTGAGAACACACATACACATATCTACACACACACATCTACACACACACACACAGATTACACACACACATATCTATATACAAATATATATTATATAGAATATTTATTAATATATAACAACGCAATCTTCTATATTATATACCGTTCATTCGTCGCTGCTAAACTACTCATATTTACATAGTTAGCTCAGCCAGTTTGATTATAAGCTAAGAAACCAATTTAATCCTTCTGAGTAACTTTATTTTTGCATCCCCCTTCCCTTTCGGATTGGAAAAGTAACAGATGCTTATGTAGAAAAGGCAAACCATACAGATGTCTTAGGAAGTAAAAAGCCCTGACAATCCCACCCCCAGACTAACAGCTATTAATAATGTGGTGCATAGTCTTTCAGATTTCTCCTATTCATATATTAACACATATTATATTTACACATGTTTTTACATAAATGGGATCTGCCATCCACACTACTTGGCAACTTTTGTTTGTTTTTGACTTGACAGCTTCACTATCTTTGTCAGTACCTATAGGTTGGTTTCAGCTTTACAATGACTTTTTTATGTCAATGAACATTTATTTTATTTATTTGTATGCAATACTGAGAATCCAACCCAGTGCCTCACACATGCTAGGCCAGTGCTCTACCACTGAGCCACAACCCCAGCCCTTTATGGGGACTTTTGACAAAGGAAAACATTTCATTTCACAGAAATAAACAACATTTGAAATATTTTGCCAATGGACACCTTAATTAAAGCAAGGTCTAGGAGAGAAAGTGGAGGTAATGCTATCCATTGCATCCATAGCCATTCCTGGAAAAAAAATTGAAGTAGATTAATAGTTGTTACTATAAAACAGGAGATTATTATGTCTAACTCAGCCTTTGAAAAACAGGGAGGCAATCACATCTACTTTTTGAAATAGCAGCCAATGGAGCAGAGCTGAAATGAGGAATGTTTGGAAAATCCCCTCCCATGGAGTCGCCTTCAGGTGGTGCAGGGTGAGGCTCCCAGGCATTTTCCGACAGCTTGCCATCAGCTAGAAACATACTTCTCAACACCTCCGCACTGATCTGTGAAAGCCTCTCATTTAGTGAGAAACACAAGACAGATGATTCAGTGTGCTGGGCAATTCATTAACCCGTCAAGGGCTTTCTCCCTGAGCCCGGGATAAGAGGCAGAAAAAGGAATGTAATCCTTAAGGAACAACAAAGGACGCAGCTGGAGGGTCGGGAACACACACAGGCAAGACGGGAGATGGGCTTTCCTTTTCCATCTGGAATGACCAATCATCCCTTGAACTCACACAGATTTTTACCATAGATCGATTCTGCCTGGCAGCAAAATAAGGTTGTCCCCCCCGCCCCAGCTGTCTTGGAAATGGAAAGTGATATATCTGATAGACCACATTCACAGAAGGCAATGTGTCCACTATCCCAGGGCTTGGGCTGTCCATAAAGAGCCAAAGAAGCAGACGGAACCCTGACAGAATTTTACAGGACACTAAAGTGAATCCAGGTCCTCAGCTGAGCCACAAAAATTAGCATTAGTCCAGGAACTGACTACTGGAAGTTTGATCTGCTGGAACTCCAGCCAGAAGCCTCAGAAAATTGAATCGGCCCATGTTCTTTTTTATCGCCTTTATACCACTTATGGGCGTATCAGGGAATGCTGTAGCTAGAACTGTAGGAAACAAACGTTTTCTGACAATTTTCATTACTATTTTCCAGAACATTTCCCCCTCTTTCCAAAGTGTTTCTTTGTTCCATGAGATCCTTTGCCATCCAAATATGATCCTTGGTTTGGGTTCTCTTTTAACTGAGAAGTTTAATAGTGCTAACTATTTAAATCTGAATCCTCTCCTTTTCTTCCTAAATCTTTTGTTTGCTGTCATTAACCCAAGATCCAACAAGTAGATTTCTGGAATATTCATATACTCTCAATGTAACACTGTGAGAGCAGGAGAGTAAGTTGGAAGAATAGAAGAATAATTGAAATTTCTTAAGCTATTTGCAGACCTGTTTTAAATTTATAATGATCTTTTCTCATTAATAATGTTTGTTTGTTAATAATTTTTAGGGTGACCAACCATTCCAGTTTGCACAGGATAATCTTAGTTAATGCCTACGGACCTAGAATAACAGTTAACAGCATCCACTTTCTTTCTCAGAAGTGTCCTGGTTTGGATGCTAAATCATATGGTCCCTCTATTAACTATATAAGATAACACTTCACTATTACAATAGCAATAGATTCATATAACAACTATTTATATTGAACTATATAATAACTATATATTAAATAATGAGTTTTCCATTAAGATTTTATGTGTACCTATCATTCACCCTTCTATGATTCTATTCTACAGAAATTATCCTATGATCAGAAGACACACAAACAAACATATAAGAATCAGTGAAAACTGGAAAAGATCTAAATGTTTGTCAATAGGAGATTAGTTAAATATGGTGGAATTCTATTATCGAAGAAGGTGGTGGATGGATATGTGTTGGTGATCTGTGAAATGTTCAAGACATATTTTAAAATCACAGCAGGGAGTTGTGGAAGCAGGCCTCATGGCAGGGCTTGCAATGGCTGGTTCCAGGAAGCCTTGAGCTCCTTGCACAATCTCCACCAGCTCCCACCCCACAACTCATGCCAAATCACCATTAACCTAAAAACCATGTGCTTACTATAAAACTTAGCTTCTCCCCTAGCCTTCCCATCTCACCAGATTGCCTCCTGTAAGCCTCTCTGATCCAGAAATTCTGGAGATGCCATGAGCTACAATATATCCTGTTGTAAAATATGAATATTGGAAGAAGATCCACAAAGCTGTTGACTGTGATTACTTATGGGGAATGTTATCGCCTTCTGTACTTTTATTTTAATTCATAAGCATATATATCGCTTACAATTTTATTTAATCCCTAAGCATCACTTACAATTTTAAAAATCAGTTGTAAAGGAATATATATATATATATATATATATATATATATATATATATTCGATTCATCTAGGGCATCAGGAACACTTCATTTAGAGAGAAAGACTAGAGAGCCAGATCTCTGGCATTTTTCCGGTAGCTATGCTTTGGAGTGGATATGGCATGCTGTATCGTTATCTTCCAATTATCAGGCTAATTGAGGAAAGGGATAGCTTGAGGCCATAAAGTCCAAATGTAGCTTTACATTTCCAACTTTCTCATAGCCATTTTAACCAAATCAGTTAAACAGATACATTAATTGTTTCCTCTGAATATCTTCGAAAATAGATTATAAAGCATAAATCAACCACTTAAAAAGGATCGGATTTCACCCCCACCCCCGTCCCCCTTTCATTTCTCTGATCTGGCTCCTAGAACTAGTGTAAATCCAAAAAGGCTAACCGCAGAGGAATGAAGATTTGAAGAAGCTCAACTATGTGAAATTAACAGGTCAGATTGTACCATTTCCATTTTCAAGGGCTACCAAATGTCATATCCATTTAATTCCGATTTTAGCATTGAATCGAAACAAAAGAAAAATAAGCTGATGAAAAATATAAAAATCTAGGCCTGGGGGGTCATAGCTCAGTGGTAGAGCACTTGCCTAGCATATGTGAGCCACTGGGTTCGATCCCAGGCAGCACATAAAAACAAATAATTAAAATAAAAGTACAGAAGGCGATAACATTCCCCATAAGTAATCACAGTCAACAGCTTTGTGGATCTTCTTCCAATATTCATATTTTACAACAGGATATATTGTAGCTCATGGCATCTCCAGAATTTCTGGATCAGAGAGGCTTACAGGAGGCAATCTGGTGAGATGGGAAGGCTAGGGGAGAAGCTAAGTTTTATAGTAAGCACATGGTTTTTAGGTTAATGGTGATTTGGCATGAGTTGTGGGGTGGGAGCTGGTGGAGATTGTGCAAGGAGCTCAAGGCTTCCTGGAACCAGCCATTGCAAGCCCTGCCATGAGGCCTGCTTCCACAACTCCCTGCTGTGATTTTAAAATATGTCTTGAANTATATATATATATCAAGAGTTGGAACTCTCTTTAGTAGATGGAGGAGCTGTGGTCTCTTGTGTCCCCTTTCTCACTTGCCACTCGCCCACTCTGGGGTTTCCTGCTCCTCCCTGCCCCAAGCTTCCCTTCCCTCCACCCACCCCATTCCCACCTCCACCTCAGTCCCAGCAGGGACCTTAAGCCCTTTCCCACCTCTGTTCTCCTGTACTGTCTTACAGGACTTAATTATTTTATTATCTTATTTCATCATTTACACCAATCCCAGTTTCCGCCCTAACTAGATGATAGCTTCCTTCAGAACAGGGCTGAGCCACATTACAAGCATCAGTTCCTGACACAATGCTTGGCACATACAAGGTACTAATAGACGTTTGTTTACTGAATGAAACCTGGAGAGAAATAAATATATTTCCATATCCCACAGGTGTATATACAATTCCACCTCTGCTTCATGGACAAAAAATAGAAAAAGAAAGGCAACAAACACTGTCCACAGGTACAACCTTGTTTTGAATTGACTCACTGGCTAAAGGGCAGAAGCTGGTCTGCATTTCTCGCCCTGTCGGGTGCTGGTTTGAAGTGCTTTTTGTAGCTGCTTCACTTTGCAGTTTCCTAACCTTTTTTCCTGGTAAATTGGAGTAGATTTTTGGAATTAATGCTGGAGACCGTGTGTGTTCTGCATGCACCTATTGTTATTTGTTGGCTTAGCTGCGGACAACATTCTGGATAAGCTGGCTTAGGAGATGCAGTGACTCATGTCATTTTTCTCCGTAACCAGGGTGACCTGGAGCACTTCTGGCCGGGAGGAAATTGGTTTCTCGCACTCCAGCTCTGTAGCTCCAACTGCAGATGAGTCTGGGCACCATCTCGGCATCCATCAACATGACTGAATTAGTTGCTGCTCTATCTGATATTAATAGCGATGGCGCCTAGCTACAGGAAACCTTCCCTGCTTGGCTAAAAGAGGTTGTGACCTACTTGCACATGGATTTAATGGGAGCGTGAAAATCTGCATTCGACTATAGCTTTAACATCGCCAATTAGAGACACAGTAACGTGAACTGGGCAACCTCTTTTAAAACCCAGTGAGTATAAGCTACTAGCTATTCAAATATTCTAAATGAGTTTAATATGTATTGGTTCCATTTCAAACATCTAACTGAGATCCACCTGGGAAGTCGACACTGGTGTAGAGGGTGGGAAGATGGAACAATATAGAAAAGTGCCAGAGGAGGACAGGGCAGGGGATGGGGAGAAAAAACAGATTTGGAAGCACAGGAATTGGTTACTAAAGACCACACACCTGGTAGTGCATAGAGGACTACAGGATGCAGGGAGGCTGTCCTGAGCACTTGGAAAGCAAGGTAAGTAGTAGAGAAGTGTTTTAAAAAGAATTCTGAATCAGAAGGGCTCTCAACTGTGCATAACAGTGATCCCTTATCAGTACTTGTGATCTCCTGGGTTTAGTAAGATGAAGACTACTAGGGTGATCTAAGGTGGGACTTGCACAAAACACTAGTGCTAATAATATGGGGGAGATGGATGAAATTATGAGAACCTTTCCAATAGAGCATAGTGCTTTTCTTTTCTTTCTTTCTTTCTTTTTTTAAAAACATTTTTCATCTTCATTTATTTATTTATTTTTATGAGGTGCTGAGGATCAAACCCAGTGCCTCACACGTGCAAGGCAAGTGCTCTGTCACTGAGCTATAACCCCAGTCCCTCTTCCTTCCTTCCTTCCTTCCTTTTTCCTTCTGAGAAGTAATGCAGAAAATTTGGAAAACATAATAAAAAACACCAGGAACCAAAGAAACCAACAAAATCAGGAGTAATTCCACCCCCACCCAGAGATAATAATCTTTGCCACTTGGGACACACATGCTCCTGGTCCTTTGTCTGTGCGCACGTTCACACACATACAGACCTTTCTTAGAATGTAAGCCATAGGTTCTGCACACAGGGTCCTACAGCCCAGACACAGAATATCTTGGCACATGCTGGTAAGCTGACTGTGAGCAATTGTTTCTCTTTCCGCCATTCTGTACCCTCCGTCCTCCCACCCACCCCACCTCACTCCCCGACTGCAGGACTGAGCCCATGCAGACCGCCTGTCGTAGACCAACCAGGGACCTCCTGTGTATTGGCAGGCGAAAGCGCTGCACTGAGAATAATGACGCGGCTCTGCTCCGTACATTCCTTTGCATATATTTTCTTTCTAAGAGGCTTTTAAGTTAGCATGTAAGATAAAACGAAATAGATTGATTAATGTAATCTACAGCCTAACATTCAGGGAGTCCCATTTGTGAAACTAAACCATGTAATCACAGCCTGGGGTAAGAAAGCCGACTCTGCACCCAAAGAAAAAGGCTGAGATATGCGGACAGGAGACACATTTACGGTGTACCAAAGGTTCCCGCCCTACGCCTTTTTCTCCCTCTTTTATGCTTCATGGTTTAAGGCTGGCCAGAGAGCAGAAAGTGTGGAGCCTGAAAGTTTCTCAGTGGGCCCCTTCTCTTGCCGGACCATTGCCTGCACTGCCCTCTCTCGTGCGTGGGTTACTGCAAAAGCCCCAGACCTTGTCTTTCCGCCTCCAATCTTACTCCCTTCTACTTCCTCTTTAACTTTTGCAGCTACATGAACTTTTTAACATGAATATATCTCTGTTCCTGTTGCCTATCACTGGGTTACAAGCCACTCCAAAACTTAGTGGCCTGATACCACCACCATTTTATCATGCTCACAGATTCTGGGGGTCAGGAATTCAGACAGGGCATAGCAGGTATACAACTGTATTTACCCAGGGCTCAGGCAACTCTGAGAGGCTGGAACTGGCAGGTGTACCCCTCATGGGCTTCTTCACTGTGAGCCCTGCGTCCTGGCCTGCAATGGTAAAGAACTGGCTCAGCCGAGACTCCCACCATCATGGCCTCGGGGTAGTCCCATTTCTTCCCTGGTGGCTCAGTGCTTCAAGTGCCAGTGGCCCCAGGAGCACAGTGAAAGCCTCAGGGTCTCTTATGACGCTGCCGTGTAAGCCACAAGCTTCATTTCAGCTGTATTCCATTAGTCAAAGCAGTCACAGCCTGCCCCAATTCCAGGAAAGGGAACATAAACTCCGCCCTTGAAGGGGAAAATGTCTAAAATTTTGTAGCTATGTTTTTTTTTTTTATATTTTTTTTTAGCTGTAGATGAACACAGTACCTTTATTTTATTTGTTTTTTAAGTGGTGCCGGGGATCGAACCCAGTGCCCCACACATGCTAGACAAGCGCTCTACCACTGAGCCCCAGCCCCAGCTGTGTTTTAGAATGGTCTGTCTTTCTGCCTAGCTAGAGCTTCTAGATTTGTATAACCATGAAAGATGATTTTGAAGGATATACACCAAACCACTCATGTTGAGAGGAGGAAAAGAGACGTTACTGTTTAACCCCTACACTCTAAAAAAAGGAAAGAAAAGAAATACTAGTGGGATTATGGGTAATTTTTTATTTTGTAAAGAAAATTCCAACTTCTATTTTCTAAAGTCTTTAAAAACTAAGAATTCTATGGTAAGTCCCAAGTTGGCACATTCTGAAAAGATGTGCTAGACCATAGAGCTACGTGTTGGGCGTGCAAAGAGATTGTGACATGGGCTCATTAATGTAAGCCTGCTACCTACCTTCAGGAAATGGAAGACAGCCAGAAACATCCCTTGGGAGGTTTAAGAGACCAAAGTCAGGGCTTCTTTTTAGGAAGTGGCCTTGGTGCTATTTTACAACCCACCCCACCCCTATCCTGCCAAGAGACTTACCCTCTCATCTTAAATCAAAAAAGGGGGTTTCACAAAGTCATTTGGAGGTCTTGACCTGTATCTCTTGGAGGTGGGGGATCATAGCACTGGTGACTGATTGTCACCAGAGGAGCCTATAGGTGAGAGACTGGAATAGGATAAAGAAAGAGGACTCACTGGCAGAGAGCCACCCTTTTGCTGATGGGTGGTCCACAAAAGGAGGCTATCTGCTCACAGGCAATGTTAAAAGGGATACCACCCAAGATAACCACCAGCAGGGAGAAGTGACCTGGCAGAAGGTCAGGATAGCCAGGGCCCTGGTAGAAGAAGCTGCAAGGTATAAATGTCACACCATACAACAGCTGTATTTATCACATAAGTGTGGGCTATCTGCCCCTGGTCCTTCCCCAAGGACCTGACTAGGGAGGCAGCAGCTAGTGGGAGAATAGAAAGAGAGAAAAAGCAGACCATGTCCTTCTTCTTTACTAGAAGCTTCCAAGACTGAAGCGAGCCTGGCCAGAGTGTGGAGAAGAGTTTTAAAATTGAAGGATTAACACTAGACTTGACCTAACTTTGACCATCCCCGGTCAAGAGCAGGCTTATGACCAAAAGGACTCAGAGAAGCTGAGGATTTCGCTTCAGAATGGGTTCTCTCGAGTAGCAAGAGAACGAAGTTAAGAAGTCCCTTCTTCCCAGAGTCATAATGTGTCCAATACATTAAATAAACCTTATACTTTTTTGTACTTTTCTGATCTTCAAAATCTTACTTGGAACATATACTGTTTGTTATTATTATTTTAAAGAGATGTTCTGGATTCAACAAGTAGGCTTAGAAATGCATTTTTAATAGAAACATTGCTCACTGCTCCCCCTTTTTAATATTTTATTTTTTAGTTGTAGATAGACACAATATCTTTATTTTATTTTTATGTGGTGCTGAGGATCAAACCCAGAGCCTCACACGTGCTCTACCGCTAAGCCACAATCCCAGCCCATGTTTGTTATTATTTAAATACTCATCTAATTATATCATTTCTGATGCCTTTGTGCTGGGATCAAAACTACAACTTGCACATTATCAAAACTAACCTGAAACATGGCTTGCTTGGCTGGTCATGACCTAGCCACCACCTGCCCCTTCTCTCCCAGCCCCACCTCAGCAACGTCTCTCCTGCAGTCCAGCCATGTGGTCATAAAGGTTCCAAATGCATCAGTTTCCAGTGTCTCAACTCAGATTGTCCTTTGGCTTGGAATGTCTGAGTCTCCCTCACCCTCACCACTGTCTGAAGGGCCAACTCTGTCCTGTCCAACCTCAGGCTCAGGCACTACCTCTGCAGACCAAGCCTCAGTCAGGGAGTTCCGTTAGGTGAGAGGTTGGGCTTCCCAGTTGGTACCTCCAGTGCCTGTAACCAGGTAACACCTAGACACTGTTTACAACCCTGTGAACAAGCCAGCACTCAGAGGTTGGTTGGTGCTCGGTCACTGGTTAGTATGCAAGGTAAGTCAGCCAGCCCCAGAAGCATTGTTGTTTATTATCTGACTGAAGATCATCAAAGGAGTTAAGTTCTTTCCACCTTGCTTGAAGGAAGAGAATGGAAGGCTTTGGAAGGAAGAAGACTCCCCAGAATTGCTGGAGGGTATCTTCTGCCTGAGTCCAAGCCTGACCACTGATCTGCCCACTTTTACTTGAACTAGACCTTGAAATCTGAAAGGTTTTTTCCTTGGGGCGTATTGCTGCTCTGTTCTAATTTGGTCTCAGTAAAACTGCTCTTTAAGTTTTCAACTTTTCACTCTTTCACTCAAAACCTGCTTGTCCACTTAGGGAATTTGACCATAGACATGGGGACCCCATGGAATCTCATACAGTTTTGATAACTGATAATTTTGCTTAGAAGATCATGCCACACCTGTATTACTCTCTCTCTCTTTCTGCACTTCAATCTAATAAAACACATTAGTGTTTCTTTGTTTTTGCTTTATGCATTTTGTTTGCCAGAGAACCATTACTTTCTTATTAAATAGAAGGTTGTTACTTAGTCAGAATCCTCTGCTGATGTTGTAAGCTTTAGTTCTAACTTGACGTAGGTCTGCTTCTTGGTAGCCTGTTAATTTGAATGGGTAGTTATGGACTTCTCAGATTCTCAGATGAGGAGTGTTATAATACTTCATATTTGTGAACTGTTTAAAGATTTACAAATATTCTGGAGTTTAAAAAATGCATTATATCACCAGAATTTCACAAAAACCTATAAAGAAAGCGTCATTATCATTTTAAAGATTTTATAGATGAAGAAAGCAAAAACCAGTAAGGTCACAGAGTTTGTCTGAAATTGCAGAGTTAATTAGTACCAGGTCCAGGTCTAACTGTGCTGACTCTGCTAACACCATAACTTTCTCTATCTTGGTTAGTACATGTCAATATGATAAGGTCATAAATAACTGACTGTATAGTTTCCTGTGGTTAAAAGTTCAGAGTAAAATCAACATTGACTGTATCTCCAGGATAAATGTTTCAAAACCCTTCCAGGAGGCAGTTAGGTTGTGAAATGTCCAAGAGAGTAAAAATCATATCAAAAGGGGCTGGGGTTGTGGCTCAGTGGTGGAGTGCTTGCCTAGCATGCTTGAGGCACTGAGTTCGATCCTCAGCACCACATAAATGTAAAATAAAAATATTGTGTCCACTTAAAACTAAAAAAAATATTTAAAAAGGTGTGAAATTAAAAAAAAAAAGTCATATCAAGAATTGAGTTCAATTCCAGCAGCTCCAGAGGCTGAAGCACAAGTATCATAAGTTCAAAGTCAGCCTCTAATTTAGTGAGGCCATAAGTAACTCAGGGAGACCCCAGTCAGCCTCTAATTTAGTGAGGCCATAAGTAACTCAGGGAGACCCTGTCTCTAAATAAAATATGAATAGGGGCTGGGGATATGGCTCAGTGGTAAAGTGTCCTTGGATTCAATCTCTGAAAAAAAAAAAAAAAGGAATTCACTTAATGTGCTAGGCACAGGGGCATATAATACCACACACATACCCATAATCCCGGCAACTGTGGAGGCCGAGGCCAGGAAGATTGCAAGTTCAAGACCAGTCTGCAAAGTTTAATATGACCCTGTCTCAAAAAGTAAATAAATGAGTAAAAAAGGCTGGGGATGTTGCTCATTGGTAGAGTGCCCCTAGGTTCAATCCCCAGTACGGAAGGAAGGAAGGAAGGAAGGAAGGGAGGGAGGAAGGGAGGGAGGGAAAGGAAAGAAAAGAAATAGGATTTGCTTAATGTATTTTTCTTGAAGCCTGCAGAGTGGTTCAAATCATTTTGTGATAAATTTAAAAGCATGCCCTGTATCTTTTATGAACAATCACATTCCCTTTCTTTTCCTTTGCAGCAGAACTTGGCCAATGACTTATTGGAAAGAGAGTTCTACCTCCACAGAGGGCTACTTCTAGCCCGTCCCTTCAGATAAATTTACAGGACAAAGTGGGAAAGATTTTTATTATGGATAATCCAACATCATTTATTCTAGTTATGCATTCTTGTTTTTATTTAAAGATCAAACACATTTACTCTAAATAAATGGAACAACAAATACAGTGTGTCAAATAAAATAGGATTCAAGTCCCTGTTTTAACAATTTCTTGCAATGACCTTGGGCAAGTTTCCTAAGACCCTTCCTCAGTTTCCTCATCTGACAAACACTTAAAAGGGTTATGAAAATTTTGTACTGCCCGCATCTCCACACACACATACCCCCACCCCGGTTTCCAGCTGGGACTGTTTTTCCCCTATTCTCTATCCCTCTGGTCTGGTTGGGGCTTCATCACCTTAATTCAGGAATGCAGAACATGACCCTTAAAGCCCCTAGCCATGAGGCCAATTCAGAGCTGAGCCCGTGACCCTGTCTAATTAGAGGGCATCTCAGCACTCAGGAGGAAATCGAGTGCTGCCCCTAGTGCTGCTCTCTTTTTCCTGCTGAAACAGAGACACTGGAAGACTGTCTGGCTGGAGCAGCTCCAGCCACCTGCCCCCATAGGGAACCTGAGAACAAAGCCAACACACAAAGGAAGGTGGAGCCCAGCCAGGAGACAGAGGCTGACAAGATTTTGATGACATTGTTTAAGTTCAGTCATGTCTGAAGCCAGACCTACGTGGACTTCCTAATATTTTTAAGGCAAAACTCTTTTATTTCAATTTAGAGAAACCATCAGCTTTTTCTCCACATTTGGAAGGCATTCTAGTCAAGAAGGCAGTGGCAGAGGCCACCATTGGTTGCTTTCTCTTCTGGTGAAAAGCTGCCTTGCCCTCCTCAAAGTTGCACACAGGGGTGGAAGCATGCAGATGATACAGCTGCTGGGGGCTCCCCATCACCAGTTGGTTCCCCCTGATCTCCAGCAACAGCCCCAGGTCTCCATCCAGTTGTGGGAGGTCGGGTACCTCCAGCCAAAGGGTAAGGTAAGGCTTCTCATGTCCTCCCTCAGCTGTCTGGGAGCCAGGGGCACACAGGCTCCCCAGCTCTTGGATCCTAGGGCTACTGGGAGCAGATGTTCTGCTGCAAGATGGAGCCTAGAAAAGGCTGATTTTTTTCAACATGTGCTGTTCTGGATTCAGCTACAAGCTGTATTTGTCCACAAGGTCCTTCCTGGCAATGGTGACCACGACTCCTGCAATAAATCACAGTTCTGCCATAAACATTGGCCTTTTGCATCCAGTTCAGCCTGTGACCAGATACATGGGGATGCAAAAACAGCTTGGTCTTCCTCCAGCATTTGAAGCAGCTTGTCCTGGATCATGTCACTGAAGGAGGGGGTGGAGGGAGAGTGACAGATGTTAATAAAAGCCTTCCTTTCTGAAGAGTTGGTCTTTATGCAGAAACCAGGTTGGGGTTGGGTCTGTGTAGAGTCTGATCTAGTGGTCTAGGCTTGCTGGAGCTCCTTCGAAGGCTGTAGCAGCAGCTCTCTGAACCACGTTATGCCATCACCCATTGTCTCTTAGCTCTGGTGCCAGCAACTCTGAGGCCACCATGGCCTTCAACCAATCAAAAGTCCTGAGACAAGATGTCCAAATGTCACACTTCCACTGAAACCTAACAACCACTGTTGACCACGTTATATTGCCATCAAAGCTTGCCACACATTGGATCCAAATCCCCAGTAAACGTATTATGAACAAAATTCTGCATTTCTTCTTTCCAATAAAAAATGGGGCAGGAAGACACATCAATGCGGCCACCCTTCTAAACCCAGAGCCCTTGTGATAGCAGGGCACTCTCATATCCAGTCTCCCCTGCCTCCTCATTTGAGTTTACCCGTTCTGAATTACATTTCCTTGTGCCACTGAGTTTCCCCATTTATTGTGAGCCAATAAATGCCATTTGCATTTATACCATTTTGATTCAGATCAGAGATTGCTATACACCTGAATATGAAGACTTAAGAGAAATTAATGTCTTATAAAGTGCTTTGTAAAATACCTGGAAGATAGTAAGTGCTTCATAAAGGTCAACTTGATTGTACCATGGCAGAATTTAGTTCAGAAAAGAGAGGACTCTGTGCTTACCAGGGATGGTAGAGTGCCGCAGTCTGGCTGGGCACAATCAGGAGCCACTTGTCAAAAGAAACTAACTTTATTTTTAGAACCACACACGCCAAACAAAACAGCCTCTCAGGAAAAACCCTCAGAGCCCCAACTGCCACCACC
>NW_026000019.1:13030572-13099281 GCF_001458135.2 Marmota marmota marmota
CCAGGATCATATGCAATTTGTTGCTGCTGATCCTCATAAGGTCCCTTTCCTAACAACATATCTAGATTTCTCTGAGGATAACCAGCTGCTGCATTTCGCCTAGCCGTCTCCTTGCAAAATTCCTCATTGGCAACCTTCCATAACAGGTATTGTCCTCCATTTAGCACAGCTTTACACATATTAGCCCAATCTGCTGGCGTCATGTTCAAGTTGTTAATGGATTCGACCATGCTTACAGTGAAGGGTGCTTGAGGACCATAGGTTGTTACAGCCTCTTTTAGCTGCTTCACTGTTTTGAAATTTAAAACTTGGTAAAATCGCTGCCCTCCTGCCTCAAATACAGGGCATGTTAATATTTGAGATCTTGTCTCAGGATCCCAACTATCAACTGCGGGGGTTGGGGACCTCCCAGCATATGGAGGTGGCCTTGTTAGTTGGACACTTACGTCCTCTGGTGATAGAAAGGTGTTAGTAGCAGTCTCCTGTTGTAACTTTCCCCCTGATGGCTTTTTCTGTTTTACACTTTCTTTCTCTGTCTGACTAGCTTGAGAGGCCTTCTCTTTTACTTGAATCTTTTCCTCTGTCTGACTAACTTGAGAGACCTTCTCTTTTACTTGAATCATTATGTCTTCTTCTTCCTCTACCATTGTCTGAACTGAAGGCTTTGGACTAAGCAAACAAGATATGAACGTCCACAATGGCAATGTGCCAACTGGCAGAGTCCCTGGGCTTTTCTTTTCTATTCTTTTTAAATCTTCACCATGATGGTTCCATTGTGATATATTTAACAACTCCTCCTTAAAAAGCCATGGGCTACATTTTTGTATTGTATCAACGTATGCCCTGATTGTTCTTGATTTTACTGAGATGCCTCCTTCCTCTAACAATTTACTTAACACTCTTTCAGTTTGTTTTTTACTAATTTCTGATCCCGTATTTCTACTATAATACAACTCAACAAGATAACGCCTAACAAAACTGAAACTGAGTGAAACAAAATTGGAACAACACAAAATCATTATAATAGCCTCCTGAAATGTCCATCCGTCCTTTCTCCCTATCTGTTCCTCAGATGTGAGCGGTTTTTCTTCCATCTTACACATCTCCAGGGACAGGCAACTTAAAACAAAAGTGAAACAAAATAACAAAAGAAGAATCTTAAAATGGCTACCCATCCTCTTGCCCTGCCCTCAGGGGCGAGCAGTTCACTTACCCTCAGTCGCTCCCCGTACGGGCCACCAAATGCCGCAGTCTGGCTGGGCACAATCAGGAGCCACTTGTCAAAAGAAACTAACTTTATTTTTAGAACCACACAAGCCAAACAAAACAGCCTCTCAGGAAAAACCCTCAGAGCCCCAACTGCCACCACCCGCTTTCCACAAGCCTCTCTCTCCCACACAAGCCTCTCTCCACCTCCCACAATCCTCCTGCTCTTGAGGCCGATTGGCTGGGTCACGTGGGCGGAGCCAAAAAAAGTCCCCCAATGAGCAGCTCCGTGGTCTGAAAGGGCAGGGAAACAGTCCAATGAGCATCACCGCAGAGGAGCCAATCAGCTAGATGTTGCTGGGGCCGAGGAGCCAATCAGCTAGATGTTGCTGGGGCCGCTGTGAGCCAATCATCAGCCGGCAGCTGGAAGTTTGCTGGCAGCTGGAAGTTTGCTGGGGCCCCTTTGGCTGTGGCTCTCAACAGTAGAGAGTCAGTCTTTGGGGTAGACTGAATCCCATGAAGTCTAATATCATAAAACCCAAGAAGGCTTTCCTACCTCTCCCCCAATACCCTTCTCTTCTTGGCACTGACAGTTCTAGATGTCAGATGTAGACATTGAAAAATTTTCTTAAAATTTTTTTTTAAACTTCTCCTTTAAGGAGAAGTTTCTTATTTAGCCATAGTACCTGTGTGAATGGGCTCACTATTCCATTCCTGAAGGCAGATTATGAGCAGTTTATAGAGTAGTAAAGTCTACTCAGTCCCCTGAGAGTCAAAAAGAGACACTGTCACACCCAGAAGAGGCCACAGGACTGAATATCCAATAATCTTGCAAAATTTTGCTCTGGCTGTCCTTGCTAGGCACCCTCAAGAAGTTCCAATCTGAGTTTTAAAGGACATGTAATATATATATTTTTTTTAAATTCAAAGAAGAATACTTGGTTAAAATGACCTGGCAAACCTCTGTTAAACAAGCAGTCTGTAACCCAGTGCCCCTCTTCTGCCCTGGCAGCCCCCAGACCCTGCCCGCAGCTGTCAAAGTTCCAAGGGAACCAAGGATCACAGGGGCTATAGCAGCCCAGTGGGAGGGGCAAGGAAAGGCCACAGTGACAAGAGATTCAAACATTTTCTTCTGGCAGGCCTGTGTGAGGTGGATACATCAGTCACCTGCGATTCTTGGCCTGTGACGGAGATGGCTGGAGTCAAAGATTGGAGAAGCTGCCTGGATTGAGTGCAGAGTAAATATTTTAAAGTTCTGTCAGAACAAGGACGCACATGCCCCTGGGTAAGGACCTGAGTCATATTTCAAAGAAATTAGGCGGAGCTTCCTGGAAGCCCACAGTGTAAACAGCTACCGACATCCAGTTTCACCTTCGAGATTTTGATGTCTTCCTTCTCTCTTTCCTCTTTCCTTCCTTTCTCCCCTCTTTCTTTCCTTTTCTTTTTCCTTTTTCTTTCCACTGACAGCCTTAGTCTTCTTTTAAGCAAACCCTTACAAGAAGCATACCCTTCTCTTCTTGGCACTGAGAGTTCTAGATGTCAGGAATAGTCATTGAAAACTTTAAGACCTTTAAGGAAAAGTCTCATATTTAGCCATGGTACCTGGGTGAATGGGCTCACTATTCCAATGGAGCACCTTCTTTTACCACCCTCCACCAACCATGAGAGTTCTAGTCTGTTGATAAAGGTAGTTTCCACCTCAAAGTCCCATTCTGTGACTATGTAGACATTTTCTGCTGCTTCTCATTTGCTAGTTAATACCTGTCGGGTAGCAGGCAGTGGAATGCCAATGATTTGTACCATCTGCTTTGCTTAAATGGCTCTAAGCCATTGTCAGCTTGGTCAGATCTTCAGAGAAAGGTAGACTGCTACTTCCTGAACCCGGAGACTTGTGAAAACAAATCTGTCAAAAGAATTTAGAGAGAATCATAGAGGGCATAAGCTTTTTGTACATCATTGTTATTGAAGGCTAAGTACCTGCACCACCTAAAATTATTTTGAATGTGCTTCCCACGCTCTGAGATAAATTATATTCTAACATTTTATCATTTTCTACTTAATATCCTTGCTGCCTCCCCAACAATACTGCTTCTATCTGAATACATTTTCTGTACACATCCCCCAATTAGTTTTATCCCCAATACAAATTAGCATTTCTAAGTATCCCTATCTCTATATAACATGCATAAAATAATTTGTCTGACAGCAAGAAAATGTATGCAAGATACCCAGCAGTGAAAGGGAATTATTTATCATAGATACCAAGGGAAAGAATACTGAGACTAAACATCAAATTAGGGTATGTTACCTTCCTCAAAATCACATCCCATAAAAAAACAGCTTCTCGATTAAATTCGTAAGCAACTTGATCCCACTATTTAGAAATATTTTTATATACTAAGGAGCCTTTTAACTGGCTCCATGATGAAAGTAATGATTTTAGCTGAAGTGTAAGCAGTGGCTTATCTGAGGTCTCAAAATAGCAGCACACCTCAATGATGTAAAGATTCATTCACTAAATACTATAGTGTTCCGGGTGCTATATGGACTAGGTAAGGTCAAGGGTGACTGACCCTGATTTAAAGGATCAAGAAAGGTTTTACAAAGTTGGTTATACTTCAAGTCTGGTTCTCCAAGAAGAACGGGAGCTATAAGATTACAGGGAAGAGGGGCTGGGGATGTGGCTCAAGCAGTAGTGCGCTCACCTGACATGCATGCGGCCCGGGTTTGATCCTCAGCACCACATACAAACAAAGATGTTTAAAAAATAAATATTAAAAAATTTAAAAAAAAGATTACAGGGAAGAAGTATATTCCAGGTTGGGGGAACAGCAAGTGAAAAATCACAGAAACCTGTTCTGGAAAATGTGATTGGTTCTGTATGACCCGAATCAAAAGGGACCATAAAGGAGAGGAGCAGAAAATTCAGCTAAAGAGGTAGGTAGAGGCCAGCTCACAAGAGCCTTCCTAGGTTAGGCACATACCATAGGTTGCCATTCCTTTCGCCATTTCTCTTTCTTCAGGACAGAACTTTGGTTTTTGTTTGGGTGGTGGAACACCCAGGGGCACGGCATAAATCACAATTATCTTAATTCATTTTGTACTACTGTTATAGAATACCAGAGGCTGGGTAATGTATAAAGAAAAGAAATCTATTTCTCGGGCTGGGGTTGTGGCTCAGTGGTAGAGCGCTCACCTTGTGTGTGTGAGACCCTGGGTTTGATCCTCAGCACCACATAAAAATAAATAAATAAATAAAGGTATTGTGTCCAACTACAACAACAACAACAACAACAACAACAACAATCAAATCTATTTCTCATAGCTCCAGAGGTTTGAAAGTCTAAGATTAAAGGGCCAGCATCTGGTAACGACCTTCTTGCTGTATCATTCCTTGGTGGAAAGCTTAAGGGCATGGGGTTGGGGGACCAAACTCATCCCTTTGTAAACAACTCACTCCCAGAATAACAACATTAATCCATTCATGAGGGTGGTGCTCCTTGACCCAGATACCTATCTGCAATTAAGCTTCATCTCCCAACATGACTGCATTGTGGATCAAGATTCCAACCCGTGAATTTTGGGGGACACATTTAGACCATGGCACTAATCATAGCAGTTCCCTTTGCCTTTGATAATAATGCTTGGTCTGGGTCTTGGTATGGAATTCAGTTCCGGCCAAAGAATTCTGGTGGAGAACATCAAGAAAAGAAAGAAAGACAGAAAGGGAAGTTCTCTGTTTTCTTCCTTTCCTTCCTTTGTGACTTGGGTGCTGTCATATAAGGACATGATATCCAGAGTTGCAGTGTATGTGTGTGTGTGTGTGTGTGTGTGTGTATAATTTTTAAAAATTTTTTTTGATGCCAGGGATTGAACTCAGGGGCAATTTTAACCACTGAAACACATCCCCCATCCTTTTTTATTTTGAGACCGTATCTTGCTAAGTTGCTGAGGTGGATTTGAACTCATGATCCTCCTGTCTCAGGCCTCCTGTCTCAGCCTCCCGAGCCAATGAAATTACTGGCATGCACTACTGTGCTGTTTCAGTAGCCATATTTTGACAATAGCTAGAAGCCTAAGAATGAAAGAGAAGGGACAGAAAATGATGAGGTCTCCAGGGACAGCACAGAGTCTCCAGACTGTCCACCTTAGTTGGGTGTGCCATCAGATTTATCACACTGGCTGTCATGCCAAGGATAATATTTGTGCACATGACTGAGGAGTTGGGCCTTAGCATGAAGAGGACTGAGAGCTTCAGGGAGGCTTAGGTAGGAGAATGAGCTGTCAAATTTGTGCTTAAAAACAATCACACTGGCTGCCATGGGATCAACGGACTGGCCAGGGGAAACCAAGGTGAAGAGACTAGTTATGAAGCCACTGAAAATCATCCAAGGGACTAGGTCTAACCTAGGCAAGGGCTGTACCAATAATTGGGGGTTGGGGTGGATAAAGCTGAAGACTATTAAATCAAAATAACCTACCTTGTGACTTTGTGCACGTGAGAGGTGGGGAAGACGGGAGAATCAAGGCTTCTGGCTGGGTTGACAGGAGATCTGACAAAAGTTCTGGCTTTGTCAGGAGCTATTTGAGTGATCCTGGGCCAGTTTCCTCCTTTCGAGAGGGTTGCATTAAGTGGCAGCGGCTCTCCTGACAGCTGCAGCTCCAGGAGTACTTTTTTCCTGCTGTGCAGAGGAAAAAAGGTCGGGATGACCACTCTGGGCAGGAAAACAGCCCTCTTCCTTGACTGGACCCTTGAATGTATTTGTGCAGAGCTGGGTGGCAGGTACCTTTGAGCTTTGGTCTGCTTTTTTCCCTTAAACTGGCAACAGTTCGAGAAGTGGGGCAGAAAGCTCAATGATGCATGGGTGATGATCAGATATGTGAATTAAATCCAGCTAAACCTCACTTCCCATGTACCCTCCGAGTTATTCTTTATTTCTGTTCTCATACACAGTCTTACTTGCACCACCTTAGATTCACCACTAGGCATGGGTCTGCCAGCTGCAAAGGAACCCTGCTTCTTCCTCATAAGCGAAGAAAATAAATCAGGTAAAAGCGATGCTCTTACCCTGGGGGGAGGGGATGATGCAAACCAGGCAGAAAGCCCAGAGACTGTTGCCAGGTTACATGGATGCTGGGTGGCAGAGGTCACAGAACATGGCAAGGGTTTCACAAATGACTAATTAGTTTTGTTTTACTTGTCCTTATAGAAGGATTGCCTCAGGTGCATGGAGACTCACAACAGTTCAAATATTTAACCTCTCCTATTTTCACACCAGAGTTTACATACATGTTTCTCACATGATCTCATCTGATGGGGGAGGGGAAGGCAGCTACAAGGTCCTTCCTTCTACTCAGGGCAACTCTGAAGGGCCATCCCAGCCCCAGAACTCCCCATGGGACCAGCCAGAACCTCTGTTGCAATTGCATCATAATTTAATACCTCTCGCCACCAACTGAGTTTCCCTCACAGCTTTAGAAGTGTTGTTTCTGATAGTGCTCCCCAATAAAATTTATGTGGGGCTGGGGATATGGCTCAGTGGAAGAGCACTTGTTTGGCATGCATGAAATCCAGAGTTCAACCCCCAGCACTGCAATAAAATAAAATTCCCTCATGTGACAAAGACCAGGACTGTGCAGTAAAGTAGTAAAAACAGATTTTATTTAGGAACTATTGTAAAAGGGTGATGGGGGAGCCTCAGTCTGAAGCTAGGCTCAATTCCGAATACAACAAGGACACTTGGGAATTTCTAGCCAAGGAGCAGGTTGAGGGTTCAGTGGATGGAAAACTACTGAGATGAAGAATCAGGGGGAAAGGAGATTCTAGCAAAACCAACTTGACAGGATTCTTGCTGAAAGCACACCAGGGCAAAGGTAGGGGATGAGGAATCTGATCAGATACCAAGAGTGGTGCGTCTCTTTACAGGAACTTAAAAGGATTTTTTTTTTTTAGAGCTGGGCAATGCAGGCTTAACAAGAAAGGACAACGAAGCCCAAGGTCCAAGCCTAGTCTAGAAGAGGGCTCAGAGGAGCCCGCCTGAATGTTGTCCAGGAGAGTTTTTGTCTCCTAGGGGACTTGACCTATGACACCAGCGTAGAATCATAAGCTGACGGTTTTACTAGGCATACACATACAGACTTCTATCTGTTGATACTGTCATATCTTTATTATATTTAAAAAGGTACTTTAATTCCTGTTGGGTGTATGTGGTGGAGCTGAGGCAAGAGGATCGCAAGTTGGAGGCCAGCCTGGGAACTCAGTGCGACTGTCAAAACAAAAAATAAGAATGTCTGGGGATGGGCTGGGGTCGTGGCTCAGCGGTAGAGCGCTCGCCTAGCACGTGTGAGGCTCTGGGCTGGATCCTCCCGCACTACATAAAAATAAAATAAAGCTATTGTGTCCACCTACAACTAAAAAATATATATTTAAAAAGCAATGGCTGGGGATATAGCTCAGTGATCAAGTGCCCCTGGGTTTAATTTCCAGAGCTAGGGAAAAAAAAAAAAAGGCAAAACTTCCTTCATCAAAGATCTTATAAAAAGATGCTCCATGTCATTTATCAAGGAAATGAATATTAAAACCACACAAAATAATATTACACACATTAGGATGACAAAACAGCAAGCAAACAAAACCCTGATAGTACCAAGTGCTGACAGGGTGTGACTTGAACAGTCATGCTTTACTGATAGGAACAGAAAATGGTACAGCACTATTGTTTTTTGTTGTGGGTACTGAGGATTGAACCCAGGGGCACTTTACTACTGAGCCACATCCCTAGCTCTTTTTAAAATTTTTATTTGAGTCAGGGTCTCATTAAGTTGCTTAGGGCTTCACTAAATTGCTGAGGCTGGCTTTGAACTTGCCATCCTCCTGCCTCAGCCTCCCAAACCGCTGGCATTACAGGCCTATTCCACTGAGCCCAGAGGTATGGCACTATTGGTAGTTCTGTATAGGGTTAAACATTGCGTTGCCATAAGACCCAACGATTCTACTCCTCAGTATTTACCCAACATGGGTCCACACAAAGAACTGTACACAAGCATTTCTAACAGCTTGTTCATAATTGCCCAAACCTGAAAATAATCTAAACGTCCAGTGGATGAATGCATAAACAAAATGGGGACCTACCACACAATGGAATCCTACTCAGAAATTAAAAGGATGAAGCAGTGAACCACACAAATGGATAAATCTCAAAATTATTATACCAGGTGAAGGAAGCCAGTCTGAAAAGCCTCCGTACTTTAGAACTCCCCTTACATGACATTCTAGAAAAACCCAAACCAAGGGACGAAAATTAGATCAATGTTTGCCAGAGGCTGGAGGAGGAATTAACTTCAAAGGGGCCACATGGAATTTGGGGGACTAGATATTGATTATGGTGGTGGTCACACAACCTATATGCTTCTTAACAGTTGTGGAACTATATGCATAGAAAGAGTGAATTTAGTATATTAAGTCTTAGGTCAGTAACTTAACTTTAAAAATCCCTCTCTGCACTATACTTATTGATTCGTCCTTATTTGACATTTTGCTTTTGCCTTTGACTAGGGAAATTCTTCATTTCCTGCAGCCCTGGCCTGTGGAAATGGAGGAGATGAGGGAGAACAGCAGTGGCTACAGGGAGAAAGAGGGTTTTGCTAGCCGGGTGGAGCCTGAAGCGTGTGTTTGGACTGAAGAGAAACAGTTCTGAGAGGCCAAGGTTACTGGAGAAATCAGGGAACCATTGATGGAGAATTAATCAGAATTCTGGTGGCAAACAACAGAAACCTGAATCATACACTCAATTGAAAAGGGAAGTTCTTTGCTCCGGTAATTGAAAATTCAAGGTTTTGTAAACAATGTTGAGTCCTCTGTTTCACAGTGTCTCGCCTCTCCTTAGCCCTCTTCTCAGGCAGGCTGACTGCAGACAGGATGACCAGGCTTACATTGGTCACATAGCTGGAATACCAAAGAAGACATTGGAACTAGCTTGTTGTCCTCCAGGGTCCAGATCCACCCTGGAAACAGACTCTGGCCTCCTTTGGGACCGGGGCTCACCTGTGCGAGGCACGGTAGTGTCACATTACTAGCAGCTCAAAGCAGATAGAAAGAGGAGGGAGGAGGGAGAAAATGATGGCGTGCCCCAAAGACAAAGAAAAAGTGATGGATATTTGTCCTGGAACCACATTTGGGAGGGAAAGGAATTCAAAAGGCATGAACTCATTCTGCTAGGGCATTCCTTCTATGATGGCTAATTTTTTTTCATCAACTGACTGGGCCAAAGGATGCCCAGATAGCTGGTAAAGTACTATTTCTGGGTACATCCGTGAGTGTGTTTCTGGAAGAGATCAGCATTTGATCGGTAGACTAAGTAAATAAGATAGTCCCTCGCCAGTGTAGGTGGACATCATCCAATCCATTAAGGGCCCAAGTAGAACAAAGAGACAGGGAAGGGTGACTTTTCTCTTTCTTCTTGAGCTGGGACATCCATGTTTGGCTCTTGGACATGAGCACTCCTGCTTCTCGGGTCTTTAGACTCTAGGATTTATACCAGGGGTTCCCCTAGTTGGCAGGCCTTCACACTTGGGCTGAATTACCCCTGGTTCTCTAGCTTGTGGACAGTATATGGTGGGACTTCTTAGCCTTCAAAAATCACATAAGCCAATTCACATTATTGATACACATATAATTATTTTTACATGTAACCCATTGGTTATGTTTTTCTGGAGAATTCCCAGTACACCTTCCTTTCTGACAGATGGGAATGAGGTCAGCATGGATACAATGTAGAAGGATCAGGAATTTTACTGGGAAGAGGGGAGTATGGCCATTCACAGTTGTCTGTCCCTATTGTCTCTAGTAAGTAAGAAGTAAATGGTGGGATAGAGGAAGGGGACTTAAAAAAGAATGGCAGAAGGTTTAGAAGGGAGAGTTGGGGGGGTGGAAGAGGGGGACAAATAAAAGGATTGTCAACTAATGAGGTTGGAGACAAAAGCCATGGCTACCCAAGACTCAGTTCAAATAGGTTCTCCATAAAACTGTACCCCACTGGAAGGTATCTCGCACCACTGCAAAATTCATGGCATTGGGGCCACTCCTGGGATCTCTTATCATGTTTACACAGTTCCGAGTGTCTGCGGGCCACCTCAGTCAGGTTTCCGGGTTTGGTCACTGGCTTTGACCAGGAGCTGATGACCTGAGGTTCTTGAGTTTTGGAAAGAAAGTAGTAAAAGTTGGGCTAGAGAGGGATTTATTCCAAAATGGACAGAATCTATTTAGTTTTTGAATTTAGGTGGCAAAAGTTCTGATAGTGAATTTGATTATTTGGGGTAACAGGCATGGGTGGGTGGGTGCCATGTATGTGCCTACGGACCTGCCGCTGTGTCTGACCCTCTTGAAAGTGCACCTCTTGTCTGACAGGTCTTCACGTGGTGCCCTCCACATGCTGGGGGCTCGATATTTGCTGAATGAATAAATAAAAACTTCCAGCCATCCCTTTCCCCACTTTTCTTTGTTCCTACTAAACGTCATAGTTCCATTAAGATAATTCAAGGTGAAACCGAAAGAATAACTTTAAAGAACTGCTCCTGTAATTGGGACCGCTTCCAAGTGCAATTATAATCACATGCCTTTTCTTTTTCTGACCCTCCTATCAGAGAAAACCCGAATCCATTTCAGGAGATGGATTCCAGGGCGCGTATAAATATTCTGGCGTCTAGTCAAATGGACATTGCAGGAGCATGTAAAAAATGGCTTTGTTCTCCATACAAATGAATTCATGTAGACAGTTTCGATTTCTTACTACCTTTTGGGAGGGTGGCACAGTAGGGAACGTGAAGGTATCATTATTGTATGAAAACTGCTGAACAGGGAATACCTGTGTGGTAAACAACTCCTTAAACTGCCTTAGTGCATCCGAGATAAGGGAGTCCATTGTTTATTGTACCTGAAACCTGTTTCCAATACAAGGATTATACACGCCTTGCTTAAGAAGGAACGATAATAGCGTGTAGCTTTGAACATACCCTCACAGCTCTGCGGCTTGTCCTTCATTTGTAACTGTATCCTAGACAAAGATGATTCTCCCTGACTCCAACAAAAAGATGCAAAGATTCTGATAATGACTGAAAAGTCTTAGTTTCTGCATGTTTATGTGTAAATGAGGCTGACACTAACACAGGGTGGATGTTTAATGCATATTCGATGCAAGAGTGGGTGAAAAAGAAACACAGACTCCGCCAGTAGGGATTAATGAAAACATTTTCCCAGAGGCAGGCAAAGAAACAATGTCTCAGGACTCCATTTTTTATTAGTGCCCTAAAATTGGGTTAATAAGATCAGGAATTTGGAGAAAGAGACAAAATGCACACCTCGGAAAATGGACTCGGGACAGAGGTTAGCGGAGTCCAAAGTGACACATTCATGTTTCAATTCAAAACAGCCATAAATGAATTTGTCTAACTAGGAGCACGTGAGAGGCAAGAACATTGGATTTAATATCTACTTGTGCTACTAACTAGCTTTATGGTTTTTGACACATCATGCCATTCTCCTGAGCCTGTTTCCCCCTTTATAAAATGAATACACCTCATAGGGCTTTATTGGAATTAAATACTTAAGGCTGAGCGGGGCAGCATTACACCTATAATCCCAGAGGCTTGTGAGGCTGGGGCAGGAGGATCACAAGTTCAAAGCCAGCCTCAGCAACTTAGTGAGGCCCTAAGCAACTCAGTGAAACCCTATCTCTAAATAAAATATTTTTTAAAAAGGGCTAGGAATGTTGCTCAGTGGTTAAAGACACCTGGGTTCAGGGCTGGGGCTGTAGCTCAGTGGTAGAGCACACATCTCACATGTGTGAGGCCCTGGGTTCGATCTCAGCACCACATAAATAAAATAAAAAGGTATTGTGTCCACCTACAACTAAAAAATATTTTAAAAATAAAAAAATAAAAATAAAAATAATTAAATACTTAATATAGTTTGGGGTCTTAAATGTGCCCCAAAGGTCCATGTGTCATTGGTGTCATTGGCAATTGGTGAAAACTTTAAGAGGTGGTACCTAGTGAATGGTCTTCTATCATGGAAGGCATGTCCTCAAAGGAGACATGGTTAGAGCCCCTTCTCTCTCTTTGTCATCCCTGGCCATGAAGTTAATGACTTTGTTCCACTACACACCCTTGCCATGATGTGCCATCATAGGCCCAAAGCAACAGGACCAGTCATGGATTGAACCTCCAAAACTGTGAGCCAAAATAAACCTTTCCTCTTTGTAAGTTGATTATCTTAGGTATTTTTGTTATAGCAACAGAAAGCTATCCACCAGAAAACTGGGATCAAAACTATGACTAAACTTCATGATGTGGAAGAGACTTTGGAACTGATATTCAGGAAGTATTTTGAAAAGTTTGGGGAAACAAGTTAGAGAAAGTCAAAATGCTATAAGTGGAGTTTAACAGGCAGTTCTGGTAAAGGCTCAGAAGACCATAATGCTGATATGTGGATAGTAAAGGCTGGGCTGATTGGGTTTCACTGGGAAATGAGGATTCTACTGAGAACTGGACTCAAGGACACTTTGTTAAACTGAGGCAAAGAAGTTGGACGCACAGCATCCATCCCCTGAAATTTTGTGAGAGGTTGAGCGGACTACTCTACCTGGTGGAGGGAATTTCAAGGTGGCACAGTGAGAATCAGAAGCAAAGAGGAGCAGAGGGGAACATGAGGAAAAACTTGAAGTTTCCTAAAAGAAGCAAGTTTGAGCTCTGTCCAAGGTGGGCACAGTTGCAGTTGTAATGCCCTTCAGAGAAGCCAAGTACTTTTTTTTTTTTTTCTTTTTTGTACCTGGGATTGAACTCAGGGGCGCTTAACCCCTAAGCCACATCCCAACTCTTTTTATATTTTTATCTTGAGGTAGGGCTTCGCTAAGTTGCTTAGGGCCTTCCTAAACTAGCTCTGAACTTGTGATCCTCCCGCCTCAGCTTCCAAAGCTGCTGGGATCATAGGCGTGGGCCGCTGCCTCTGGCCGAAGCCAAATATTTTGCATTGGGATGATAAGAAAGAGGCCTTGAGCACTTTTTGGGAATCAGCAAGACCCCACCCATCACATTTTCTACCACAATTCCTTTCAGTAAGGGAACGTTTACTCTGTACTATTGAATGTTGGAAGTATGCAACTTTCTTTTTGATTTTTATAATAGTTCACAGCTCGGAGTTTGCCTGAGTCTAGAGGAGACTTTGGACTTGGACATTGGAGCAATTCTGGAACATACAAGATTTGGGGGACTCTTGAAGATGAACTGAATGTGTTTGGCATCATGAGATGGACATGAGCCCTTGGGGAAAGGGCAGAACACTATGCTGGAGTCCTAAATGTGCTTCAAAGGCCCATGTGTTAAAGGTTTATCCCCCGGCTTGGTGGTATTGGCAGGTGGTAGAAACTTTGGAAGGTGGGGCCTAGTGGAAGGTCTTCCAATCACCAGGGTCATACACTCAAAGGAGACAGTGGGACCCCAGCTTTTCCCTTTCTCTCTTTATGGTTCCTGGCCATGAGATGAATGATATTGTTCTACCACATGCCCCTGCCATGATGTGCCATCACAGACCCAAAGCAACAAGGCCAGTCATGGCTCCAAAACTGTGAGCCAAAATAAACCTTTTCTCTTTATAAGTTGATTATCTCAGGTATTTTATTATAGAAACAGAAAGCTAATTAACACAATACTACATATAAGCACCTGTAAAGTTGAGCCTGGCATATTTATTCACTCAACAAATACTTAACTGCCAGGTACTAGGGAAAAGACTGCAAAAAAAAAAGACAAGATCAGCTCTTGAAGAGCTTACAGATGAGTGAGAAAGACATACAAATAAATGAGTACTGATATACTTAGGAATGGTGAAAGACGAAGAATGTCTAAATCAGATTGGGGAACCCAGGAAAACTCCCTTGTGGGGCAAGTGCTTGAGCTGAGATTTGAAGAGGAGAACTACATAGAAAAATAGGAAGGTTGTTTTAGACCAAGCAGCAGCATGTGCAGAGGTAAAATGAGGTGAAACAGTAACCAGGGAACTCTGGGAGTCCACTATGGCTGGAGCAAAGGTTGTGTGTGGAAGAGAGCAGCAGATGCGGCAAGAGAGGCGACAGAGGCCACATCTTGAAGCGCCTGGGGTGCTATGCTTAAAGAAAGTGAACCTGACCACATAAAGCATAGAAAAACAACTGGAGAGTTTTAAGGAGGGGGAGTTGAAATCAGGTTAATATTTAAAAAGAACACTGTGGTCCAAGGTGGAGAGAGCCTGCAGCAGGAAGTTCAGTTTAAGGGCCCTATCATAATCCAGACTAGAAAAGCATGAGAGTCGGAGCTCACGTAGTGGGAACAGGGAGGAGGTGAGGATCTGAGAGCCATTTGTGAGACAGGACTAGCAGAGCTGGAGTCGAGGGCAAGCAGTGAAAGGAAAGAAGGTGTCTAAGATGATTCCCGTCCAACTGGGTGGATGAGCGGCACTGGCCGGGGTGGAGATCACAGCAGATCGGAGCTGGGATGGCAGTGTGTGTGTGTGTGGGCACCACGCTGCCATTTAGCCGGTCTCAACTCTGAGTCATCTGGGTAGAGACATCCGCGAAATGATTGAGCATGTGGATCTGGACTGAAAGCATGGCTTACGAAGAGTGGCTAAGAGTATCCCTGTTCACAGTGCCTTTTATTCTAGGGACAATTCCCACCTTGTTTAACTGAGTACGTGGCCACCTGGAATAAAAACTACATTTCCCAGTTGCTCTTGCAACGCATTATGGTCATCTGATTAAGACGAGTGGCCTAGACACTGACACCTAAGTGACGTGGTGTGCACGGAGATCTAAAGCCTTACTGAAGGTTCAGCCCTGCACCCCTTCCTGTGCATTGTCCCTACATTTTGCTGCCTGGAAGACAGAGGCGGCCACCTTGGACGTAAGGTTGAGACCATTTATATAAGAACCAGAGAGTAGGATCCTAGGCAGGGCCATTGCCTGGCACTAATCCAGGAGAGACCATTCTCAAGGAACGTGTGACTAATACTTCCTGGAGTCGCGTGGCACTCAGGCTTTTTTTTTTTTTTTCTCGAGAAAGATGATGATTCAAAACTTCCTTTTTTTGAAGCTTTTAGACCTCTGGTATTTTAGTTGTATCTCCCTTGCAGCAAAATCTCATCCTAAATCACATAGGGAGTCATCAACCACTGGAGGAAGCTAAAGCCACAGAAAAGGGTCAGGTCACCCAAGGACCCTGCAAGGACAGATGATGACAACGAAGGCTGGAGGGCAGAGCTGGAAGTGTCCCTCTTACCCTCTCCAGCTGTTCTAAAAGGGGCCTTTACCATTCATTCTTCTCTTCCCCTCCCCCACCCCCATGACGCCAACTGTTCTGCCATCACGGTCTGTCACAGCCTTTCTCACTCTAACCATGAAGAATCCCAGGTGGGTGCAGTTGGGTGTGGGCTGAGAAAAGCAACAGCAATGATTTTTTAATAGTTTTATTGAGTTATAATTCACACACTATATAATTCACCCATCTGAAATGCACGACCCAATATCTTTCACTATTGTGGGGAGTTATTCAGCAATCCTCCCAATCTAATTTTAGAACATTTTTGCCCCGTAAAAAGAAATGGTTTTCAATGTCCATTATAAGCAGTCGATCCCATTCCATGGCAATGATTTTTTTTTTTAAACTGTTGTCATTGCTGGTTCTTTTCAAATCTGAAGTAAACCAACTTCACTTCTCTGATTAATGCTGAAAGCATTCCCTAAGTAGTCTTTGAATGGAAGCAATAAGTTACTACAGTAGGACAATGACGTTGTTTTCTTTTTAACTGTTTATTTAGAAATGATTTCAAACTTACAAAAATATTGCAAGAATACTGTATGCCCTTCACCCAGATTCCTCAAGTAAAAATCTTGTTACTGTGTATAAAGTACTAAAAAATTGTGCCACATTTGTCTTTTGTTCTCTGGAAATTTATATACATTATTTTTCTGAACAACTTAAGAGGAAGTTGCAGACATAATGACCCATTATCTTTTCATACTTTAGCATGCAGAATGGAAAAACAGGGACATTCTCCAACAGAAGTATAACACAAACTTTGATACAACGTTAACATCCAATTAGTAAACAACATTAAAATTTTTACCATCTATCAGAATAGTTTCCTTCATGGGTCCGGAATCCAATCCAGGGTCACACAGTGCATTTGTTTGTCATGTCTCCTTGGTCTCATTTGATCATTTAATTTGGAACAGTTCCTCGGCCTTACTTGTCTTGACATTTTCCAAAAGTACAGCCAGTTATTCTGTAGAATATTACTCAGTTTGGGTTCGTCTGATGGTTGCTTGTGATTAGGTTTAGGCCACACATTTTTGGCAAGAACACCACAGAGTGATGTTTTGTTCTTCTCTGCATAGTACGCATCATGTCGATTTGAACCATTACTGGTGGTGTTAAATTTGGTCACTTAGTTAAGATTATGTCTGCCAAGTTGGTCTAAAGAAAAGTTGATTAGTGTCTTGTACTTATTAACAAGGAATTAATAACTGTGATTTAAATACCCTGTTTCTCATCAAACTCTCATCTGTTGACTTTGCATCTATTGGGAATTCTTGCCTAAATCAATTTTTATTATCATGGTGATTTTTCTAACTCCATCTTTCTTTCTGTGCTCATTATTATACTGGGAGGTAGACTTTTCTCTTTCGGAAAAGTTTTCTCTTTTGGAAAAATTGATGCTACTTGGGACTCTTTTTATTTATAACACATTATAATACATTATTCTTTTTTCATATTTTATTGGTATATTATAATTGTACATAATGGTGGGATTCATGGTTACATATTTGTACATGCACTGTAATATACTGTCTTGATATTTATTTTAACTCTTAATTGTCCTCAATTTGGCCTATGGAAGCCACTTCAAGCTTTTCCTTGTGTCCTTTTGACCTGTTTGTATCATTGCTGAGCGGTACCTTACTTTCTGGAAAAACAAGCTATTTGGGCTCATCTTGTCCATTCCCTAATGCTGGCCTATCTATGAGGTTCCTATGGCTACTGTAACAGATGACCACAGATCTGGGACTCCGTTTGTGGCTAAAACCCTCCAACCTCTTCTTCTGAGGTCACATTGCCTCCTCCTCTTCCGTCTATAATCTCTCTTGTTTCCATCTAGGGATCTTGGGCTCATTGTCTCTGTTCAGTAAAGACCTAAAGAACAGGACACAGAGATAGCAAGGAAACAGCAGCCTCATTGCAAAAGCGACAGTAACAAACATCTTGGAAGAGAAGGGGCCCTGGAGCCAGGAGTCCAGTAGGGGAGTTCTGAGTTGATCTTTTTATGGTCTCCAGATTTGCTTCCTATCCTTATCCCCACCCCACCCATCTCTGCTCTCCTCACTATAATTCACTGGTGTCTCCCGTGTCCATGTGTCCATTTTAGATTTCCACTGGATTCCCTGCTCAGGAGCATGAATATGAAAGTGTCGTCTGACTGGGTCCCCAACTTGTGTCCACGAGCACTTTCATCAACCAGGAAGTTGCCCTATTAGAAGACTCTCGCCAGGCTCCTTTGTCCTGGACCTGCCCCTGACTTCCTACCACCTTGCCCTGGCCTCTTCCACCCTTCTCCATCTCCCTCACTCTGTCTCTCTAAAGACATCTAGGACCCACCCAGAAAATCCAGGATAAGTTCTTCATTATAAAATCCTTAATCACATTTGCAAAGACATTTTTCCAAATGAGGTGACACTTACACATTCCAGGCAGGGATCAGGATGTGGACGTCTTTGAGTGGACCAGTTTTAAGCCTCCCACACCCTGGAATCAGTCTTTTCTTGAAGGAACCATTTTTCCTTTTAATGGAGAAGTGCAGTTAGAAGGTGAGGTGTGAACCACAGGGATCCTCATTGCTACTTTGGAGTCTTTATACTTCCAGGCACTCTGGGAATAAATAGAGCCAGGAACTTAATGTACAGATATATACGTTCATGTATGTATCTAAATATATCCATACAGAATCTACGTAAATCTATGTTAATTAATTTGTCTATCGATTTACATTAAAACCCAGGAGTTCACACTAATACCTTCAATTCTAATCCAGCACTGTGGGGCTTATTTTAGACTTCCTGCTTTCTATGTTTGTAACTCAAGTATAGATCTCTCCAGCAGCGAGAGACCTGGCTCCTGCTATGCTCAATACGTGTATGTATTTGCTCGGTTCCCCTGTAGCCAATCTCCTGGCACTCCCACTGAAGCCACTCAGCCCCGCTGATGCCAACCACACTGACTACAGGTGACGAATCCCATCAGCCCTGGGGAAGAAGGGCAGATAGGTTGGTCTAGAAAAGAGGTACCATGCGATTTTATTAGAGAAGCAAAATTGTCTATGTTGAAGGCAAACCTTTCTTCCATTGAGCTCAAAGAACCTGTTTGTGAGCTCACAGTTGTTATGCTCAGAGAGATGTCCTCAGAAATGAGAGAATGACTTTTATAATCCAACATCCTCAAGAGCTTCCATCACAAAGGCTTAGATGACAGTGAAAGGTTCAGAAATCCCTGAAACAGCATCCGTGTTCACATTTCATGCTGCATTTTTTTCATTCTTTAATAAAATGTGAATTGCTAGACATGCCGAATCTTAAATTGCTTATAGACATGAATTTTTTTTTCAGTTGAATGAACACCTTTATTCTTAAATCCCCTAGGAGATCGTAGGGAGAGCAAATTTAAAATCTACTCAGAGACAATAGCAGATGATTTTGTCCCTCACTAACTCCCTTTCTGATACTATTAGTAGGAGGAAGGGTGGAATTTAGCAGTGTCATTTAAATCATCCTAGACAAACACTGGATTTATATTTCTACTCTGTAATATTATTGTAATACCTAAAGTGGTTCTCCTATGGGAAAATAGAGATCAGGCAGTGGGGTGGCCACAGGGGGAAATATGCAGATAAGAATGCATTTGGTTGACTCTCCCAGACACCATTCTTTTCCTTCTCTGGATAAAAAAATAAAATTAAATGAAAAGTGGGGAGTAAGGATCTCTCTCTCAGCCATCGCCATCCCTGAGCTGCTTAAGCATTAATAACATTCCAAAAATGCAACAGACTTTGTTTTTGCTGCAATCGCGTATGCCAGGCATCTGGGGTGAGATGAGGAAAATGGAAACCTGAAAGTCTCTGAAACTGTGGGGTAATCACGGTAGCTTCTGGGAGCAGGGACTGGAGGTTCACTTTCCTGCGTCGATTACAAAGGTTCGGAAAATCAAAGGGAGGACAAGGAAAAGGAAAAACTAGTTTCTCTGGCTACTACACATCAGTGTTCTAAAAAGCAAGATCTATGCTTGGACCCAAAGGCAGTGACAGACAGGTTTGCAATAACTAAGGGTCCTCATATGTGGTGTGACCAGGAAGCAGGAATTTCCCCAGTTCCACACCACTTATTTAAACAATTTAAGGAGTCGAATCCTCTCCAAAGTGGCCACCCAGCAAGCACAGTTCCAAGGACAGTGTGGTCCTGTGGAGCATTTTGGAAACATCTTTTGAAGTTAACTTCAGAGTCACTTAACGAACCGCAAAAAAATTTTAGGCTCGTGACTATAGCAACAATTTTTTCCCACCCCCAAACTGCCAGCTACTTATTATTCACTTTTACACTCCTAATTTGACTTTAAGAGACTTGTCTGGTTTTTTTTTTTTTTTTTAACCACTCTCAGAGATCTTTCAATGCTATTCAAAAGACATGTCATTAGTGACAGTTACAGTATTAATAACTATTTACTGGGCTACCTGGGATGTACAGACACTTGACATTCATTTTCTCTTATTCTTTTACTCATTTACCAATGAAGAAACTGAGGCTCAGAAAGAGATTTTTTCAAATGTGGCCAAGGTGGCAACAGTTAAAAAGTGACAAAACCTGGTTTGTGGCAGGTCACCTGCCTCCAAAACTCATACTTTTTTCTTGTGCCACACTATGTAAGAACCCCACAACTTTTTTTGAGCAATATGCCCGGATGCCCCAACATGGCCATTTCAAAGGCACAATGCTAATTCATTGCACAAATTTTTGTTTTGTTTAAAGTCAGCTTCATTATTCCATTGGTCACATCTCATATTTTATTTTGCAAAAGAAAATGTCTACAACTGAAAATGTTAACAGGAAATTACCCATGAGTTAACATGGAAAATGTTAATATTACCGTTTAGAACAATGATTCTCAGGAACTGGAGGTGGGGGTAGGAGTTGGGGCGTCCACACACACACTCCAGAATCTCAAGGGAGCTGGGTTGGAGGCCTGGCTTGAAGACAAAGTAGTGCTTTCTTTTTGTGCTTTCGTTCCCCCTGATATTTAATTTATATTGAATTTCAGAAAATGAGATTTTAAAATCTATCAAAGGACATAGGATTTTTAAAGTTTGTAAAATACAAGACTGACATAATTTGCTTTGGTGTTGTACATATCTTTGCTTTGATACAAGAAAACTCTTGACAAATAAAAGCTAGAGATACTGAAGTAAAAAAAAAAAATCCTTCAATGTTTATTGTTCAACAACCCAGTGCAAATCCTCCTTATTATGCTTCCTCCCAAAACAATTCTTATTGTTTGGAGAAGAGAGGTGGGGAGAGAAGCCACTGCCTCTGGGCACATTTTGAGGATGCAGCGTGAGGCTGCAGGAGCTACGGATCCTGAAGCTGCTTTTGTCTTGACCAGGACCCTGCTGGTGAGATGCAGCGGCTTCTGCACATCTGTTCAGGAGACAGTTGTGAATGGCCAGGATGCTTTCTGAGCCGATTGGTCACCACTGTATACACAGTTGGGCGTCAGCAATAGCTCCATTTTCACTAGCCTATTGTTTGGTTAAAGAATTTGAGTCTGTGACCTTGTACCTTAAGAGTCTGGGCATTGCTTGGTGAAATGCCACATTTGAAAAGCACTGTGAGCTCAGGCACTTCAGTGCCGTCCCCATTCTGCTCAAGTACTTCCATCCCAGCTTTCCTCTGTATTCTTCTTTTTTTCAATCATATGTGATGGTTGTAAGATTCACAGGCTCCAGGGACCACAGCTGTTTGATTTACTTGCATACACTCAGCATATAGCTGGTGTATAAGACTCAGTGAAGAATCCAAAAGCTCCTTCTGTATCCTGCAAGGGCCTCTGAGAGGTCATTGTCCAAATCTCATCTGAGTCTTTGGGTTGAATTACAAGGCGAGCCCATTTTCAATGACGTCTGGGAGTGTGGGCCACACCAGGCCCTTCTGATTGCCATTTGGAAAGCAAACCACTGCTGACCCTTTTCTACTGCCCATGAGCAGAGGCCGCCCCAGCATGCTGTAAGGACATAGGCACTTTGGCACACACCAGCCTTGAAAGGCTCACCCATCCCTTCCCTGGAAATGCAAAATCTGTATTTTTACCCCCTCTGGCTAAACATATGGGGCTGGGCCCTCCTGGGGCAGAAACTGGGGAGAAGTGGAACCCTGGACAGCAGCCAGTGTCACCAGTATGGTCTGCAGAGGCAGTTCTCCAGAGGTGGTCCTTGATTCAAGCCAGAGGCCAGCCCCAGCATGAGCCCAACAGGAGGAGACCAGCTGTAAACTGGGAACTGATATGGTCTGCAGGGAAGAAGGGAATGCCAAAGCTGGAGAGAGACTGGAACAGGAGGCAGCAGGGACAGAGCCAGGAGTCAGCATGAGACAAGGTCCCGGATGGACAGGGACTCTTCAGGTCAGTCCCATCTGTGCCACTGTTTTGACACGGAACAGGCGCTATAGTCGTATTTTCTGGATTATAAAATGGCCCACCCTGGGGTATTTGAAGGATAGAAATCAAACAGCCTCCACTGAGGCCACTGAGATCAGAGTGAGGGCACAAGACCCTGGTTATCATGCAAACCACCTGGGGAGCTTTGAAACCCTTGGATGCCAGGGTCCACCCCTAGAGATCCCCATTGAATTGGTCAGGAGAGGATCCCAAGCACCAGAGGCTTTTAAAAGCTCTTCAAGTGATTCTAATGTGCAGCCAGGGGTGAGAACCACTGGCCTAGCAGATCGAGCAATGGTGAATGTCAAGCAGGGTGAAGGTTATCCACTTAGTTCCTTACCCCACAGCCTAGGACTCTCACTGGTTCAGCTCATCCTAGGTACTGGGACCTAGTCCTGGCCATTGCTAGTCCGGAGAAATGTAAGGAAACTGATTTCAGTTAGGTGAGTGAGTTTACTGGAACAGCCCCCTCCACTTTCTCCTTTTGGAAACAAGACTCTTCCCCAAATCAGTTGAAGACTGATTGCCTTACATTGTAAGCTGGATGGTGGAATTAGAGTGTAATACAGTAGTTTAACTTTAGGCTAGAGTTGCTAGCAGCAAATAAATGCAGGACACTTAATTAAAGTTTAATTTCAAATAAACAATAATAATTCTTTTTTATGCCTTGGGAAGAATTTAGGATATATTTATACTAGAAATACATTTATCTGAAATTAAAATTTAACACAGAGTATCTTGTATTTTATCTGCAATCCCACTTTAGACCCAAATGCTATGTTTGAATTTAAGAGGATGATTAACTTTCTGTGATGGAACAGAAAGGACTGGGTTACTCTGTATGAGTATAGTTCTTGATTGTCCAGAGCCATCCGAATTAGCACTAGTTTTGCCCATATAATGAATAGTGCTCCCTCCACTCTCAAAAGTGTCTATCTTGAATGATAAGTGACATGGTCATCCTGTGCCTGGTGCTCAGGCTATGAATATTTGTTAAGTCCTCTAAAACAGATAATCTCTGGTTTTCTTTCTGGAAGCCTGAAGTGACACAACGTGAACTCCTGGGCAGTTCCTGTTAAACCCGTTGTAACTCGCTGACTCACTGTTCCCTTTCCTGACTGGCGGAGTGGACCCAGGCCACCCAGAGGCCTGCAGGAGGTTGGCATGACTAACGCCTCTAGGCCATGAGCAAGCCTGCACCCTGCTAGAGTGGCAAGCTCGGTAAGGTTTATTCTCCTTTGGAGGAGGAAACTCTTCTTAACCACTGGATCTGGAGACTAAGGGACACATCAGTGAAGCAGCGTTTGTATTTACCTACGACAGTCGTCTTTAATCTGCCTGTGAAGGATCACTTGGCTAGAGGAAAAAGAATGTGCCCTCAATTCTGTCTTTGGAGCTAGTAAATTAGTCTTTCACCAGCTGAAAGCGCTGGGCACTACACTGACTCTGCTATTTGTTCCTTTCTATCACTCTGCCCGTTGGTGTCCCTCTAACTATAGTGGCCTGACCACAGATCCCGCCTTAGGCAGCTCAGAAAAATCAGCCTAGATTCACATTTGTTCAGACTTCCTCCCGTGTGCACGCCCCACCCATTACCGAATAGCATGTACTGACTGGGCGCTTGGCTGTGCAGGTGGCTCCCGGTAGCAGCCTCAGTGGCCTCCTTGCTTTGGTCACCAGACTTCTCTGGTTTATTCAGTTTGCACCCCCCCGCAGGTTCCTCTGCTTGACTTAGGACTCTGCAGATCCCCGAGTTATGGCTTCTTAAAGCTCTAAGATGCATGAGAGATATACCCTCCATTACTTGCGCTCTCTAGGGACTCCTCAGGTCTTACACTTGAACCCTCAGCACTCTGGCTCCCTTCCTGCCACTTAACTGGAAGCAACCCTCTGTGTGGGTAATTCACAGCACAGACAGGTTACTCAATTGTCCCAGATCTCACCAGCTTGGAAGTTCCATACATACATACTTCTTGCCCAGCATCACAGTTAGTTCAGCTTTCCTGGTCGGTGTGTCAGCATCCTGAAAAGAAATAAGAATTCGAATGAGTCCTTGCAGACCAGTCAGTCGATCCCCACACTTGTCGGTCTCTAAACTACACCTGGTTAAAGTGGATGCTGGCCTTCCTGCTGATACCTGGACAATCTAGGAAGGCCAAAGGAGAAAAAGGAACCCCAGTTCCAAAAATTTTAATTATTATCTTAGACCCACTTGCTGATCTTTAATTTGCCAGACTGAATGCTCTTGGGGGTATCTACGTTTTTGCAAAGATCAGGATGGACAGTGACAGGGAAGGACTTCCCAGATCACTTCAGGGAAGCAGTGTACCCAACCTCTTCATATGGGCCATGCAAAGCTCCTGCTCTGAGCTGCCAGACAACCCAATGCTGAGCGCTGTCTGCATGACTGGATCTCCATGGATCTCCTGTTCCCCAATCCCTGCTGTGTATTCCACCCACCTTCTGCAACACCACCTGTCACTCTGGCTGGATTGTCCCAACGGTGAATGAATGCCAGTTCCCCAGTGCCCACTCCATTCTCTGTGAGCAAGGAGACTCCCTGACTTGGCCACTTCTTGCTGAGACTGCTGTTAAGCATCTGGCTACCTTGGAGGTTTAGGTTTGGCCTTTCCAAATACTCACAGTCAAATACCTACTAAACTTCCACTTTAGCGGTATGCTGGACAGAAAAAAGAAAGCAGATACATAGAAAAGAGGAGGTGCCTGGGGACAGCAGTGTAAATATACCAAATAAACCTGGTTCCTGATAAACTTTCTCTGTGCCCTCTCCTCTTATCACCACTTCATAGAGGCTGTAACATGGTGACCCAAACCCCACTGTAGAACTGAAAATAGAAAAGCCAATACAGAGTTTTCCTACCTTAAGATGACTTACAATATTAAACCTTTAAAAAATGTAAGCATAGTGTTCTTCAATATTAAACAAAAAAAATGGGGGGCTGGTGTTGTGGCTCAGTAGTAGGACACTTGCCTAGTCCGTGCAAGGCCCTGAGTTCAATCCTCAGTACCATATAAAAATAAATAAATAAAATAAAGTATTGTGTCCAACTACAACTAAAAAATAAATTTAAAAATGGAATTGGATTAAGCAGATATTAAAAAGTAATTTGTTACAAAAATTGTAACATATACATTTTCTTTTATAGTGCTGAGAATCAAGCCCAGGGTCTTGATACTTTCAGGCTGGGTATGGTAGCAGAAGCCTGTAATTGGAAGGCTGAGTCAGAAAATTGCAAGTTTGAGGCCAGCCTGGGCAATTTAGGGAGACCCTGTCTCCAAAAATTGAAAAAACAAACAAAACGTTGTAGTGTTCTTCAAAATGGCCCAATCTCACTTTCACCCAAGGGGCTATAGGTCTATGAATTGTTTAGATATAGGAACCAACTGAGGAGCATATCAAATTAATTCTGGGATACCAAACACTAAATAACTGTAACATACACCTAAAATACATTGACAAATAAATTTTTTAAAAAAGAAACTAACATTAGGTTGCAGAATTTTCCAGTATATTTAAGAGTGTCATGTAACTGACTGTTTTGATATATTAAGGGGAAAGTCACAAAAAAAAAAAAAGTTAAGCCTAACAGTCAAAGTAATAATAAAAAAGAAAATGACGAGCCAGGCATTGTGGCGCACACCTGTAATCCTAGCTACCGGGGAGGCTGAGGCAGGAGGATGACAAGTTCCAGGTCAGCCTGGCAACTTGGTGAGACACTGTTTCCAAAAAAAAAGCACTGAGATGTAGCTCAGTGGTGGGGCACCCCTAGGTTCAATACCCAGTACCACAATAAATAATTTTTTTAAGTGAAAAAAAAAAAACCACAATTTTTTTGTAGTTGTAGATGGACAACATGCCTTTATTTTTTATTTTATTTTTTTATGTGTTGCTGAGGATTGAACCCAGTGCCTCACATATGCGAAGCAAGCACTCTGCCACTGAGCTATAGCCCTAGCCCCAAAACCACAATTTTTTAAGTGAAAAAAAAAAAAAACTGAAACCAAAACCAAGGAAATAGCCCACAGTCCACCAGGCTTTCTCATAACTCTCCCACTCTCAGCTCCTAATTACATTTTCCTTTTTCCTGATCAAAATCTGGATTAAGGAGTGTTCCAGCTGGGTGGATGCCCAGGGCATCAATTAATAAGTAGGCAGTGAAACATCAATAGAATACATTGCCTATACGGTGTCAATTAATGCAGGTCTCCACAAGAGAATTTCTTATACAACGGGCTAAGATGTAGCCAGTTGTACTCCCATCAAACTAGATAGTGATCTGATATGTGAATTTGAAATATTCCTCTCCCAATGAATAAATAGTGAATAAATATTTCAAAAGTATTGGTCTAAAGAGGGGCTACATTATTAGCTTTCCTGACCTGTTTTGGTCAAGTCCTGCCCACCTGTCCCTGTCAGCATCATGGCCCTCAGCTGGCTTTCTCCATATCCCAGCTATTATCAAAATTCCTCTGAGTTAATCTCTTTTTCATTTGATGTCCTGGTTAATACTCAGGAGGTATTTAAAGTAACAGAACATAATACATGGAATTGGCCTAGTAGAGTTTCCCAGTGCCCCCTCTTGGGGAAGATGGCCACCGTTTTAGAAGGAGGCAAGGCAACTGGTTAGATTTTTCCATTATTTTATGGGACTCAGACAATACACCTACAAAGGCTGGAGACTTAGAGCACTTTGTAAAAAATTTCAGGCAGGATTCTGCACATGTTGGCTGCTTCTTGAAGCTTTAATAATGTCTTAAAAAGAAATGAACTTTCATCTAAGCTGGACCATCTGAAAGCAGAATGAAAAAACAGACAACTTTAAATACAGACTCTTTTGCATAACTAAAAAATCATGCACCTTTTGAGACCAGTGGTATGCTTCTGTAATCCCAGCAATCCGGGAGGCTGAGACAGGAGAATTGCAAGTTCTCATCGTCAGCAACTTAGCAAGGTCCTAAGCAACTTAATGAGATCCTGTCTCAAAATTAAAAAAAAAAAAAAAAAAAAAAACAGGCTAGGAATGTAACTTAGTGGTAAAGCATTCCTGGGTTTAATCCCAGTACAAAAATAAAAAATGCATCTTGCAGAATTGTAGCCAAATAGTAGCCAAATCAGCCAAAATTTCTGGTTTAATCTCAATGACTGTGAATAAGGTCAGGGATGCTAGATACAGAAGAACCATAAGACTAAGGTTTGGAAAAGCCAAAGTAATAGAAGGGACATGGTTGCCTATGCCAATTCTAGGTAGTCAGAGGCACCTATATAACATAGTGTCCCTGTTGTGTTAAAATATATGGAGTGGGGCTGGGGATGTGGTTCAAGCGGTAGCGCGCTCACCTGGCATGCATGCGGCCCGGGTTCGATCCTCAGCACAACATATAAACAAAGATGTTGTGTCCGCCGAAAACTAAAAATATATATATATATATATATATATAGAGAGAGAGAGAGAGAGAGAGAGAGAGTGTGTAATGGCATAACTAAATATTATAGTACCAAAATATTATAGTACCAGGGAAAGGGTAGTGAAGCAGACCACTGAGGGTGCAGGCAATAAAAGGGTGCATTGTCAGTAGAGAATTTTAAAATATTAACAGACGTCTATACCAGTTTGGCATCATCTATGCTCATATGCTCTAATATAGACTATTACTATAGAAATTGTAAAAGTCAAGGAAAGAGAATTTGAGTTTCTTGAATTTTGTCATTCTATGTGATGTTTTGGAGTGTTTATTTGTGCTTAAAATTGAGAAAATAATGAACCAGAATGAACAGCAAGGTGTAATACGATTGTTGACAAGTAAAAACTTTAGTTCATACATGAAACATGTTATAGATTTTGAAAATTTTTAAAACTGAAATTTATTTTCCATTTTTGGTTATTAATTATTTAAAACTGAAAAATAAATCAAGATAATGAAAAATGACATTTTAATGATTTAGCAATTTAATAATTTAAATTGAGCCTTTTGTAAACATTTCAGTTTTATTAATATCCATGTATTAGTTACTAGACAATTATGTTCATAAAATATTATGACATATCAAAGGATCAAAGTTTAAATTACCAGATAGATATAAACACTTCTACCATTTTCTTTTTTGGTACTAACAACATTGTATTTATTCATTCATTTATGAGATGGGGGTTTCACTATGTTGCCCAGGCTGCCTTTAAACCCCTGGATTCAAGAGATCTTCCTACATAAAAGGGAAATGTTTTCTGATAAAAACAAATATTTAGTACAGGTTCTTGACAAAATAATTACAAAATGAGTGTTGTTTGTAAAATAACAAAATAAGCTAGAGAGATAAATTTATCATGTTTTAAATTAGGTTTGTGAGTAGACAGATATAAAGTTCTATTTTAAATACAAAATTTATGAAAATAAATACTTTTATATCAGAGAGAGAGAGAGAGAGAGATCTTCCTGCCTCAGCCCCCTGAGTAAACTATAGGTGCATGCCACTGTGCTGGCCTCATTTTATTTTACATTTTTACTGGTATGATTACATCTATGGAGTTCAACAAAGAAAAATTTTACTTCCTGCATTTGTCTCCTCCTCCTCCTCCTCCTCCTCCTCCTCCACCACCACCTTCTTTTTGGTACCAGGGAGGGAAACCAGGGACATTTAACCAAGCAACCAACAAGTACAGAATCCTGCCTGAAATCTTTTATAAAGTGCTCTAAGTCTCCAGCCTTTGTAGGCGTATTATCTGAATCCCATAAGACAATGGAAAATCTAACCAGTTGTCTTGCCTCCTTCTAAAACAGTGATCATTTAATCACTTAACCAGCCCTTTTTAAATTTTTTTATTTTGAAACAGGATCTCACAAAGTTGCTTAGGACCTAAGTTGCTGAGGCTGGCTTTGAACTTGCAATCCTCCTGTCTCAGCCTCCTGAGCTACTGGGATTACAGTTTTGCACCACCGCCCCCAGTTCACTTTCTGCATTTCTATTGTGATTATTATTACTATTTTTTAATTTCACAATATTAATAAAACTAATGTCATTGTATAGAGGACAAGAATGTTTAGAATAATCTGGGCTTCAAATTTAGTTGTGTGTCAAATAAATTGGTAACATGGAAACTCAGTGATAGGTACATTGGGATTTATTAAACTATGTTCTCTACTTCCCTAGGGTTTTTTCATAGTAAGATTTTTTTTTGTTTTTGTACTGGGGATTGAACCCAGGGGCACTTATCCCCTGAGCCACACTTCCAGCCCTTTTTTGTATTTTATTTAGAGATGGCATCTTGCTGAGTTGCTTGGTGCCTCACTAATTTGCTGAGGTTGGCTTTGAACTCGTGATCCACCTGCCTCGGCCTCCCGAGCCACTGGGATTACAGGCATGCGCCACCACACCCAGCTCATAATAAAAATTTTAAAAGTGAAATTATAAATGTCTGAAGTGATAGATACACCAATCTCTCTTATCTGATTTTTACACCTTGCATAAGTGTATTGAACTATCACACTGTGTCCCATAAATATGTACAATAATTATATATGAATTAAAATATTCTTTAAATAGGAAAAGAAGCTTTAGAAATTGCAGAGCTCACATACAAGCCATGAAGGGCATGTATCTGGAGGAGTTTGAGGGCCAGGATTATGAAGGTAGTCAGCAGTGCGATGAAACAGTAAACAGATGAGATCTGAGTAAATTCCTGGAGAGGTGGCATTTAATGGACCTGTTCAAGTGTGTGAATCTGAAGAAAGCTACATTCAGAGGTTCAGGGATGGAACAGACTCAGGGAAATTTGTAGCTGTCAACATGAATTTTAAAATGGCAAAATAGCTCTCAGGTCTTTATTACTATTGTGCATACCCTTAGGGACCCTAGAATAAAAGAATCTAGAATAGAGAATATATTGTTATTTTACTTTGTGGACTACACCCGAGAAGTTAATTAGGGTAAAGGGAATAGCAATAACTGAGGCTCACTGATAACAGCAAGAACTAAAGAGTCCTGGTGGTAAATAATCTTCCTCTGGAGCCTGCTTCAGTTAATAAGATCCTTTATTATCCTAGGAATTACCAGGTGCTGGTAAAATAAAATTCCTGGATCCCTAAAATAAAGAACAAAGGACCAGGGCTATAGAGTTCAGAGTAAGGCCAGTCCAGGCAACAGTGATGATTTTTGCTTCCTCTAAGCGACATTGTGCCATGGTGCAGTAATTTCCATGAACCCCCCTTTGCAGACCTGAGTGCCAAACCCAGGGTTTCCCACCGACAGTTATAGAAGTGCAGTCATCTTGCTTTGTTTTGTTTTGTTTTGTTTGAGAAAATGAGCTACGTGTAAGTGCATTTCAAATGAATGGGTTTCGGAGTTGCTTCCTTATTTAATGTTATCTTTTTTTATGTCACGGTCATCTTTCCCCCATATTGTTTCTGTTCTGCAGTCAGTTGGTCGTCGACCAGGCGCTGGAGGATCTCACCCTGGCTGCCTTTCCTCTACAGAGCTTGGCTTCCACATTATTGGATAGGCTTTCTCTGCATCTCTCTGGTCTCCCCCACTGTTGTATTGAATAGTAGCATTTTAGAGGCTAAAGTTGCTTTAGAGCTAATTTAATGCAAATCGTTCATTTAATAGATGAGAAACAGAAGTCCCATGAGGTTGGGCAATTTTCCCAAAATAGCTCAGCAAGGCCATAGCAGAGCTGGACCTAAAAATGAGGTTTTTGCCTCCTAATCTGGGACTCCGGCACAAAACTATGCTGTTGCCATGGTTCTACAGCTAGCAAGTCAGACGGATCTGAGGTGCTTATGGATGGATGAATGCACAGCATCAAACAATAGCTCTCCCGATGAAAAGAAAACCTGGCTAGTAATTGAGCCCTCAGAACCACAAACGTGAAGAAAAGTAAAAGGCTCTGTAGGCTGCAGCCCTGCTTGGGGTGGGGCCAGGCAGAGTTGAGGGTGGGTGGACCCAGACTCGGGCACAGCCCTGGCTCCACTATGTCCCATATGGACCATGTGGGAAGCCCTTTGGCTGCATGACACCGTTGTAGGCACCCTGTGGATTTTACATCACCCAAGGCTATAAATGGTTCTGCATGAGGAAAAAAACAAAAAGAATTACAGGTCTCCCATAGCCCACAAAAATATGCTCCACCTAAAAAGAAGCCCATAATTTGGCTGCATCCAGCTGGGTTAAACAAAATCGGAGCCAAGGTTGCCCTGTATTGTCCTGAGAGGTGGCCTAGCATTAGCAGGAATGAAAGAAATGTAAAATCGCTCACAATGGGCTAGCTTTTTTTCACAGGGAAAGCTCTCACTGAGCAAGACCTTGGCGTCAGCCAGGTTAGGTCTACTAGCTCCATTAAAATCACTTCCAAGCTATTATTTATAATTTTATAGCATCTCACATTTGCAAATTGCCTAGCGATGAATTGAAGCAGTTTCTTACAACAATTCTGAGTGGGAGGTTGGGATTTTAACCCTTCCTTTACTAACACAAGGAAATGGAGACAAATAAAGTATATCAACCATGATAAAACCTGGAAGATTTATTTATTTTGGCCATGGCCAGAGATCTGTGACTTGGCCCACTCAAGGGTGACCCAATGTTCCCATTTGCCTAGGACAGAGGGTTTCCTGGGATGTGGGACTTCCAGTACTGAAGCCAAGATGATAGTCCTGGGCAAACCCAAGATAGTCACCCCTACCCCCTGTGCACGGAGGAGCTAATTCCTGGCCATTTCTATCTGCATATCTTAAATGAATATGGGCTCCTTTTTGGCTTTTATCCTAATTTTCCTTATCTTGTGTGTTCAGAAGACAGAGCCTAAAACTGAGAGGATGGGAGGGGTTGTTGCCCTTTCATGTAAGAATCCCTTAAAATGATATTTACCAGCTGATTGTTTGTGGTTGTTCCATTTCAGAGGGTACAGATGCAACCACTGGCCTCTGAAATGTTCCTGGCATTGTGTGTCCAAAAGGTGGCTGAAAGCAAAACACAGTAAGAGGATATGATTTTGTTTTTATATTAAGTAGTCCAACTCAGATAGCACTCTGTCTCCCTAGAATACCTTGGCCAAAGGTCACACTTTGTGTCTGGTTTATTTTCTTTGACAGGAGAACGTTTAAATGTATAAAATTCAGATGGCCGCCAGGATAGATAGAAAGAACTAATTTACCGCTGGCTAAGAAATCCCTTGAGTCAAAATCATTTCCAACTAGCATTGCAGACTATTGTATCACCAGCCAAGAGGATAAGAAAGGGCCATGCATGCCAACATTTTTATAGTGGGATGTCATAAATTGGATAAAGCTTTCATTAGCATTACAGGATTCGGAATCCGGAAGGGTCTAAGTGAGACAATACAACTACTGGCAGGACCTAGTGACGTGACAGGTCAGTAGGCAGGCTGGCTCCAAAAGTACTGAGGGTAACAGTGACAATTGCAGATTAGGCTTTATCTGCAGAATTCTGTTATTAATACATTCCATTGCCTTCTGGCGAGAGATAGCATGACCTATTTACAGAAGGTAGAGAAAGCACACAGGGTGCATAGAAGGAATCCCACCGATGCAGAAACGGAGCAGGGGGCAGGCTGGATTGTTGCCTTAAGTGCCCCCTTTTTTCCTTTTCTTCTTTCTTGTTTTTTTTTTTTTTCCTTTTTGGTACCAGGGATTGAACCCAGAGGTGCTTAACTGCTTAGCCACATCCTCAGCCCTTTTCTAATATTTTATTTTAGAGACAGGGTCTTACTAAGTTGCTTAGGGCCTTGTGAAGTTGCTGAGGGTGGCTTTGAATTTGCAATCCTCCTGCCTCAGCCTTTCAAGCCACTGGGATTACAGGTGTGCGCCACCATGCCTGGGCTGAGATGCCAATTTCTAAAGAGTAGTTTCCAGAATAAGGTACAAATATGGTGCCAGGTAAATTCATCCCACGCCTCTACATAGAACTGGCTGAAGTGTCAATTGGCCTGACTCCCGTGAACTGGTTAAATGTCAATTGGACTCACTCCAGTAGACTGTGTCTTCCAGAAAAATTAACACCTTTCCCCACGGCCACCTCCCACCAGCTCAGCCTATTTGAAAGGCACTACACTCTCAGTCCACCAGGGATCCCCCTGTTTCTTGGTCTGTCCTATTTCTAACACCAAGTACATGCTAGTCCAGAGTGCCCCGTCTCCAATTCTGGATATGTTGTCATGGGCGAAACTGTAATTTTCTGAAACCTTCACATAGAAACAGTTGGGATAAACACTGTGGGCCTCAAGAGAGGTACTTAAAAGTTGTGACGGCCTAAGCAGAGTGTAGAAGTGACTTAAGGTCATCCTCTGCCTCTCTCACATAGCTCCTCCCTGGGGTACATCTCTTAGCCTGGACAAAGGGTAATGCTGGTCTTTTGGGATCTGCTGAAGTCAATCCATGTTCCTTTATCTCAAGGATCTTTAAGTCTCCGCACAAAACTTAGGCTTCTAGCCTCAAATCTTTCTTCTTTGCTGGGGAGTTTCTCTTTGAGGGCTGTGCAGAACCAAACTGGTTTTCTCTCCACTCACACTCAACACAGAGGAACACTTCTGAAGCCAGATGTGTGGGATTATTTTTCCCTTCACTAAGCAGCCTCCTACTTCTCAGCAGGCACTGACCAGGCATCCTATAATTTCACTCATTTTGACACTACCTACCCGGAGTTAGCATCGCATCTCACAAGTGAATGGCTTGATCTGGCAAGGCCACTTCAGATCTCAGTTGCAAATAGTGGGTCCCTAGGTCACCCACAACTTCTGTCTGACCTGGCTACAAATCAGAGGTTACCCTGGCTCTTTCCTCAGATTGATCATATGCTCCAACAGCTCATATAACTCAGGGAAACGGCTTATTTATTAGATTACTGGTTGTTACAAAGGATATATTAAAGGATACTAATGTATAGCTTCATAAAGAAATAGCTAGGGTGAGGTCTGGAAGGATCCTGGGGATAAGAGCCTCTGCTCCTGTAGTATCTGGGGTTATGTCACCCTTCTGGCACATGGATGCATTCTTGTCTGCCATCCCAGAAGCTCTCAAACCCATACTTCAGGCATTTGCATGGAGACTTCATCATGCAGGCATGATTAATATCAACTCAATCTGCTCCTATCCCTTCTCTTTCCTGGAGGATGAGGTGGGGCTGAAAATCCTGTTTCTGATCATGGGAGGTGGTAGGCAGAGATTATTGGTTCATCCCAACCTCAGCAGGTCCAAAAGTATTGCATAAGGTCTGGCTTTGACAGACCTCAGGAGGTTCCATTTTCCTGGAACCCTGACCATGTTCCAGTCAGCATAAGACTGGCTGAGCATCAAGAGTGCCAATGTACCTAGGAGCCGGCCAGGGGTCATTACAGCAGGGAGCTGGTCCAGTGGAAACATAGCTGCGGAGAAAACTAGCTCTGTTGGATTGTGTAGTCCCAGGTTCTGAGTATCTAATTGACCTACTTGGGCCATTTGCATACCTCACAACTGATGACAATGGTCAGAATGATGAGCTTAATCAACGTGGGCCAAAATATTCCCCAGTGGAGCCAGGAGAGGGATAGGATACTGTGATTGACAGCTTCATAGGGACCTGAGTAGGCAAGGGGGAATGAATTGCCCAAAGAAAACAGAGAGCGTATTATCAAACAAAAAGGGTAACTAGCAACTCTGGGTGAGCTCCTATTCTTTCTGTGCTCTCACTGTCTACACGAAACAGTGTTCTTGCAAGATTCTCATTTCTTGTAGTCAATGGAAGATCGACAAAGAGATAACATATCCCCCCTTGTTCCATGTGAAAGACCCACTTGGAACACTGCTCTATTGAACTGTTAGTGGGAATACAACTCAGCTTTTCTCTAAAAATAAGATTGAGTCAGAAAATAATATAATGGACTGAAATAGAGAAGAGACTTTTATGCTTCTCAAAAATCAGGTCATTAATGGAAAAGATAACTGAGTAAAATGTACAAAGAAATGGCATAATTCCTGCTACACATAAAGGTGTTTTTTCCCAGGGACTGGGTGCAAATAACTAGTTTATTAATTCTTAAGAAGCCCAGAGTGGGAAGAGGTAAATGCAGAAGTATGGTGTCTCTCCCTGGCTCTCCCAATACAGTTCAGAAATTCAGAAACTGAGGTTGAGGTGGCACCAAGGTGATCTCATTTACTATGATCATGGTAAGTAGCTGACCTTTTTTTCTGAATAGGGCGTGAGAGAAAACAGCCATCTTGGATGCCTGGGTCCTGAATGAACTGTAGTCCTCTCGCGTGGTCTCCTACAGGATCCATCCGAGTGATGTCTGAGAATAGGCCTGGCTGCACCCTCCAGCCACTTGCATTTGTCCATTAGGTATTTGTTCTCAGCCACATTGTAAAATAGGTAATTTGTAAGTCTGTCTTCATCCTCCCTGTGCTGCCTCTGGTTTTCCCCAGAAAGAGAGAGAAGAATGTGGTCTTGGTCTTTTCCTCTCCGGGTGAATGCATGACAGTCACAGCCTAAGAATTTAAACACTGTAAACCAAACTCCAAAGAGGAAAAGAAAGAGGTTTCTTCGCTCTTCATCGATAATTTTAGACAGAGAGGAAGGGGAAATATTCCTGGAGCAGAGGCAGCCTGTCCCAAGCCTTGCACTGTTGCACCAAGCCAATTCAGAAAAGTATTGCTCAGAGAATCTCATTTTAGGGCATGTGGACTCTAGGGCAAACAGTAATTGTTTTTTTTGGTGTCTTTTTTTTTTTTTTCTTCCATCCCTACATGTTTTCTGTTTCCAGAGGAAAGGAAAAGACGAGTCCCATGCTGCTGGAAACAGGCTAGCACATTCCAGGGTGTGCCTAGGGGCACAATGGCCTGGACACCACCTGCGGGCAGCCGTGTTTTTCTACCATCAGGACCTCTTGCCTCTTTCCCCAGTCTTCGCCCCAGAACTGGTCTGCCTCCTGCCCACGCCCCAGGAGTCCAGAAATCAGTTCACCAAAGCGCTTGACCCCTGTGACCCCGGTGCTTTTGCTTCTGGTCCAGGCACCACCGTCCCTTATTGCATCCTTTGCCATCAGCTGCTCAATCCCTTTGCTCACAGCCTCACAGCATTGGGTTTCTATCATCAAAAAAATGGTCAGTAACACCTTTATCATTTTTTTTTTTTGGCAAGAGGGCAAACTTAGTAAAGCAGAGAAAATAATATGCCAATCACCATGTTCAATAATTAACAAGTTTTTGTGTCACTGACTTGATCTGTTTCTCCCTTTTCTGTTTTTTATTTGCCGAGATACTTTAAAGCAAATTCCAGACAACATATTATTTTACCTCTGAAGTCTCAAAATACTGACTTAAAAAAAAATCATAACCACAATGCCATTATCCCACCTAACAAAATTAACAACAGTATTTTGGTATCATTGAATAATACCCAGTCTGTAATTAAGGTTCCCTGATTGTCTCCAAAATGTCTTCTTATGGTTGATTTGTTGGAATCAGGACCCAAACAAAGTCCCCACATTATATTTGTTTAGCATTTATGATTTAAAATTAATTTTCCCACCCCAGAGTAGTTTCATTTTGAGTTAATGTTTTTAAAAAGCACCCTAAACAACACACTGTGGCATATTTGATTAGAATGCTTATTTGGGTTTTTTGTTGTTGGTTTGTTTTTCGTTGAGTGGAGACCTGGTGGTGACAGTGATGGCCAGGTGGAAGGTGTTATTAAGACTTAGTATCTGAAGAGACAAATGGCACTGGCCTCATCACATACCAGAGACAAAAATAATAATTATAACTAGCATACATTCAGTGCTTAATGTATGCCAGGCATTGTTCTGAGAACTTTATATGTAATGATCTCATTTTCAAAAGATAACCCAGGGAGGTTTTTTGGATGCTGGTGAAACAGGAGGAAAGTGCTGCCTGTTTTGGTGAGAGGTACCTAAGTGGGTCACAAAGCTTGTGAGTGAATCAAGAGGCCGGATAAATTGTCCTCTCCACTGCCACTTGTAAATAACGTACAGGAAATGTTTTGTTATCACTGGTCTCAGGAGAGAGAGGAATACTGGTAACGCTTTAGTCCTTTGTCCTGGACAGGTCTATATCTTTCTCTCCCCATTGTCATCTTGTGTCTTAAGTCATATGTGCATGGTCTGAAAATGTCACATCCCTGGCGTTGGCCTCTGTGATTCATTACCCACGGTGGCGGCAGGAGGCTGCCTGGAGTTACGTGGCCTGGCAAGGCTTTCTCAATGCTCCCGTGAGTAAGTGGAGTTCTCTTCACTGGCTGCAATGGTTTTGGTTTCTGATCCCTGAAATAGGACTGCAGGGCATATTGCAAAGATTGGAGGGCCCTGTGTTGTCAGACCCTGCTCTTCACACTCAGGGTGGTCCAAAGTCTGACCTTAAAAAGATGAGTAGACAGCTTAGCCAGAGTTGCTGCTCATGGACTCTAGGCAGAAGCCCCATGGGATATGGGCCTACATGTAGGGAAACCTCTGCGACTGAGGGGAGGCAGGGTAAGGGCTTTCTGGGAACCCTAGTTCCTGGGACACTGTGCAGATAAAGTCAGGGGCAGGCCAAGATTAGCGCTGGGAAAAGCTGGGTCTGGACACTAGAATCTAGTCTGGAACCAAGGAAGGGTTGAGGCAGTCCAAGTTCTGGTACCTGCTTACATTAGAATCCCAAGTGTAAAATCTAGGGTATATCTGAGAACCAAGTTGGAAGAAAATGTCAAAAAGATAAGACATCAAACTAGAGGCGGCACCCGTCAGACTACAGACCTGCTAGATTCTCTTCAATTTGGCCCCTGTTGAAAATGACCTGACTCCACAGCAAATTGACATCCACCTTAAAGGTGGATGAACTCAGTGCCGGCCCCACACGTCTGCCCTTGCAGGGCCTTCCCCACCTCCTCCTGCCATAAGTGTCTACACAGAGCTGAACATTGCAGTGTGGCCAGGTAGGTGACTGAAGGAAGGAATTCTTATCTTGGACAGTCCCTGGTCATCTTAAATAACTGAGAAATAAAGCAAGGAGTCATTGTTCTGGCTCAATATCTGGGTGTGAATTTCCACCACTTGTTGAAGACTCCAAGTCTTCAAGGAAAAAAATACATTTTTAAGATCCATAAATGCCATTATCTTCTTTTCTGCCTCAGGGACACGAATCTATATAGAGATTCACCACCAAAATAAATAGAAATTTAAGGCCAATGGGCTTGCACCACTAATGACCCCCTTCAGAGGTAGAAACGTTTAATGATAGTTTAGCTTATGGAAACCCCAGCGACCAGGTTCCAAACAGTCTCAGCTGGGAAACCCAAGTCTTTTTCTTTTGGATATTCTCAATGATAGGTTTTCAAAACAGCTGATAAAACAGTTAATTATAGTGATGTGTTTGGCTCCCCTGCAACATACACTTTCTCTGACTCTATGATTGGAGCTTCTTGCCGTGTACCCTAAGTAGGGTTAGTAATGCTACCATCTATTCCCCACCCCTAGTCGCTGCCTTGGGCAAGAGACTCCTTAAATTACAACATAGGTAGAACTTCAGATCAAAATGCAAAATCTAGCTCCAGAACATTCCACTGAGCCTCCGGGAGGGACTTCACCTCCTTCACTCCTCTGCTACCTCGGGCTCGTTGCACTCTATGGTCACGTTGGCTTCTTACACAAAAACTTTCACACAAACCAAGTAGACCTTTGCTCTAGCTCTGAGGCGCTCCAATTTTAGGGAACATCATAATCTCCTAAGGGGGCTTCTTAGGCCTCTCAGAATTCTAAATGGGACCTGAAAAAGGTGCATTTCTAAACATTCCTCACTGATGCTAATGCTGCAGGTCTGGGCGGGACCCCCACCTCACTCCTGCTTCTCCTCATCACTCTGCCCTGCTCTGCTTTTTTTCCATAGTGATTACTACCTCCTAACATTCTATGTAATTTATTAATTTTTTGTACTGATTGGTAGTCTCACCCGCTAGAAAGAAACTCCTCAACTTTTAAATTTTTCACCAATGTGTCCCCAGCACCTAGAACAGTGCCTGGCACAAAGAGGTGTTTTGTGCCAGGCACTGCATGAATGATCCAATAGTTACTGTTCCTATAAATTTGCAAAAGCAAGAACCTAGTTTCTTTACAGGCTCTGAAAGATTTTTCTTCCTGCCTCTGTTCATACTATTTTCCTTATATAAAATGGCTCCCTTCTCTCAAGCTCTTCCTCTTAAATCTATCCTTTAAGCCAGATCATTCTAATTCCTTTCTACTACAGCAGTAGCTCAGCTCTTTCTAACTATTCCCATTAGCTTCCTGGGTGTTATTTTGACGTCCCTGTTTATAAAGCCTCTGAGCACAGAAACCATTGTCTGAATACATAGCCGAATAGTAGGATCTGAATAAATGCATGTGGGGGTGATTGAACATTCTTTTCACTGTACAACATAAAGAGTATTTCATAAGACAATAGCTATTATATTCGCATTTATAGGAAATGGCAATTTGCAAAGTCCTTTCACATTAAATTCTTTTAATCCTCATAAGAATTCTTTGGGCTAGGTAGGAAAGATATTATTAAGTTCCTTTTACATTGGGGAGAAGTGAATTTAGGTTAAATTTAGATAACAGCAACTGCTTCATAAATTAAATGATAAAGTCATGGAAATTTCTGATATGAAGCTGGACCTCAAGATTTATCAGATTCCCCTCACCAAGCTATTTTAGAAAAGCTACCGAGAAAAACTAATATTTATTGTGTTTCTACAATATGTCAAGAGCTTAACAAATCCTGAGCTCTGTTTCTCTAAATCTTAAGCTACAATCTTGTGAAATATAGTTTATTCTCATTTACTGGTGAAATAACAGCCTCTGAAAAATTAAGTAGTTTGCACAAAGTCACCCAGCTAGCAGTAATGGAACCAGAATTTGAACTCATCTCCCAAATCACAATTTTTCCACTCCTGTAGGTGCAATGCCCAAAGAGGCTGTGAGTCAAAATTTTTACTGTGACAAAATCTCTTTGATAATCCATTCATTTGTTAATCAACTTGAAAATAGAAAAGGTTGTTTTGGCTCCTGGCATCAGATTCAAAATTAATGTTCTTGTAAATTACAAAGGCAAGAATCCTAACTTCATAGGTTTCGAAAAGAGAATTTTGTCCTGTCTCTGTTCTGATTTTCATGCTTTTTGTTTGCACAAAATGACTTCCCTTGGTTATTTGACCTGGTGGCCTTTGGGTCTGTGACAAGGTGAGATCATGTGGCAGAGTAAGCTGTTCCCCTCCAGACCCAGAAGTGAGGAGAGCCCCAAGTGCCCTTCAAGGGCACATCCGCCCCCCCCCCGCCCCCACCCCTGCTCCCCTCCCCTTTTCCCCTTCCCCCCTCCCATCCTCCCCATCCCCTCCCCCCACCACCACCCTGGACCTAACTTCTTTCTACCAGGCTCAACCCCCTAAAGGTTCCACTACCTCCCAATAATGCCATGGCTGGGGACATTTAGCACAGGGCCTTTGGGAGACAATCAAGATCCAAACTACAGCAGGTGGCTTACAACTCATGGTGTTTGATTCAGAGTCCAGAGTTTCTCTGTGTAACCAAGCATTCATTGTTATGCTGCCCCGGTACTAAATGTCTGAAAAATATTAATACTGATTCTCTTGGTTCAACTACAGGGCAGTGACTGAATAGCTCCAGCCGGATATAGTTCTCTTTGACTTTTATATACACAGAATCATGAAAAGTTAGAGCTGAAAAGAACATTTAAAGTCATTTGTCCCCCTCTCACCACACTTTATTTTTTTTCAAATAAGGAAGGATAAACGAATTGCTTAAAATCAAGATTAGGGGCGGGGGTTGGGGGAGTCAATGTGTGTTCTGCCCTCTGCACACTCTGATGTTGGCAGCGTGCCATTTTGAAGGTCTGTGATTCGGGCTGGATGGACGTGCGGGTTTGGGTTTGCATGTAAAGCTGACAGCAGTGCTAGTGGTGTGGGGTGGCCCTGCTCTTTCCTCTTTCAGTCACTGCCGTGGCTGCTCTGGTCTCCTGTCACAATTGCTGCATGATGGTGAGGAGATCCGGATCTGCATCACAGGACAAAGTTCATGCCTGAAGAAATGGTAGATAGAAGCAGCCAAGACCCTCACTGCAGCAGCACCCAAAGGACCATGCTCAGAGGAACAGGAGGCTGTAGAGACGGCTGAACAATGGCTGCTGTCTGCAATAACAGGCAGGTGTGCTAGTGCTGTGTGCAAACGTAAGATCCCAGGCACAGCCTTCCGACCTCAGAAGACATGTTCATTTGAGATGGAAATCCTAGGACCCTTTAAAATGCCCACAGGGGAGGTGTTCTTGCCATTCACTAGTAGATGCAAACACGGAATCCACAACCATCGTGCTGAGGACATTTCTGTTAAGCAGATCACACAGCACAGACCATGTCTGAGACTCCTATTGACCTGTATCATCACAGAGACATTGAAATGCAGTTAGTGGGGCATTTCTCAGAGCAGGTTGTGGTGTTGGGAATAGGCAAATGCTTAACTGGCCAAAAGCCTGAGGCGGGGGTTTACCCACCTGCTCTATCCTTAAAAAAAAAAAAAAAAAAAAAAAAATTCCTGGAAAGGTTTCCAGCAAATTCCTTAAATTGTTCTGTAGTGGATTTAAACTGTAACATTGAGTATGATCTTGGGAGCGGTACTAAAAGCAACCCCCACCCAGCCCTACACCCGCCAGTACCTTATCTCTTTTGCACTTCTGTATAACTTTGACTATATTACCAATGAATTGGGGACTAAAAGCTACTTATCCACACTGCAATGTATCCATATTTCAATTTGGAGCCTTGAAACTTGTCAAGCATTCCCATGGCACAGAGTAGAAGCTCAGTAAGCCTTTGTTAAATAACCTCTTTAAAAAAAAAAAAAACTTCTTTATTTGAAATAGAAGCTTTTCCAAGGCATAAACCTTTTGAACAAATCATTTAGAAAGCTTATTTCTTAGACAAAACTGTGCTCCGTGTTGAGCATGCAGCAGAGAGTCAGCACACCTTGATGGCTACCGGCTGGGCCATGAGAACTGAGGAAGCAGGAATGTCATCGTATGTACCCTGAACACCTTGTCCTCATGGTCTGCACTCTCAGGCTGGCCCTCCCTCCCCAGCTCAGGAACTCGCCCATGACGTACACCTTCAACACACACCCTCTGCCATCCATCCTGTGCCCTGGCACAAGTGAGGGCCACCTGAGTACTTCTTCTATGTGGATTCATCTGAGGGTAGATCTCTGCCAAATCATTACTTTCCAGGAAGCTTACAACTCTGTTCTGTTTCTGTAATGCAGCCAGAGTGATGTGCCAAAGCGCTATGTGCAAAGATGGATCTTACTCGTGAATGCCATTGTATCAGAAAAACCCACCATTGGGCTGTTTGCCCATTAATTAAATTGCCTAGCGGAAGGGTGGAGAAGGATCTAAGCAAGCTGTTTATTCCCATGTTTCGATGAGTGTACATTAAACTTTGAAAGGGGATTATGAGACTTTCATCCTTGGGAGTAAAACCATTTTACGAGTAGAAAGAGGAAAAGAAATGTGATTATGTGATTTCCTTTTTCTATTGAATTATTTTTACCGCTATTTGTCATTTTAATGTCTTCATTAGGAGATGATCTTCCTTCAGAATAAAGGCTGGGTCTGATTTCAGGTTGGTTAGAGCGCACTGACCATAAGGGCAGAGGGCCTGCCGCTTTACAATCATTTGAGGCTTCAGGTTGGATTTCACCTCTCCAAGCCAAGGTGGCAATTCTATAGAAAGGTGTTCAGCAGGGGCATTACTCCTGAATGCCCCTTGAAAACTGTGTGAGTGCAATGTATTGTTTTTCAACCTGTTAAATATGTGGTCCTTGGTTTTCTTCTTAAGAAACTGCTGCGATTGGTAATGAACATTCTATTGTAAGAGGGACCAGAAACCAGGTCAACAACTTGAGAATCCTGTAGGGGAAGGCAGATGCGAAGATGACATGGAATGGGATGAAGGCATTAGACTGCCCCCCAGTGGCAACTTGGGCATGACACCTGGAAGGCGGGAGGGGGCGACCACCCTGCTAGCAAGGCCTGTAGAAAAAAAGGAGCAATCTAAAGAGGTCATGCTCATCTCTCATAAGAACATTTCCATATCATAGAGAAAAGCAGGAAATAATAACATATTTCACGCAAATGGTGCTGCAACTCGCTGACTTCCCTTTTAAGGCCTCCCACTTGATATTCAATTCACTGCTCTGGTGAACACAATGAAGTGTTTAGATTCCATTAAGAAACCTCAAAGAAAACAAACCTCGGGCCTTTGGAGTTAGCAGGAAAGCACTTTAAAAGCTTCACACCAGCTCTCATTTGTGCATCCAGAAAACTATTAAGACTTCCTCCTTTGAAAATATGTGTGATTCTTTAGCTTTTGATTTTAAACATTAATATTTGCTTACAGTGACCCTGATCCTCAAGAGTGAATTTCCCACGCCTCACCAGACAACGCAATCAATTTCTGACATGTGGAGATTATGGGCCAGACTTCTAATACTAACATGACCTATCTGACAGGAGGAAAATTGGAGTCAGGAGTTGGGATAGTGGAATGCAAATGTACCCTGAATGCGCAGAGATGCAGAGGATGCCCGAGGGCTCTGGGAGAACAAGGTGGCTGGGAAAGGTGCCTGCCAGTTGGTGATGGGGATACCAGATGACCAGACTGATCATACTGCAAACATCTCCTTTTCCCTCCCAATGCTCTCAAGAAATAGGACGTGGGCACGTAGTGGCTGCAGAGGCATGTATACACTAGGGCAGACTCCTGGTTTGCTCCCCAGCTCTGTCACTGCTCAACTGGCCAGGCATCATAGTACCCTATCTCACATATCAAGGATGAAAATAATAAGCTGCCATTTATTGAGTGCTTACTCTGTGCCAGGTACAGAGGGAGAATCTGGGGGAGAAAGTGGCCACTTAACTAGTAGGTGGTGGGATTGGCATTTGAACCCTGGCTGGCTGGCTCCGAGGCCCACACTCCTCACATCTACATGAACTTGAGCATCATGGCTGCATAAACTTGAAAAGTGAGAGGGGGGTGTCTGCAATAGTCCTGAGAGAAAAAACCCAATGTAACTCAAATTGAATTCCACAATCTTCTATTTAGCAAGACTCATATCCCCTTCTTTACCTATCAAACCAGGTTTTACTGGGCTGGGGATGTGGCTCAAGCAGTAGCGCGCTCGCCTGGCATGCGTGCAACCCCGGGTTCAATCCTCAGCACCACATACAAACAAAGATGTTGTGTCCGCCGAAAACTAAGAAATAAATATTAAAAAAAAAAAAATTCTCTCTCTCTCTCTCTCTCTCTCTCTCTCTCTCTCTAAACAAAACAAAACAGGTTTTACTGAGTTCACGGATTGGATCAGCCCTCCCTGTTCTCCTTGCAAGGGAGAAAGCAAGTGCATATGTAGATGTGAGGAATATGGGCCTTGGAGCCAGGCTGCCAGGGTCCAAATGCCAATCCCACCACCTACTAGCTAGGTGGCCACTTCCTCCCTCAGATTCTTCCTCTGTACCTGGCACAGAGTAAGCACTCAATAAGTGACAGCTTATTATTTTTATGTTTTATATGTAAGACAGAGTATTATGATGCTGGTCAATTGAGCAAGATTGGGTTGTCAAAATATCACTTGTCTAAAGGTTTAAATCACAAAGTCTTTCAGCATATTTGACCTTCCTGTCTCTCTTTTTAAAAAGCAGATTTAGTAGCTTCTATTCCTAATTACAGCAGTGATGCATGAATGCAATATAAAATTTAGATATTTTAGAAAAGAACAAAAATAGCCATTGTAATTATTTGATATATAACAGTTCTTAAATATGTAAATATATGCATATGTTTTGAATAAAACTGAACTTCTACTATCCAGTTTTATAATCAGCATTTTTTTTTCATTCAACAATATGGTTTGAACATTGTGACATTTATTCTTTATGAAAATATGATGTTTAATTTCTGTGTACATTTTACTGATGAATATGCAATGATTTAATCAACACCATAGCATTGAACATGTAGACTGTTTCCAGTCTTTATCTATTATAAATTATGCTGCATATTTCTTAAGTTTAAAAATCCCAGTAGAGAAATCTATGACCCTTCTAATTAAGACTTTTGATCATGTTGTCTGGTGTCTCACCTGAGAAGTAGGGCCACTTTACATTCCTCTAGTAGCATAAAAAAGTGTCCATTTTTCTGAATAATTTAAAAAGTTTATCAATTTGATAAGTGAAAATGAGATCTCATTCACTATTTTGCATTAGATGTGTTTATTGATCACTTGTGTTTCTCTTTTGATGACTTCTCTGTCCATACTTCCTTTCCCAACTCTATTGAAGTGTTCCATTTTTCCTCTTTAACTTGTAAGAGCCCTTATCTATAATAATATTAATCTTTTATCTTCCATGAAAGTCAGAAGGGAAGTGAAGACTTCCTTTGCCAATTCTCATGGCAAATGAGACTAAGTAGAAGATGAACATAAAATTTCATACATAGTATACCAGTTTTATTTTTTAAAACACCTACATATGAAGAAAAATACTTTGGGGAGCCCTATGAAAAGTTTTCTGATACTTTTTGCTTTCCTCCAATTTTCTACAAGGGACATATTTACATTGCAATTATTATGTACTTTTCCTCCCAATTAGACTATAAGTTCCTAGGGATTCTTCCACAGTTGTCAATAAATATCTGTCAAATAAATCAGGGAAATAATATTTTTATTGTATTTGATCATAAAAGCTTCATTCTCATTGATATTTTCCTGTGGAACTGCCTCTGCAGTATTATTTATAAGCAGGGAAAGGAATTAGCTTAAGAAACTTATTTTAATACCACACCTCAGTGTTTATCCTGAAGAATTAAAATCATCTTACTACAGTGATATGTGCATTCCCACGAAGCAACACAATTCACAATTGCCCAAACTATGGAACCAGCCTAGGCCTCCATCAACAGCTGAATAGATAAAGAAAATGTGGCCTATATCCACAGTGGAGTTCTATTCAGCCATAAAGAAAAATAAAATTATGTCATTGGTAGGAAAATGCATATAACTAGAGACTATCATGTTAAGTGAAAAAAGTCAAAATCAGAAGATCAAGTGTCATATATTTTTCCCTTATGTGTGAGCTAGAAAGGAAAAAGGAAAAGAAAGGTGGGGGTGGATCTCTTAAAAATCAAAGGGAGATCTTAGAGGAAAGGGATCAAAGGGTAGGAGGTGGGGAGGGAGGGGAGAAGTGCTGGGGAGTGATATTGGCCAAATTATATTGTTATATATTGTATGAATGTACAAATATGTAACAACAAATCCCATCAATATGTAAAACTATAGTGCACCCATTAAAAAATGTGGGAAAAAAGGCAATTGGTGGTGCTCAGGTTACATCCAGAGAAGAAATAAGCACATCAGTTTTGAAGCTTTCAGTAGACATCATTAATGAACTCCCTTCTCTCCAAAAAGGTTTATCCAGGCTTGCTCACACCTATGAAAATGCATTGACACAAGCAGGACAGTCTGTAGCTAAGCAAAATCCTGCTCAAATAAAAACTTCCTTCTCTACCTTTTTCAGAGAAAAATCAGTGTCAGAGCCATCACTGGTAATGATAAGACCAGGATTTGTGACTTCTGGTGGGTAAGAGATGCAGCCGCAAGAGATGAGAGAGAGTGTGAGTAGAGAAAGTGGCCCTCCTGGGTCACATTGCTACTTGGCATTTCCTCCACCACATCCATTTCCTCCACAAGGAATTGGAAGGAAATTTCTGGGGTTACTTTGTTTCTCAACACGTTAGGACTATAGCAACTGGGATCCACAACTGGGTGATGAGGAACTGGAAGGTTCCACAAGGAGGGGTCAGGACCGGCATTTCTGCAGATGGGTGAAGGTATTCAAGTAACACTGAAGAGTGACTGAGAAATAATATTGCATTTAGCAAAACTGGGGCCACAGTTGCAGCTTATTAGAATCAACTAGTGCAATGTCTTTGCCTCAGGTGGAAATGAGTTAGAAATCGAGCTCTTTGAGGATAAGTTCCAGGTGGGGACAGTGAGCTTTTGGGTATTTTAGGCATATCATGCTTGAGACAGCAAAGCTACTCCTTGGGAGATTGAGGTGTTGCCATTGCTTTGAAGACTTCCCTCTTTTCTTGAGTAACAGATCATGGCCTTTTTAGAAAAGTGCTGTAACATTCTTATCGATCAACCTTCAAAAGAGAGTGGATGGATGGGTGGGTGGGAGAGGTGGGCCAGGCTCCCTCAGTCCTTCAAGCCAGGCTGAAGCCAGACACCTTCCCAGGCTGCGGTAGACTTGCCAAGCACCATACGACTGGGGGGCCTTGTTGATCTGACTACATTTCTGAAGATACCTCCTATGGTTGCCTGATGCTGCTTCTCCTGGTCTGCTCCTCTCCATCTTCTTTTCTCCTTCTCCTATATCCTCTCCTCCACCCGCCCTCCATCTGACTTGCTGCAACATCCTCGTTTCCTTGCCTTGTGTGAAAAACATATTATATTGTCAGATAAATCACCAGGCTCACCAAGCGCGCTGCACTGGAGGTAGAGCCGAGAAAGTCCTTTGTCTCCAGGCAGAAGACACTTAGAAAAATCTCACCCCATTATCTTCCAGGTGATTTGTCTTGTAAGTACTTTACTTCAACAGAGAGAATTCCAAATGACAAAGACAAAGAAAAATAGTTCCTTTGGAAGGCTTAGTTAGAGCGTAACAGTATTTTCCTAGGGTATTAATTAATGATCATCTAATTGCTGCATTTAAATCACATAAAATGGTAGATATTACCGTCACATTTTTTTTTAAAAGAAGCTTTGTACATCTCTCTTCCCCCGCCTCCCCAAATAGTCACCTCTGTGATTCCTTAAAGTGTTCTAGGAAATACTTTTATATATATCCTCAATTTGCTCGTTATGTGTCAAGGCACAATGGGTATTTTCCCCTTATTTTCTAAATGAAGTTGCCAAGACCTAGTTCAAGGTCGCCCAGCTCCCTGCAGCCCACGTTTGCTCACTACTAGTTCTGGGCAAGTTCACAGGTCCGAGCCGTTTTGTTATTTAAAACAAAATGGAAACCAGTGTATTAGACTTGGCACTCTTTTATGGCTAGGTTATACTTGGCTTAGCTTTGCACCTAGGTACCCTTTGAAATATGATTCTGAACTGGGAAAAAGGCTATTTTAATACACCCAAGTGAGGCTTAGTTGAATTTTTCCTAGTATGTGCTTATGACTAAGAGAACACGATGTCTCAAGTAGTCAGTCTTTCTTTCAGTACTCTGATAACAAATGTTTTTGTTCAGCTTTTTATTTTGCTAAAATCATGAAGTGAGGAATAATTGCCTTCCTAAATACTCTGGAAACAGAATGTCCACTTAGGAAAGTTAGGTTATTTTAAAAATAGTTTTAAAAGATATATATATATATACTTTTTTTTTTAAAGGAGTTTCCTATAACTTTTAAGTTAGAGGCTGCTAGTATTCTTCAATAGAAAGTACTGGGATGACTAGTAAATCCTTAATAGAAAATACCAGAAAAGCAAAAATCTTCCTGTTTCTCTCTTGGAGGTGGCTGACTCAGTGCTAGCTGGGGAGCCTCGCCCGGCAACCTGTCAACTGGCCACCATGAATACCTTCGGAAAGACCAGGCTGCACCCAGAGCAGCCCTCTAATCCTCAGGAAATGCGTCCTAAAACATATTCCACCACAGCTGTGGATGGGAAATGGCTAAGACGTTTGTGTAGCAATGTCACCAGGATTAGTTTCCTCATAGAGACCTTTCCTGGCTCCAGATCATGTTCAAGTATTGCAGACTGTGGAAAAGTTTGTGATCAATGATGACGAAGGCAAAATAATCGCTGATGCCACGCTTAGTAATTCAGAAAAGATTTGACTAAGTTATTTTTAGATCTTCCAAAGGACAGACTCCTGAAGCATAGCACTCAATAGACAGAATTCCCAGCAAATGAGGGTGAGAATTTTGTCGGGGTTCAAGTTCACCTTGGGCTCAGGAATTCTCACCTCCTCGGAGTCGCTGACATCACAGGTCTATTTCCTAAATTGAGAATTTGGGTCTCTTGCTTTATTTTTGACATCTTTAAAAAAAGAAAATAATAATAACCTGTTATATGCCTATTATTATGTGGCAGCTGTAGAGTACAGAAAGCCAAGTGAGTGACTCATTGTCCCTTAAACACATCACTCACTTTCTGCCCCCCCCCACCTTTGCTTCTGCCTTTCTCCACCTCACGTCTGCTCGCCCATCCCCCTCCTGGCCTACTGAGGGAGGTCACAGGCACACCAGCCTCCACGCAGGCCTAGAGTCTCCCTTCCCCAGGTCAGGACTGTCTCCCTCCTCTGAACTCCTGGATTCTGTGTCTGCCCAACACAGTTACAACTTGGTATGTCCTCTGGTTTGGATAATTATCTTTTACGTCCCATCTCCAGGAACAGCCTGTAAGTTCCCTTGGTGCGGGCACATCTTTCTTTCCTTCCTTTTTAAAATTTCCCTGACAAGGTGCCTCATACCAAATAGGTGCTCAAAAAAAAAAAAAAAAATCTGTCGGTTGGTTCATGATTCACAATCTCTGGTGCTTGGAGAGGGGACTGTGCACTAGCTAGGGTAGAGCTGTGGTGCTCACTGCTCTCTGGTTAAGGCCTCTGTTGGACTATGGATTGGCCTAGTTACAATGTCTCAGAGCAAGGTCAAGGAGGAGAACCAAGTGTTCATATTGTAGCTCCATTTGAATATCCACTCCTTCTTATCTGTGGCTGTTATCCCAGCCAGTGGCAAGGACATAATTAAGAATTATGAGACTTCAAGAGGGCTGAGGCTAAATCAGAGTGCCAAGCCCAGTTCCAAGAAGGCCAAGGAGATAAGAGGAAGAAAATACAGCTTGGGGGTGGGGAGGGGCTCTCCTTCTCTCCCTGGCCACTGGAAGAAATCACCTGTTGGATTCTCTGTGTCCTGTTGTTGCCTTATTGATGGGAACTGATTCACCTGCTTCAAGATGTGGGTGGGGCATATGGATGGGGCATACGGATCTTACCGTCTGGTATTAAATGAGGATCTTTCCTTAGGAGAGCTGACAAAGCAGAGAAAATGGAGCAGGGGAATAGAGACAGCAGAGAGTTACATAGAAGAGTCAGTGAGACTACTCAGTAGAAAGATCAGAGCGGATATGAAAGTTATCTCAGGGGAGGGAGGGCCATTTTTGCAAATGAGCTCTTGGAGAAAGGATTCAGTTGCATGGGAGAAAATGTTAGGGGAATTTTACCTGACTCCACGGAAAGCTTTGCTGAGATAAGGGTAAGTAAAAGATTAGAATTCTGCTGACCTGTGGAATACCAGACTTGAACTATTCAGGGAGGCCACAAGGGGAGCAGCGAGGAGTGCAGGCTTGGAGTAGAAGGAGCTAGGTTCCAACCTCAACTGTGTGCCTCTGGCCAAGTTACTATTTCCAAGACTCAGTTTCCTCAACTGCAAACTAAGAGTGTCTACCACAGCAATTGCACAGAGAGGATTAAGTGAGATAATGTAAGCAGTTAGTTCGGACCCCCAGCACTTAATAAATGGCAGTTCCATCTCTATAGAAAAATGGAAGAGTTCTTGATTTCTTTTTAGGCAGCTCTGGCTTAGAGTGCCCTGGGGGGTGCTAAGATGGGACAGAGACAGAAATTCCTCCTGAAGGGAATGGCCCTTGAATTTCTAGGAACACTGACGTCTGATCTTGTATTCGAAATTATTTCCTGCCCCAAGCAATAATAGCTCTGTCTGTTCTCATTAGCCACAACATTTTCCGAAAAGCCTGTTCTGCGCAACTGCTTTGTGTCAGTGGTGTTTTACAGCAGAGATGAGACAGGCTAGGTCTGCAGCTACCTCAACTGGGACGAAAGAGAGCAAGCAGCAAGGAAGGAGCAGCAAGTGAGGTCTCCGAACCAGGGGTGACAGGCTCATTAAAGAAGCCAGCAGTGTTTCCAGGGTGAATAGCAAAGACGAGTGGTCTCAGAAGGGAAATGGACTTGGTGACATCAGGTTGCCTAGCACATTCACAACTGTCATTGGTAGAAGAAATCTGGAATCATGTTTGGTTATTGAATTAATCAATCCAGAGCTGAGAATTGCTAGGAAGGCTTTCTTGGGCCCTCTGCCCAGTGGCAGTTTATCACTTCTGATTACATTAGATGACTCACCTGGAGTTGTTCTAGCACATTCTAATTAGTCTGTCCCCGCTAAGGTTATAAGACCAGCATCACTGAGTGTCAGCTGTGACTCCATGTATTCGTCCATTTCCCCTATGTGACAGGAAGTTCTCCCCAGGTCGCCAGCCTCAGGTACAGACTAGATATGAATTAATAATTGCAAAATATGAGTTGGCTCAAATGAGACAAGGCTTCCAGGAGAGCTCACGACTGCTATCCGGTTACATCCTGGGCTGCGGTGTGTCTCCATGACTGGCTCTTCCAGCACGCACCAGGGAAATCAGTCACAAAATCCCTTGGATGGTGCCTCAGCCACCCTGGCCACTGCCCTCTCTCAGGTCACCTCTAGGCAGTGCCCTTGTACACATAGGCTTCCTCTGCCCGGGCCCAGGGTCTGAATAGGAGATTCAGGCAGGAACAGGGCTCCTGCTCCTCCAGGCTCTGACTTTGTTCCATGTCAGTCTTCCCTTTGCCATGATGTATGTTTTCTGGGAGGCAAGCCACCCTGCCAAGGGCAAGAGCTGAGTGACTGCTGGTCATCGTTTCCTACCTCTTTAAATAAACCTGGGTCACCTCACCAGTGGTTGGGGGCAGGCATCTGTCCAAAGTCTAGAATTTCTCCAGACCATCTCCCCCTTTGCTGCTTATGTTATTCTTAGCCTCCCTCCTCCCTCCTATCGTGCTCCACCCCTACTTTGATTCCACACTTCAGCTTCTGTCCTTCCTATGGGAACAGATCCCTCTGGCTTTGACCCCAGCACCCCTTTGGACAGAGCTGCAGATTTCCTCCACCTCTAACACCGAGGGCTGGACCAACACCTGCAAACTAAGTGGTGAGCAAGAGATGACATCAAAAGCCCTGTGAAAAATATAAGCTTAACAAATTTAATAATCATCTAAGTGTGTGGGTTTTTTTTTTTTTTTTTTTTTTTTGAACTGTCAAATGCTCTTTCTGCCCAAATATTTTGGAGGCTCTACTTGCTGGTGCTCACAGCTAGTAGGGAGGCCGTGTGGCCCTCCCCACTGTATGCTCAACTGAACCCCAGGGCCCTGAGAGGAGGGACTAGCTTGCCCTGCCGCTCTCAGAGAGTGAGAGACCAGCACAGGCCTAGCTTCCTGCTCCCGTCCCCAGCAAACCCATGTCCTCTCTCCTATCCATGGAAGGCACTGTGTACTCATTTTGTCTCTGGCTCACTCTCATCACTACTCACTTATTTTCCCACAAAGACAATTAAAGCACCTGGTGATAAGACTACTTGGAGGAACAAGCTGACTCTACTGATCTAATGCTCCTAAGCACAGAGAGAGCAATTTAAAGCTGACCTGTATGATCCTAGTGACTGGGGTGACAGAGGCAAGAGGATGACAAGTTTGAGGCCAGCCTTGGCAACTTAGTGAGACCCTGTTTCAACATAAAAAATACAAAAGATTGGGAATATAGTTCAGTGGTAGAAAGCCCCAGTATTTAATACTCAATATACCAAAAAGAACTAGCCAAATAAATGAGAGAGAGAGAGAGAGAGAGAGAGAGAGAGAGAGAGAGAAACAATTTGAGCAACAGACTGAGACCATTGTTCTGAACCCAAGCAAATTTGCACGGGTCACCAGAACATCCATCATTTCTCGCTGCAAGTGTTCGAATGCCAGTGGAGACTGTTATGCATAATTTATCATCTAATTGATGTGACCAAAGGCCATGAGAGAAATAACAGGCACACACAGATCCCCCTCCCTTCTCCCTGCCCCCCCAGTTTCTTTCCTTTTTTGTCAGAGCACATTCAAATGCAGGCTTACTTTGATGCATTTTTCCAAGCCTTTATCTCATGACTTCATTCTCTGTGGCACAATCCTCCCCAACCCCTTCCCAGTGCTTCCTGTCAATCAAGTGGAACTACAGGACCATTTATGGCTCTGTCTTTAATTATTTCCTCCCAACAGTTTCCTCACAGATAGTCTTGCGAGCACGCAGAGGAAGCGTGTTTGCCAGGAAACTCAGGAATGGTGGATCCTTACGTACCAGGGTGGGCAGCCCTTCCCAAGCCCTCATGCTGCCAGTCAAGCACTTTTGTGTTCTTGGCACCTTGCCTTATTTCCCCATGGAGTCTCAATGTCCCGGGTGCTTTTTCTCTAATTTACTCATTTAAGTCACTCATTTTATTTCTTTTAACTAACATTGATACCTTTGAGGCAACCTCTTTAGAATTTTTGCCTGTTCATCCCTGTCCATTCTGTGGTAGATAAAAGAACTGTGGAAGACAAGAGGAATCATCCAGTCTAATATTTTGAAAGGATTTAGATATTTTACCCAGAAAGATATATTTTTATTGTATCACAATAAGGAGGTTCTCAGATAAACAATGGGGTTGGACCACATAGAGGAAGCAAAACACATGGGCATAAGGAGTGTATCAGTTTCCTATAGCTGCTGTAACAAAATACCACAAATGGAGTGGCTTCAAACAACAGAAATAAATTGTCTTCACAGTTCTGGAGACTAGAAATGCAAAATAAACTTGTTGGTAGGCTGTTCTCCCTTTGAAACCAGAAGAATGCTTTCTTTGCCTCTTCTAGCTACTGGTGGTTTGCTAGCAATCTTTAGCATCCCCTGGCTTGCAACTACAGTCTCTGCCTCATTGTCACATGGTCTTCTGTGTGTCTCTCTTCACATGGCCATTTTCTTATAAGGACACCAGCCATGTTGGGTTAGAACCATAATGCAGTTTGATCTCATCTTAACTAATTACATCTGCAATGACCCTGTTCCTAAATAAGGTCCTATTTTGAGGCACTGGGGATTAGGACTTCAACATATCTTTCTTGAAGGGACACAATTCAACTTATAGCAAGGAGCATGCCCATTCTGAGAACAGTCAATAATTCAATTTGGCTTGAAAGTTGGTTATCACTGGAGATTGGTAGGAGATGTGCATACTCTAGCAAGTGAAATAATTGGAGAGCAAGACTATGAACTTATCAGCTTAGTTTAATGTGGCAGTCATTACAATTCTCATTCCAGGGCAGTGGCTTACAAGTTTTTGCCATTGGTCAAAAGTAAGACAGAGAACTACCACGGAGGTGAATCAATAATGTTTCCTCTATCTGTCACTCATTCATTCACTCAATGATATTTATTGAGTACCATGTGCCAGAACCTGTCCCATGCAATAGGAATCAGTGGCAAACAAGACAGTCATGACTTCTGTCCTCCAGGAAAACAACTCTAAATGTTTGCCTTCCTAGTCTTCAGTCATGACCTTCCTTATCAAAATGTAACAGTGTCTAGAAGGGACTGCAAGCTAGAGAAATTTAAAACAGGTGGAAAAATTGCGAGACAAAACACAAAATATTCTTTTTTTATTTTAATAGCTTTATTATTTATTTATTTATTATTTTTATGTGGCGCTGAGGATCGAACCCAGGGCCTTGCACGGGCGAGGCTAGCGCTCTACCGCTGAGCCATAACCCCAGCCCCAGGAAATATTCTTAAAAGCAGAAAATAAGCAGACCCTCAAAGCAAAGCTCTTTCTATGCCCTTTGTGGTATCAGACAACTACCTCCTCCAAACTCCTACATCAAGCTCCTTGTTCCAATAATGAAAACAGAAAACTCTCAAATGACCCTTCTGGAAGGTGACAATATAACACATTGCCCAATATTAGCCAGAGTTGGAGTTCAAGAAAGTGTGGGAAACTTGCAGCTACTTCTCTGATGCATTAGGGATAACTGAACCAGGCATGGACATGCAAGATGGGTTGGAAGCAAGCCTTTACCTCTAATCTGGGCCTCAGAATTATTGGTAAATTGCAAAATAGCCTTTGTTTCCATGGAAAAGAGGGTGCTCCTGACAAGTGACTCATTGCAATTATATTCACTAAAGTTAATATTTTCTATAAACTACAGATGGTCTCTGAATTGGAGGTACATTTACAGAAATTGTATTTCAGTCCTATAAACTATTGCATGGAATAGACTTTCAAGTTAATAAGTAATTTCAAAGTAATCATGTGCATTGGGCAGCTCATTTCTTCTCATTCAGCAAGTGATTCTATCCTGAGAGTTTTCCATTAAATAATAAGTCTATAAATTATAGGTAAGAAGGATGGAATATGAATAAAATAGTGTGAATGTCATTAGAGATGTCCACAAACAGTTGGATATGACCTTGTTGACTTACCTTGGCTAATAAAATGTGTGTGTGTGTGTGTGTGTCCTATGTCACTCCTGAGTGAAAGGTTCTCAGTGCATAATTTGCTACATTCTCCTTTATTGCTGTCTTAGAGATGGTGGAAGCAGGTGTGGCAATGTTCAGGGGTAGAGATTTGGGGAATAACTGGATCATGAGGACTCTGATCTCATCTGTGGATGAAGCCGTTGATGGATGTAGTTTGAAGGGACTTTGGGAGGTGGAGGGAACTGTAGGAGGTGGAGGGAACTGTAGGAAGTAGGGCCTAGTTGAAAGGATGACCTTGTGGACTCCGTCTGGTCCCTGGCCCCTTCTTCTCTCTCTCTTTGCTTCTGGCTGCCATGAGGTCAACAACTATGTTCTACCATGCCCCTCCTCCATGGCCCTCACCACAGGCCCAGAAACAGTGAAGCCAAGTGACCACAGGCAGGAACCTCTGAAGCCATGAGCCCAAATAAATTGTTCCTTCAGAAAGCTGACTAACATACATGCACACTGCCAGGTGGGTATGTCAAGGTGGCCAAGACTGAGCTCAAGATAGGGCATAAAGGTTTTAGTAGGAAAGTCCTAGAATACATTTAACCACTCAGTTGTGATGGATACTTTGTGTAACTATGAAATATTTCAATATGATAAAGGTTAAATTAAAATTTTACGTAGTAAATATTCAGCAAGGGGGTCCTAAGGATGTTATGAAGAACCAAGGGATAAAGGAAAAAGAAAGAATGGAAACCAAGTCAAATGAATGTCACTTGAGTAGATTGTAGCCATCAAGTTAAATTAATGTCAAGCTTTATCCATCTTCCTGTGCTCAACTCCTTAAAAACATGACAGAAAAGGTGAAAGATTTCTATGCTCTGAAGAGAAACCAGAGTGGTGGCTCAGAGGTAGAGCACTTGCCTGGCTTGTGTGAGGCCCTCGGTTCCATCCTCAGCACCACATATAAGTAAATAAATAAATTAATTAAAAGATCCATTGACAACTAAAAAAATATATATATTTTTTAAAAACCCATTATGTAATCACCTGTTATCACCTCACCCTTCTACTTCTAGGCTTCATAATGACTTCTAGGCTCCATTAGCTATGAAAATAATTTTATTGGACAAGATGAGTACAAATGGAAGCACGGGCCACACCTTTATTCTGGGAAAACTTGAGCTTTACTGGTATATCTTTATCACTTTGCCCCAAACCACTGCCTTGCAAGTGTGGCAGAATGGCATTTCTCACAGGGTGTCACTCACCTGCAAAGCCCTTCCTTTGCCCTTCTTTCTGTTCAAATATGACCATCTCTCAGGGCTCAGCTCCCATTTCCAGGAAGCATTTTTTTCTCATTTTTTCTGATTTTCCTCCATCCTGATTTCCTGGAGCAGTAACAATTCTGAGCACATCCTTTAGTGCTTATTGTGTAATGATTCACCCCTCTTTTGGGTGCATCAGTCCTGTCCCCCAATCACTACGTGGGCCTGTGCACCACTCAGGAATTCTCTTCCTTTCCCATTCCTCCTTCTCATGGTTTCTTCATGAACAATTCACCCAGCACCCTGTCCTGAAGCAAACCTTACTGTTAGGAGCAAAGGAGCCTAACAACTCGACATGCCCAGAATAGCTAAAACACTGCCTTTGCTTATGATTGATAATGTCCTTTTATGAGCCATGTAAGTTGACTAGCACACAAAAGCTATTTTACTGGTTTGAATTAGAAAAGGACAAACTATATATTTAGGATAAAGTGTCACAACTATATTTCATTCTATCTGCTGGATATTTTTTAACATCTGCTGGATATTTATATTTTATATAAAATATGGATCTTGGAATAATTTAGATAATATGTCAGTTAACAAGAAATTTTGGTATGTTATGTTTTTAGTTATATGAAGCCCAAGTTACAGGCTTGGTACCTCTGATGCCTCCAAACACTCACAGTCTTAGAAGTGGTCATAAGCTCAATTGGTCATAAGATCAATTGTCAGTGAACTTTTGCTGATTATTTTACCTTCCCTGCAAAATGATCTGATTTTGACCAAGTCTTTTAGAACTTGAGGCTTTTACATTCTAACTTTCACTCATGCTATTTATACATCCATGTATTTTAGTTTTATATAATCTGAGTGCGGATGTGTATGTGTGTGTGTATATTTTTTAAAAAGATTTTTTTTGGAAACCTGGGGAAATTTGAATACAAAGCACTGCATACGAGGTGATATTTATTAATTCTCATAGGTATGATAACACATTATGGTTTTATTATGTAATTTCTTTATTTTTAAAAGACATGCTATAGTATTCAGGCTTGACATATTGAGATGCCTGCAATTTATTTCAAATGGTTAATAAAAAAGAGATTAATTTATAGAGCAAATATGGCAAAATGTAAGTAACCAGTGAATCCAGAAGGTAGATATCTGAGTGATAATTGACAATTCTGCCAACTTTTATGTGCATTTGAAAATGTTCATAATTCGAGCTTGGTAAAAAAAGAAATTATCAGAAAAAAATCAGAAATGAAAACATGAATATTTAGACCAATTAAAGTGACTGGTGTCGTGTTTGTATATCAGTGTATGGTACAAATGTGCAAAGGAATCTCTTTCTCTCAGGTTTACAGGGCTGTTTTTTCAGAGCCATATTTGAGGCACTCAAATAAATGTCACTATTTTCTGACTCATTTGGGGGTTGAGAAAGGAAAGGTTTAATTCGACAGTCAAAATAATGCCTAGAGGCATTCACATTCATTTGACATTTGAAAAGATGGAAGTTAAAAACTTATAACCAGATGTCAACCAGAAAAATAAATAGGTAATTTAATTTTTAATATAAGACATTTCTGGAAATAAATTACTTTGTTCAAAATAATTTGAATGTTATTTCCCATTTTTAAGTAATACATCTGTTTTCATCTGATTCTGTCTGCCTGACCAGGTTTTCTTGATGATAAAACTCATTCCTGGCTTTTGATTACTAAGGTCTGATCAACTCCTCAAGCATAAATGCCACAAAATTAATGAAAGTCACGTTTTCTTCCAGGATAATTCTCAGCTGTATACATTGAATAGCAACAAAAGAGGGCCATTTTTACATCATGTACAACCAGAAGAATGAGAAGTTATGCTCCATTTATGTACGAAGTGTCAAAATGCATTCTACTGTTATGTACAACTAATTAGAACAAATAAAAATTTAAAAACCCATAAAAAAAGAAGGGCCACTTTGATGAATGCGAACTTAAAAATATTTAGCACATAAAAATTCTAATTTTGGTACATATTCATTTGCTGTCTTTTAAACTTAATAAACATACATCAAGATACAAATGCTAAACATTTTATCTTTCTGTGTGTGTGGTACTGGGGATTGAGCCCAGAACCTTACACATGCTGGGCAAGTGCTCTGCCACTGAGCTACATCTCTAGCCTTCTTAAATTTTTACTTTGAGACAAGGTCTAGATTGCCCAGGCTGGCCTCAAACTTGCAACGCTACTGCCTCAGCCTCCCAGATAGTTGGGATTACATACAGGAACCACAATGCCCAGTTAACACTTTATCTTTTTTTAGGTGGTGCTGGGGATTGAACCCAGGGCCTTGTGCATGCTAGGCAAGCACTCTACTAACTGAGCTATATCCCCAGGCCCCTTAACATTTTATCATTTATTGTGCATTTAGAATGTCAATTTTTAATTTAAAGTTTCTCAAAATATTTTGGAGAAAAGTGTGAGGTCTAAGGACTTGGAAATGGCTGAAATGTTAATTCACAAATAAGGAAATCTAAACAAAAGCAAAACAACAAACAACAATCAAAAGGTGGTAGTAATGTAGATTCAGAGCTATGTTTATCTCAGTCTACAACATAGAACCTCTATTTATTTTTTTTCAGGGATGGGGGTACCTGAGGTTGAACTCAGGGGCACTCAACCACTGAGCATACCCCCAGCCCTATTTTGTATTTTAGTTAGAGACAGGGTCTCACTGAGTTGCTTAGCACCTCGCTTTTGCTGAGGCTGGCTTTGAACTTGCGATCTACCTGCCTTAGCCTCTCAAGCCACTGGGATTACAGGCATGTGCACCAAGCCTGGGTGGGACCTCTATTTCTTATTGTGACATTCAGAACAATAAGTGAACTTATGAGAACATTTTTTTTTTAACCACCCACATGTTAACAAAGGCTGTTTTCTCCTTTACTCGTCCTTGGGTGATAAATGTAAAGAAACAACAAAATTACAATTTGGATGCTGTTTTAAATAATTATATAGTTATATAAACAATTGTTCCATTCACTGTGCCATATGAAGTGCAAGGTCTGTGTTTTTCCTAAACATAAGGACCTAAAGGACAAAGATAATCCAACTAGACCTTCACACTGGCAGAACACAAACATAGCTCTATGTCGCCACCATCTGGCCAATATATGACAGTATACAGTATATTACATGTTCACTCCACCAGTGCCCTGCAAGATGTTCATGTCTGGAATTTTAAACAATCTTAAGAAGGGACTCAAACTCACTGGACTCGTTTTCCATATCAAGAAATTATGTTTTATAAAACAGCAATGTATTTATTTATTTATTTTACTTTCTGGACTTATTCTTCAAAGTAGTAATTGAAACTTGTTAACATGATATAGATAGGTAAGAAAACTTTCAGTTTTTGAGTTTCAAGTTCAGTGATACTTTCTTTAAAGATCTTTACTTCTAATCATCTAAAAATAGCTCAATATTAGTTTATTCTGATTGTTTAATATCTTTCTTTCCATTTAATGAATTCTGAGCAGAGTGTGTGTTAGTAGATCTGAACAGTCCAAACTGCTTACAAGAGCTGACAGTTAGATCCACTTGGTCACTCACTTCAATGGAAGGCCTAAAGCAAGTAATTTAACACTTATGGAGTCTCTTCTGGAAAATAATGGAACTCAACAGCTGAATTTTGTGGGAATGATGTCCAGCAAAAAGAACTCCATTACTTGACTTCAGTTTGAACCACAAGATTTACCATTTAATTTTACTCTCCTTTGAGTTTCTAATTGTTTCTTGAATATTCATCTTGTTTCTCCAACTAAAATTCAGTTACTTAATAGCAAGAGTGATGTTAGACTCCACACCTTGTGTACTTTCTACTGTATTACATTATCTAAAATATGAAGAAATTAGCATTTAATAACTTATTATTTATTAATTCTTAGCAAGTTGAAATAACAATATGAAATTTAAGAATCTTTATATTTACTAAAAATAATATTCAGCACTAGTAATGTACAATAATAACACTATAGTAATAACAACAAAAATGTTGCAAATGTAGGCAGAAGTCAGCTACCACTCTACCCTTGAGTCCAGATTTATGTAGAACAATGGAACTTCTTTAGTACTAATATCAAAGAATAGAGTAGGCTTTATTTATTTATTTATTTATTTACTTACTTACTTATTTATTTTTGGTGGTGCTTGGGATTGAACCCAGGGCCTTGTACATGACAGGCAAGCACTCTACCACCTGAGCTATATCCCCAGCCTTAGAGTGGGCTTTTATCATCTAATCCTATTTTGCTTTGTGGCATACAATTTGCCTCTGTATTTGTATCCATGTAATTATAAACAACATTACACAAGACACTACTGTGAAGTTAATTTCTAAATTCACAAACTCACTCCTCAGAACACTCTTATTACTCATTTTGAGTTTAGTTGTCATTTGTCATCAAACAGCCTCTAGTAAGGTGGTCTCAAAATTAATCACATTTTTTCTTCTTAATTTGTAGGAAGAAATAGCTATTCTTCAGATCTTGAGATGTAATCTTTTTTTTCCATTAAATTTTCCTAATTATACAGATTTCATATGCTCCAAAGTCCTATTCTGATTTTTTGCATGAAATAAAATCTGTAGATTTTTTTATTTCTAGGGGTCATATGAACTTCAAGATTATGCAAATTAACAGGCCAGTTGGCTCACACCTCTAATCCCAGAAACTCCAAAGGCTGAGACGGGAGGATTGAAAAATACAGCCTCAGCAGCTTGGTCAGACCTTAAGCAATTTAACAACACTCTGTCTCAAAATAAAAAATTAAAGAATGGGTTGGGGATGTGGTTCAGCAGTAAAGCCCCCCTGGGTTCAATCCCCAGTGCCAAAGAAAAAAAAAAAGATTATGCAAATTAGACAATAGGTCTAGTATCTCTACCTTCTTATCATCCTATAATGCTAGAGAGTCTTGCTAATGAGCTTAAAGTGTTGGATTAAAGGGCATAATTTCCTAGATTAGGTCCTAAGTGAATACTGATAATTGATTTAGTGACATAAAAATAAGCCACTGTCCTATAACAACTCTGTTTTTTTAGATATCTGCAAAAAATAACACAGACTTGGGTAAGCAAGGTTTTTTTTTTGTGTTAGTAGTAGGATGACATATGTTCTAAATTTTAGTTTATACTGGGTAAGAGAGGACAAATAGCTAACATTATTTCTGCTGTTTACTCACTGACTCTTACTAAGTGAAAACAAATAGCACTGCTTGTTATTTTTTTGTGGCCTTGCCTTTGCCCATCTGACTCGTCTGCCTGGGATGCCGGTCTGCCCACTGTTTGCAATATTTCATTCATTTGCTATCTGTAAATCCTTAAGGAACAATGACTGTGTCTTTCATATGTTACATTTATTGATTCCATAAAGATCAACTATGTGCCAGCTGTGGGAAATATAGCCCTAAGTTTTTAAAAGTCCCTGCCCTCATGGAGCTTAGGTAGGTTAGATGTAATAAATGAATAAAATACATCGTATGTTAGTTGGTGATGAGTGCTAAGAATTGGAATAGAGAGTGGGTGGAGGTGGGATTGCAGTTTTCAGAAGGGTGGTCAAGAAGGTTTTGACCAAGGTGACGTTTGGCTGAAGACCTGAAGGAGGTGAGAGCAAACCGTGTGGATATTTGGGAAATAGTGTTCCAGAAAGAGGGCATTGCAAGTGCAAAGACAGTAAAGAATGAGTGTGCTGGGTGGGTTACATTAGCTGGTTTTGTGGGAAGAGCTACAAAGAAATCCATATGGTTGAACAGGAGTAAAAGAGGGAACGAGTAATGTTGTTCATCTTTCTATCCTTAGGGTTAGCACCATGTCTGAAACATATTATTAATTCACATACATTTTATGAATTAATGCATATTTTTGTCATAATGTAAAGAATGTCAATATTTCACAAAATGTGAATTGTGCTAAATCCAATCCAGTTAATTTTTGTAACCATGAAAATATTTTGTCTGGTGACTCTGACTTCAGTTGTGTCACCAAAATAGGTATGATAATTGTGTTCATTCACAATTTAGATCAGTTCAGGATGTCATGTTGAAAGTATTTCACAATACTCATAACTGTTTCTCTTTGTACTTCTGCCAAATTCCTTAGAACTGTAGTGTATAGTGAATACAAACACTGAGAAACTCCAGCAAACACTGTGGTCTCATCTACGACCTGCACAGACCAGAGGAGCTGGGTTTAAAAGAGCTGGCTGCAACATTAAGCTAAGAAAGAGGGCAAAAAAAAAAAATCACATGACACAGAAGTTTTCAAATTGAGGGAGGGACAGCTTTGCGACCTTATGGATCAGCTTCCACATTAGAAAGAACGCTGGAAAAGAGAGCCTGAGCCCAGAATCCCTTTATTTTATAGTGGGGGCATCAGAGGGGGTTAAGGTTTCAAGGGTGGAGTCTTGCTTCCTGATGTCTCTCATGGTCAGCAGATTGATTGACACCTTGGTGAGTCACACCATCTCAGGTGCTGTGTGGGATATTAAGCAGAACTAGAGAGATCACCTGTATCATGAGATCAATCCCTTGACAGGGAGTTTGCAGAGCCTGGCCTGTTGTGGTGTAAACTAATCAATAAAATCAGTGAGACTGTGAGTTACAGGTTATAAATTAGTAAAAAAATATATATAGATTATAGATAAGTGAGATAAGACAATTATAAAGCAAGAACTGTTCTAGACAGGCCTTAGATTCCTTCTATAAGAAAACTGTTACAAGAGCTGTTTCTGAGAAACTGAAATGAAAGCTGTTTTCTTATAAAAATTGTTCTTCTGTATTTTGTAACCTGTAAATTGTACCCTACTCAGGATGCATTTGTGGTCATGGTGAGCTATATCCTGGGTTTGAGTGCTCTTGTGGGTCTACATGACTTTGAAATAGATTCTCACCCCACCAACCCCAGCTCAAACTTAGGATACTGATGTCTAGCACCTGCTTGAATCTGGAAATGTGGTTAACTGAATTGCAAAGCGGATTGCCTTTTTTCTAGCTTCTGTACTAGCTTGCTTGCTAACTGGAAAATTCCAGTCCTGCTTAGGGCTCGCAGGTCCTGCTTATTACTGTTTTAATTTCTGTGACTGGCTTACTTGCATGAAGCTAAGGAAAGCCCTTGAGTTGTGGTTTTCATCTTTAAGTTCCCAGGATATAGGTTAGGTGCCGCAGTCTGGCTGGGCACAAAATCACGAGCCACCACACAGCTTGTAGATTCAAACAGCAACTCTTTATTCCCGAACTCACACCAGCCGTATACAAACACGTTCTGGGGAAATCCACGTTCTCTGCCCAAATCCACGTTCTCTCCCAAATTCACCTTCACTGGGCTTCTGTCTCCCAAAATATACTGTCTGAATCCCGTGAGAACTCAAGGGGAACTTAGGCAGCAGGATACGCCCTATTCCCAGCAGGAATAATCTTAAACCTTAAACCTGGAACCTAAACTGGGAACGCCCTAAACCCGATTATGTTAAACCGGGAACACCCTAATCCGCCCTGGTCCTTGAGCAAGGTCAACTACATTCAATGTCACTGCAAAATGTCAGCAACATGGGGTACGCTGGCAAGGAAATTGTCATACCTACTTGGCTAATGGCTCCCAGCAGTTAGGAAGTTGCTATTCTCCCACAGAGCTTCAGTCTCTGGGGGTGGGTGACAGTCCTGGGCCAGGTAAATAAAGCTCTTTTTTATTTGAATTTGGACTTAGAGTGTTTTCTGAAGCAGCTCCCCATAACAGGCCTATCCCCTCAAGAGGCTACTATGTGCAACATAATCCACACACAGCCCACAGATGGCTTGTGACACTGTGGGATAGTGTCTAATAACTACATTCAGATGTCTTGGAAAGGTTCAGAGCACTGCTTAGAATCACCTGAAGAAATGGCCAGTTTAAGACTCATTTTGTTTCCCAAGCTTGTTATTTCTTAGAATTTTGTTTTAAATGTACTGTGTGTAAGGTCAGGCAGTGGCAGTGACCAAAAGGAGGCAGATTTAAAAAGGCTGATGAACAAGCCTTTATTGAGATCCCACTCCCTATCAGCCCAACAGAGTGGATAGGAAGAGGGTCTGAGGAGAAACCCTGTGGGGACTCTACCAGACTGGAATTTTATGGGGCTTACGGCAGGAAGGGAAGGGCTTGGGACAGGAAAAGGTGTTTTTAGAGTCCCTTGTCCCAATGGAGTTGGTCGGGGGAACTGGCTGAGATCCAGAATTGGCCAGGAGACCCTGCTGATTGACAGGGGATTCCGTAGGTGCCTGATTTGTTCCTTTTGCCCAAGGGCTTAGGAGCAAAGCACTTAGGAACAAAGCACCAAGGATATGCACACAGACCTGACACTGTGTATATCCTCTTATCAATACTTATTTTATCTGTAGGAATGACTGACCATTAGATGGGCCATGAACATGGGTCCAATATGGTAGCCATCACAAATTGGACCTGTTCCATCTGGACCACTTCTCTGCTGCCTGCTCTTTTCTTTGGTCCACTTTAGACTCCATGAGTTAACATTTCCTGCTACTGCTTTCTACTTGTGGTTTGAATCAGTAACTTCTCTGTTGACTGTTAAGCTTTAATTCTAGCAGGAGAATTATATTTTTTTCTGGCTGTTATGCTCGAATTCGGGACACCCAAAAGACCACCAGAGACCCAAGATCGATGTAAGCAGCAAAGAGGTGTTTATTGCGAGCTAGCTGGGTCCTCCGCGCACACACACAGTAACTGGTGATGCTGAGAGGCCCCGAGCCCAGGGTTTGCAGCAGTTTTATACATTCTTTGGAGAAGGCAGGGACTTCACATACATCATAGCATCTCTTAGCAAATCATCACACACCGCGGGAAAATCAAATAACAACTCTAAAATATGACTAGCACATTCACTGGCGGGAACAAGTTGGGTAGGGGTGATCGGTCAGTACAAAAGGGGGATTCATTTGAACTGATTGGTTTAAGCCAAGAGGGGTATATGTGCCGAACTACATGGTTTCCCAACATGTTATCAACCACCATAAACTACTGGGAGGGTCATCTGGCATCCCAGGTATTTCCCTGTCTCATGCTGATTGGTGGCTGCTAGGGGGTTGCTATTGGATCCCCACCTAGCCTGACTGAGTCAGGGACACCTGGAGCAGCAGATCTCTCCTGTTATTTGTAGATAAACAACTTAGCAGGGTGGGAATGTGCCTAGGAGTGCTCTGTGGGTTTTTCCAAGGACAAAGGTGATGTCCCTTCCTTGGACAGGCTTTGCTCTGAGGTAGAGGCTGGTTTTCATGGCTTCCTTATCTTGGCTAATATTTCTTTTTTTAAAAAATTATTTTTTAGTTGTAGTTGGACACAATATCTTTACTTTATTTATTTATTTTTATGTGGTGCTAAGGATCGAACCCAGGGCCTCACACATGCTAGGCAAGCTCTCCACCGCTGAGCCACAACCCCAGCCCGGCTAATATTTCTTGGGATTTATAAAAACATTTGCCTCTCCCATGAAATGACTGATTTGAAACACAAGATCTATCTTCTCAAAGTCACCACATCCTGATAATTTGGGGGCTTTAACCGAATCTTCAAGAAATAAAACATTCTCATGCGTCAGGGCCTTTTAGCCAGAGATCTCCAGGTACCCATCTAAAGTTTACCGAGTTGGAATTATTACTGTAACCGCTGTTTACCAGTGACGAGTCCTTGCTTCTCTGAATGCTAAAATATAACACCAGAGAAGCACTCCGAGACAAGTTTAGAGTAGAAAGTAGAAGCTTTATTAAGGCCAGCAGAAAAGAAGAAGGGGACCCAAGAGGTGGAATCCGTGGAAGGGGGAGGTCTTCCCTCTTTTATAACTAAGGTCTTCTCTCAGCTTTCCCACATTCCTGTCGCATTTCTGTCCTTAGTTCTTGCAGTGATGGAATGTAGGTGGGGAAGGCCCAAAGGGTTGGAGACAGGTGGGCTGAAGAAGTAATCTAGGCAGGAAGGACGTTTGGATTAGCATCTGCTTGTTTGCTGGGAGCTGCTTCATTAACATTTAGTTGGGATGGGCTCTGGGCCTTGGGGACATTTTCAATTCCCCTTTTCCTGTACTCCATTCTCACTATGGCCTTGATATGGTTCTTGATTTTACTCCATATTAGACCCGATTTACCTAACTACACTAAATACCTATCTGTAAATCTGCCTTCATTACCTGTTGCCACAAGTAGGAACGTGGGAGCTCGGGAGCCATGAGCTTGTCTTGATAAGAATGTGTAAAGAAAAAACTTTATGGGATTTGGGCTTTGGTTGGCAATTTGAAGGAGGGTCTAAAGAAGGAGAGATTTGTTCTACATCTGATCTTATTATAAAGCATTTCTATGCCTGGGAAGTTCAAGCTTGTCTGTAGGAAGAAAAGACTTGCATGAAAATAAAGCTGTAATTTATAAAAAAGTAGTAGTTACTCATATTGGCCATGTTGGTATTTGTAATTGGCAGACTGACCCTGTTTTTCTTTGTGCTTAGACAAACTTAATGGAGTGCTTTGCTTTGTCTCAATTTATCAGAAGGACCCAGTCTGAGGTCAGTATTTTGTGAGTTTATTTCTATCTTGTAGGAGAATAATATAGCCTTGCTATAAGTGTCAGGCCAGCTTCTGAATGAGAGATATAAAAGCCCCTACCTCTCCCTTTCAATATCTCCTTTTCTGGTTCATTGTCTATTATTACAACACATGCAGGCTAACCTCTGGTTTACAGCTTTAACTTTTTCCTTGTTTGTGCTTTTATTGTCTGTGCACCCTTGGGCAAGTTGCTTAACCTTGTGTGTTGATTTCCTATGTGTAAAATGGAAATAACAGTAGCTACTTTATGTAGTAAGGGCTAAGTCCCTTAAACAGTAAGAGACTCAAGCTGTTATTATTATCATTTTCTCCCAGTACTGGGGCTTGAACCCGGGGATGCTCTACCACTAAGCTACAGCCCCAGTCCTGTTTGAGTCAGGATCTTGCTTGAACTTGGGATCCTCCTGCCTCAACTTCCCTAGCAGCTGGGATTACAGGCATATGCCATCTCTCCCAGTTTTGTTACCACATTTTAATTAAAGAATTTGGTCATTAGTCATCCCTTCAGAGTGGCAACTGATAGTGGAATCATTCTCCACACTCAAGGTTTGAATTCTGATCCAAGCTGAATCACCTTCTGGTTTTTTCTTATTATTCCTTATCCTGTTCACTCTTCTCTTTCTTCATACCATTCTTATGGTTCTCATTCTAATGTTTTGAAGGCTAAATATGTGTATTTACAACATGTAGGACATAATAATGCCTCATGTTACCTCTTGAAAAATGTTACTTTAAAAAATACACATAGTTTTCCAAGTTCCTTTGGGGGAATGACAACGTGCTTTTCGGTTTCACTCCAAAGTGCCCGCAAAGCACAGAGGGGAGACCTAGCTCCGTAGACCCTGCTAATGAAGGTCCAGAATCCTCTTCTCAGAGCCCCTGGAGATGCGGGGTCCACAAGTGTGTAAAAGAAGCCGTAGAGGGGAGTCATTCGACCCATCTGTCATACCGTAGGCCAGCGAAGGTCCCATCACCTAGCAATGCACAAGAGCCAAACTTTCAGGGCCTGGCTGCGCACGCGCGCACGCACGCCTGTCTGGGGGCGCCTGGGGCACACCATCCCGGGTAGGCGAAAGCACGCGGAACCTTTATCCTCGTCTACGTGTTTCCCGCGACTCCGCTCAAATCGTTGCACTACTAAATGGACGGCCTCCGTCCCCTACACCCAGTGGCCTCTCCCGACTGCAGGTTCCCGCGTTGGTGACCGCTGATTTCAACGAAATGATAAACGGACACCCTGACGACCCAGGACGGCTTCGCCAAGCCACGTCCTGCCGGCGGCCCCACGAGAACCTGTGCCGGAGGCGTCCGCCGCGGGACCGCCCATGCCGCCCCTACCAGTGCGGAGCAGGCGCACGGCTGCCGCGGCGCAGGCTGTGGCGCGTACCGCGAGCGCGAGCCCGAGCCCAAGCGCGCTCAC
>NW_026000019.1:13099306-13187324 GCF_001458135.2 Marmota marmota marmota
GTGGGCCCCGGCCCCAGCCGGCCTGACCTCGGGTCTGAGCCGGGCGGCCCAGCCACAGAGGGACGGACAGAGCGAGGAGACATGGCCACACCATTCCTGCCCGCGGGGGCCACCACGGGCGACAGCGGTGGAGAGCTGAGCTCAGGCGACGACTCCGGGGATGTGGAATCCCCCCAGAACCCCGAGACCGAGGCGTCCAGGAACCTGGCGGAGCTGTTTGAGAAGGCTGCCGCGCACCTCCAGAGCCTGATTCAGGTGGCCAGCAGAGAGCAGCTCTTATACCTGTATGCCAGGTACAAGCAGGTAAAGCTGGGAAGAGGTGGATGTAAGAGACACAGGGGGTCGTCGTGTTCCTCCAAAAACTGATAGCCAACGTGCATGATTAATGGCTAGGCGAAATGAAGGGTGTGTGTGTGTGTGTGTGTGTGTGTGTGTGTGTGTGTTTTGATTAACTGCTGTTAGCATCATTCTGGACATGGAAAAGATCTGTCTGCCAGGAGGGCTATTTACTTAGCTGGACATAGAATGACAGTTTTTCTGTGTCTTCTCTTACTCAGTGACCTTGTACTTTACCAGCCTCGGAACCTTTACAAAATGAGGATGATAAAATAAGATTTAGCATTCATTTACTCTTGCCAAAGGGACATATTGAAGTAAATATGGTAATGTTATTAAAAATATTTTGAGATCTAAGGGAATAACAGGATTGTAATGAATAAGGTGCTGCAATACAAAATAAAATATTACTACATTGATTGTGATTTTTTAAAAAACCTTAAATATAATTTGAATTATGTTTTGGCTGAATATGTTTCTGTTAGGTAAAATCATAAAAATTTTACAGCTATAAACACCAGATGAGATAATTCCCTTCATTTACCAAAGAGTAGGCTCCTTGCCTAGAGTCATATAGACACATCTGTCAGATCTAGATTATAACTCCTAACTCTAAGGTTCTGAACTTTACCTGGAAATATGGAAATGTGTTAGTACTCATATAAGACACATTTAAGCCAGGCATGGTGGTGCATGCCTCTAATACCAGCAACTTGAGAGGCTGACACAGCAGTTTGGTAAGTTTGAGGCCAACCTCAGCAGTTAAGGGGACTTCATCTGTGGAGAGCAGTAAAGAGAATGGATGAGCGGTGACTGAGATTGGGGATCTCTGATGACTTCATGGCTGTGGCACACCTGCAGCCTGGGAATGTTTGTGCAAGAACACAGGATGCCTAGCTGCTATGGTGATGCTCTGCCTGCTCTATGCAAAGGCCTTTTCAGCTTTAACCTTGATCTCAGGCACATAGCTTCCAGGGATAGAGGAATTCTCATGCTAGACAACCTCAATATTTACAGTTTTGAACTGTGCTACTCCTGAGCCTGCCTGTTTAACAGTAACTTTAAACAGTGGGCCTCCTTGAGTACTACACAAAGCTCCTGACATTGTACATTGTAACTGTGGAAAAGCTGCATAGATGTTTCTAGTTCTGTAACTTTCCTGAGTACAAAGAATAATGCTTGCATGTTCTTTAACCTGATAATGAGACATACATAAATAAAAATTGCTGGCTTAACTCTTAGATCTGCTTCTCCATCAGGGAGCAACGCTCCACCATCAGGGAGCAGCGCTCCACCTGATCTCAGCTATTTACTTCATATCTGTGTGTGAGTCTTTCTTTCCTAATTTCCCATTGTCCCTCGCTGGTACCATCAGTTTGGCCATGCTGATTGCAGCATTCAGCAATTTAGGGAGATCCTGTCTCAAAAATAAAAATTAAAAAAGGATGGGGATGTAGTACAATGGTAAAGTACCCCTGGGTTCAATGTCAGTATAACAACAATAAAAAAAGACATTTAGTTTCTTATTCAAAGAAGTCATTGATTGGTTACCAGAAGGAAAATTAATCACTTTCTCATAGTCAACAAATATTAGTTCAGCATCTTTTTGTTTTTGGTACTGGGTATTAAACTCAGGGGCACTCAACCACTGAGCCACATCCCCAGCCCTTTTTTGCATTTTATTTGGAGTCAGGGTCTCACTAAGTTACTTAGTGCCTCATCATTGCTGAGGCTGGCTTTGAACTCATGATCTTCCTTCCTTAGCCTCCCAAGCTGCTGGGATTACAGGTGTGTGCCACTGGGCTGGGGTTTTATTTATCTTTTTTAATATATATGTGTGTGTGTGTGTGTATGTATACATTTATTTATATACATATTTATATATATAATATACACACACACGTTGTAGATAGACACAGTGCCTTTATTTTATTTATTTATTTTTATGTGGTGCTGAAGATCAAACCCAATGCCTCACATGTGCTAGACAAGCTAGGCAAACGCTGTAGCTACAACCCCAGCCCTTTTCAACATCTTCATGTCATGTCTACAAATAATGCAAAGAAGCAAAAGCATCATGATGCTTGCCCCTAAGAGGCTTACAAAGTACTTGAGGAATCTAGATTTAAACACATGAAAAATGACTGATAATGAGTTAAATTACAGCTCAGGAAAACTCTGGATCTTTGGAACTCTGGATGAAATGAAGTTCTGGATTATAGCCTATTTTATTTTTATTAACAACATCTTAATTTTCTTTTTGCATCTTGGTATAATGACATATTTTTCCATGTACCCTATGTATTGTTTTTAATAAAGTAGTTAGTTGTAGGGGGTTCCCCTGTTTTCTTAAGCTGAATGTACTGAATAGAGATGAACCTTATTTTGAAGATGGATGATTATGAATGTTAATTAATGTGACTTGAGAGATATAGGTACAAATGGTATAAATTATAGTATTGAATGAAAGTTGTCCTACAATTGGCCTGCCTTGGAAGTAGCTTTCTTGCAAGAGTTCTGGATATTTATTTTCTTTGGGGGCATTTACTTTATCCTAATAACTTTAGAAAGAAACTATTGAGTAAATTTGACAACTATTTACTCAACATTATGCTAGGACCTATATATAGCATGTCTGACAGATGTTTCTCTGGGCAGTATAAAGCTAATTTTCTCCAGATTCCCTAGGAAACAATCTTTTTCTTTCTTTGGATATTTATTTATTGATATTGATGTCATTATTGTTAAGTACTGATTTCTAAGTCATGAGTGAACTATAGACACCTGTTAGTTGGCCACCATTTATCTCTGTTGTATTCAATTCATCCAGATAGTCTGAAGGAATATTGTCCTTCATTCTTCCAAGAATGTAATCTTATAGTCTATGTTTAGGCTATTTTGTATTTGAAAATAAAATTCTTCATTATTAGAGAATAAGATTATGCATGTTAGATCTGACACTGGACCACATATTTTTAATCAGTCTCTCCTAAATTTTATTTCTAGCAGAATTCTGAGACAGTGTTAAAAATAGCATCTTTGGCCCAGTGGCTTGGGAGGCTGAGGCAGGAGAATTGTGAATTCAGTGCCAGCCTCAACAAAAGCAAGGTGCTAAGCAACTCAGTGAGACCCTGTATCTAAATTAAAAAAAAAAAAAAAAAAAAAATAGGGCTGGGGATGTGGCTTAGTGGTTGAATGCTCCTGAGTTCAATTCCCCCATCCCCCCAAAATAGCATCTTTGGTAGAATAATGAAGTTTGAAGCCTGATACAGTGTCTGCAAGATGGATCGAAATTTCTTACCAAGTGACATTTTCTACTTGGATTAGCATCCCATTTTGGAGGCTAAATGAGGTAAGATTGTTGGCAGGAAGATGATAAAAATAAGCTAAGAGATGAACCTTATTTTCTCAGGCAGAGATCTAAATTAACCTAGTTAAAATCTTAGCTCTTTTAGTCTCAGATACACTATGACTTCACAATTATCTTTTTAATTAGGTTTCAAAAAGATCAAATCATTTAATAGTTTTTTGTTTCCTCTGTGTATTAGCCTGCAATCTCTCAACAGAAGATAACTCATTGATACCTGTGAAATGAAAGGCAGTGAAAATTTCAAATTCCTGTTGGATTCATTTGATAAGATTGTTTTAGACAACTAGTTCTCTTTTGCGAGTAAAAGATCTGACCAGAACAATTTTAGGGGAGGAAATGTTTATTTGGGTGTTCACAGTTTCAGAGGTCTCAGTCCATAGACAGCAGGCTCCATTCCTGGGGGCTTGAGGTGAGGCTGGACATCTTGGTGGAAGAGTGTGACAGAGGGAAGCAGCTCACATTATGATCAGGAAGAAGAAGAGAGAAAGAGAGATCTCTGCTTGCCATATACAAATATATACCCCATAGCCATGCCCCCTATGAACCACTTCCTCCAGCCACACCCCATCTGCCTCCAGCCTCCACCCAGATAATCCCATCAGGGATTAATTCACTGATTAATGTTATACCACAATTATTTCTCCTCTAAACCCTCTTGTATTGTCACACAGGTGAGCTTTGGGGGATACCTCATATCGAAACCCCAACAAAGATCCTCCACTACTAGCAGAATCAAAGATACTCTGCATATCCTCCTTTAACTTGAGCATACTCGATTCCCTGGCATTTGTTCTTGGCAACCTTTGTTGAAATATTCTGCTTCAAGGGCACTACATATATTTTCCTCCTTTCTTTCTTCCTACCTACCTACCTATCTGTTTACCTACCCACGCACCTACCATACCTACCTACCTATGTTAGAGAACAGAATTTTGATACTCTGTTAAAGTGGTGCATATCCCTGCTTCATAAATGATTCAGAAACTGCTGTTATGTTTTCTCAGTCTTCTAGATCCAGAACTATTCTTTAAACTTGGGAGTTAGAAAAGTTTCCATGTCAGTTAGGATACAGGGTCAATTGCTGAGCCTTTGTTTATCTCAGAAAATGATCTAGAGGTAGGTGATCCAGAGTTGGTAGGGTGGCTTTCTTTCATGAGATCATCCAGGGACTTCTGCTTATTGTCTTATAGCTCAATCATCCCCTAAGGCAGCAGTTCTCTAATTGTGGTCCATGGACCCCTGTGAATTCCTGAGACATGCTCTGGGTTTCATAAGGTCAAAATTATTTTCATAATAATACTAAGACATTGTTGAATTTTTCCTATGCTGTCATGTTGAATAAAACAACCGATTCCTTAGTATGAATCAAAGCAGTGATAGCAAACTGTTATCAATAGTCATGTGTATTTTTTAAACACCATATACTCAAGTATATTATTTGTTTTTATTTAATATTAATTCTTGAGGGGCTGGGGCTGTAACTCAGTGGTAGACCACTTGCCTACCACATGTGAGGTACTGGATTTGATCATCAGCACCACATAAAAAAATAAATAAAATAAAGGTATGTGTCCACCTATAATTTAAAAAAACATTTAGTGTTTTTAAAAAAAATTAACCCTTGAATACAAGTCTCTTTGACATTGTGTGTGATGAAATGGGAGGTACACCCAAGGCACCTCTGATGCATCAGAATATGTTGCTGTTTTGAGGAAAAGCACTTATGTGATTTCTGAGTTGCAAACTAAACTACCCACTTTTTACCATGGAAAATCATTTTGACTTAACAGAACAACTGACAGATAAACTGTGTGTATTCATATTTGGTTATTTGGCATACAATTTCTTGAAAATGAGAGAAATGAGCCCTTGCCTTTAAGGAAAACAATTGAAAATATTTGTTGCCAATGATAACATTTAAACCCTCTAGAAAATTAGAAGTTTAGAAAATCTGCTGCCATGAGCTTGACAGCATCCTAGTACTTAAAATTTTTTTTTAAAAGCAATGAAAATAATGAATGTGAACTTTTTAAAAAAATATTTATACTTTAGTTATAAGTGGACACAATATCTTTATTTAATTTTTATGTGGTGCTGAGCATCGAACTCAGTGCCTCACACATGCTAGGTGAGCGCTTTTCCTCTGAGCCACAACCCCAGCCCTGTGAACTTTTAATGTACAAAGAAATACATCATGGGCTGGGGATGTGGCTCAAGTGGTAGCGCGCTCGCCTGTCATGCGTGCGGCCCGGGTTCGATCCTCAGCACCACATACAAAGATGTTGTGTCTGCCGATAACTAAAAATAAATAAATATTAAAAAAAAAAAAAAAAAGAAATACATCAACATTTGGAAAATCTGCGTAACTCAGTGAACTATATTTTTTAAACATTTCACCGGGCAGTGTTACAAAACACGTGTGGGTAAAAGATCAATTCAAAAAGTGTACATCAGACCAATGGTTTTCAGTGAGACAGTGTGAAAAATTCATTGATGTAAGCCCAGATTCCACATTACAGCTAACCTTAAAGGAATTACTATTGTTGAATTTTGGTGTAATATCAAAAGAACAATATCCACAGTTACCTGAAAATGCGATCAAAATAACTTCTTAGTATTCTAACAACATATCTATGTGAAGTTGAATTTTCTTTATAAACTTCAACCATAGCAACACATAACAATAGATTGGATATAGAAGTAAATATGAGACTACAACTAAGCCAGACTTTAAAGAGATTTACAAAATGTAAAACAGTGCCATTTTTCTCACTATTTTTTTAAAATTTAGTAATATATAGTTATTCTTCATAAAACATTTTTTATTTTGTTGACATGCAGTGGGTTTATTGTTATTTTCAAATGAATTAATATATCTTAAGTATTTTAACTTCTAACATGGTAAATATCAGTAGATATAATCCACATGAACAAAAGCTCCTTGGGGTCCTTAATTTTTAATAGTGTAAAAGGATCTTAAGACCATAAAGTCTCAAATTAAGATTCCTCTTCCCATGGCCAGAGAGGGTCACCATCACCATATACATGTTCTAATCAAGTCAAAGGGAAAGGGGATAACAAGCCCCTTTTCTTTATAAGGAAGATATTTTTATAATTTTCGTACACATCCGGTTCCCAAAACCTAGACAGAAGTTGCGTGGCCACATATACTATTTCAGTTGGATGACCATGTGTCTAGCTGAGACTAATACTGTTGGAGAAAGAAAGAACAGATAACTGGCATTGGTTTCTGTTTCTGGATGACATTTAGACAAAAATGTAAAAATATTAATAATTGTTATTTTTAAGATGTTTTATAGTTTATATAGTTTATCTTATCCATATTTCTGGCAATCCAATAATTCATTTGATTTTAGAGACACCAGAACTGAAGCCTCATTTCTGTAACACCTAAGGCAGAATGATGTAGTGAAGGAATATTGGACTTTGCAATCCAACAGGCCAGGATTCAAATCCTGACTATTAATTCAGTATTTGCTAACATGTGAATTGAGACAACCCTCCCGAGATTCTTTTTCCTCATTTATCAAATGAGTTTGTAATGTCATTCCTTGCAGGATTATCGTGTGGTTCACTTATAATAACTCAAGTCATGTGTTTGGTCTATGGTGAGACTGTTCAAGACAGGCATTACTTTCTCACCTTTTCTTCCCTCCAGCCTATCATAACAGGGCTGCTTCTATAAAAGCATACATTTTAATAACAGCCAGAGGGCCATGAGATTAATTGCTCAGGAAATGAGAGAGGTGATAATTTTTCTGAATTCAGAGGTGGATAAAATCATTGTACACTGAAAGGGTGCTTAGAATCTGAACCTTGAGCAAGACAGAAAGGAGATATAGCATTTTGAAAACCTAGGGAAGAAGAGAAGGCATTTCAAAAGATTGAAATAATATGAGCAAAACACAGAACTAAAAATCCCTAAGGCAGTGAGTAGATCAGTATGGCTGGGTAAAGGCATCAGTTTAATTTTAGCAAAATGCAACTATGCAAGAATAATAGAAATATCAGGAATGCCCCTGAGAAGTAGATAATTGCTATGGGTGAGTTAAGAATAGTTTCTTAGAGGTTGTGTTCTAATAAAAAGACAAGACTTTACGCAGAACTTCCTAATGCAGTAGAAAATGTCAAAATGCCACAAGAGATATACAGAATAAATGCTATTAAGAGTTCATAAGGAAGGGAGATTCTGCAGTGGCAGCCATGGACTGCATGGTGAATTCTGCATTTGTATGAATTTCATTTGTACATATTCATAATGAAAATAATCTGTAATTTAGCCATTGATGTCATTTGAAGACCAAAAAAATAAGTATTGACAAGATTATTGTGGAATAGATAGAATTTATATTGTTGTTGTTGAGAACACTTGAAATTTTTTGCAAGGCTTTTGGCACTAAATTCATATTGTTGAATTTCATAATAGGCCATTTTAAAAGTAGTACACTTTATCCTGGAATTCGGGAGAGATGGGATGCAAGTAGCATTATAAGAATCAGCATAAAGAAACAATATTTTTTCATGGATTCTTGAAAAACTGAACTTTAAAGTTTGTTAATTTGTTAAAAGTTCTTTATTATAGTGTTGAGAAAGACTACATAATCTATTTTATAATTTGCCTTATAATTGTTCTTCTAAGGAATGAAACTGTCACCCACAGTGTTTTGTAAATATAGTATTAGATAACAATTTTTTTATAGTTAGCTAAAGCTATGTGTATTTTTAAGTTTGGTTTGTTGTTTGCATTTGCAAAAAATGTTAAATTTTGTTATTCTATATAGATGCATATTTTCGAATCCATAGTTATTAAACAAATTCGAAAAGAAAGTTTTTGACATTTCTTTGAAAAATAAGTTCTTAATTTTTTTTTTAACCTCCTCATTTAGGTCAAAGTTGGAAATTGCAATACTCCTAAACCAGGCTTCTTTGATTTTGAAGGAAAGCAAAAATGGTAAGAAATTCTTGGACTCTTTAATGAGGCTGATGGAAATGATTTAGGTGTTTAGGAATTAGAAAGTAGTGAGCAGATTAAAGAATTATTTTTATATTAATCTCTCTCTACTGTAGACTGTGATAATGACAGGCAATTGGGAGAGGGATTAAAAGAATCTTCTTTTAGCTAAGACTTCTAAAGGATTCTTATGCAGTGACGTTGGAATATAAGTAGTTCACAACAAATGTGCTTCTGTCCATAGGAAATGTATGTATGAGAATATCCATCAGAGCTATTGCGTAAAATTTTTTTGCTACTGTACAGCCTCTAAGGGGTCACCACTCTGCCCCTCTGGAGGCATCTTTGAGAGAAAGCCAAGGGGATAGCCTTGAGGAGAATAGTAGGATCAATCCCCATTTTGAACTCTTCTCCCTATCAGTTTTAACCCCTTGGCTCTCTTGGCACTGTTCTCTTCCTTGTTCTACCTACACTGCAGGAAAAAAGTTTTTATCATAATTTTTTTGGAAAGAAGGTGGGAATCCAAAGCCAGATCCTGACTAACTCCACTTTTCTGAATAAATAAAGATTATACTCATCCCAGGTTTTTTTCCACTTGTAATTCAGTGGTTTCCTTATATGAGGCCTTATTTTTTTTTCCTGGTTTATGTGAAAAAAGAGAAGTTGCATATATTAGAGAACCTTAGTTATAGGTTTTCTTCAAATTCTTCAAATCAAACCTTTTTTTTTTTTCTGGTAGAATATTTTATATCGCTTTTTTGGGGGGCAGGGTGAAGGAGGAAATTTACAATAAAGGAAGCAGTGCTTTGATTTACATTCTGGTACAAGTTTTCTTTGCTTATGACAAGCAGTTCCCTGGCAATTTACTACTGTTCTAGGGAATACCTGATAAAACTTTTATTGTGATTTTTTTGTTTAAATTTGTGAAATTTTGTAACTTCACCATTATTTTTCTCTACATATTGCCTGTTTGACCATTGATTTTAGAATTAAGAACTGTTTATATTTTACAGCTATCCTAATAATTAATTCAGGCAAGAATCATCATTGATGCTAAAACATTATATGGAAAACTATTGAAGAACAATATTTACACAACCTGACCCACAGTTTACTTATTAATTATGAAGGAGAATACTTGTACTTACTAATTATAAGAGAAAGCTTGTGGATATTGCCATTACTAACTCATTAATCTTATCAGTGATGGGACAGGCTAACATCATGTTTCCCCCAAGGGTGATGCATTGTAAAGGACATGTCACCTATATATTGCTCTTGCTGAAATACTAAACCTGATTATAATCATGATTAATCATTTTTGTAAAGGAAACAATGAGACAAACCCAAACTGAGGGGTATTTTACAAAACAATTGGCTTTAAAAAAAACTTTAAATTGGTTCTGAAACATTTTTAATTGGTTTTAACTTTTGGAAAATGGTTTTTAAGAAATGTCAACATCATGAAAGTCAAAAAGGTTAAAGTAAATAAAATTCATTGCTCTATGTGAATCTTGATTGGCTCCTGGTCTGGGTGAAGAAAGTCATAAAGGACATTGTTGAGACAATCAGGGAAGTCTGACTATTTGTTCTCTGTATTATAGTATTGATGAAAAATTTCCTGTGTTTGACATAAGCTGATACTGTTAGGGGTGAAGTGTTTCAATGTAAACAATTAACTCTGAAGAGATTGAGTAGAAATAAATTTAGAAAGCCTCAGGAAGATGTTTCTTCATCATAGGAGCAGGAAGGTCGTGACAAAACTGTGGGACTGGATTGTTTTTCAAAGGATCAGGAAAATTAAGAAACCGTGGTTGGATGTAGAAAATTGGAGGGTCAAACCAAGAAGAAGGACTGTCTTAGCAGCCTGCTTAAAACAAAAGAAAGGGTTGACTCAAAAGGATACTGAGGACTAAAATGTTACTCTTGGTGTTTATACTATCAGAAATTCCTTCCTTGCTTATCATTAGTATTCTTAATTCTGCTTCACCTCCCTTCATTTTTGAAATCTCCAACCAAGGCCTCAACATCAGATTGTGGTAGCTTATGGAAAACAGAAGGGGAAGGTGATTTCTTGAATCTTAACTAAGAAGCTTGATGCATTTTCCGAAGGAATATTTTTTCTTTTGTGATGATTTGTTTCTATACTGCCAAATGCCATAAGCATATTAATTCATAAGATGGGAACTACTTCTGTTGGTCTATAGGCCATATGTTCTTAATAAGGGTGAAAATTGTATTTGGAGAAGTGATTAAAATCTTAGGTTACAATGGTTTGTGATCTTTGAAAATTCAACAGATATTCAGTTTATTTGTTTTATTAAAATTTCATGGGAGAAGGCAATTAGGAGAAAAATTTCCAAGAAGTCTCCTTACTTGGAGTGATAAGATTTATATTGCTGTTGGTCCATATAAATGCAAAAAGAGAGGGCTTCTCCTTTATGCATAGCTTAATGCATCTCTATTTACCAGACCCTTGAAATATGTATGTAAATTTTTAATAATAAATAGTAATATACTTTGCTTTATTCACATATTTAATGATGGGTCATTTTGGATTTTCTGTACCGTAGGGAAGCGTGGAAAGCACTTGGTGACTTGAGCCCCAGTCAAGCAATGCAGGAATATGTCGCAGTAGTTAAAACATTAGATCCAGGTTGGAATCCTCAGGTAAGACTTAACTGGACATCATACTTGGCAAAACCTTATCTTTCTCTCAGATAAAATGTTTAAAAACTAAGCTTTGGGTTAAGTAATGTACTGAAATTTTACTTCCTCAAAAGAGTATAGTTATTGCAGTATTTTCTGAGAAAATTATTGCTTAAATATTAACATAATCAGCTACTGATTCTGACAACTTCTCTGACATAGAATGGAGTTTTGTTTTGTTTTTTATTTATTTATTTGTTGTGGTGCTGGGGATTATCAAACCCAGGGTTTTTATGTGCTATGCATGTAGAGAATTTTTTTAAAGTGTGATAACTTCAGTCAATCATGTACGAATTCAGTTCATTTTAGAATTTGAAAGTGTTTCTCTTGAGGTCTTCATTATTATCTTGGGGAAAGAAAAATTTCTCTGAGATTGTTTTTTCTTTTTCTTTTTTTTTTTTTTTTAGAGTACCCTTCTGTACCCTATATTTTTTGATAGGAATAAAAGACATATAGGACATGTTTTCTCTTATTATGTAAAGTATAATGGAGACACTGAAACATAAAAAAAGTTTAATAGTATAGAGAAACAGAAATACAAATGATAGGGAATCCAGTGGAATAAGAGATTGTTTTGAGCTTTGGGGACATTGGATATTCACTATACCCTATCTTTCCAGTGTTCTTATTGGAAAATATCCCGAAAGAATTTAATAAAGATGGATTGCTATTCTATTTTTTTAAAATATTTGTTTATTTATGTAGTTGGACACAATACCTTTATTTTATTTTTTAATTTATTTTTATGTGGTACTGAGGATCGAACCCAGGGCCTCGCACATGTTGGGCAAAAGCTCTATCACTGAGCCACAACCCCAGCCCTCTATTTTTAAATATATTTTAGGGCTGGGGATGTGGCTCAAGCGGTAGCGCGCTCTCCTGGCATGTGTGCGGCCCGGGTTCGATCCTCAGCACCACATACAAATAAAGATGTTGTGTCCGCCAAAAACTAAAAAATAAATATTAAAAAAAAATTCTCTCTCTCTCTCTCTTAATATATGTGTGTGTGTATATATATATATATATTTTTTTTTTTTTTAAAACGTGGTTAATGGTATTAGGCATGATAGAGGTTGCTTTGTAATGAAAACAAGTGCAAATGAATTTTTTAAATGAAAATATTTAGGCCAAACATTTTAGTGGTGGATTAATTCAGTAATTTTCATTGTTTTATAATAATTAAACTCATGGGTATGTAGTTGTTACCAGTATGATGTTTTTGTTCCAGCAGTCATAGAATCTTAAACTCTCAGAGTTGCTAGGAACCTTAAGAGATTAGGTAGTACGACATGTTAAAGTGTATCTTAATTAAGAGTACAAAGAAGGAGCCAGCTTAAGATATCTTGAATGATATGACTGCCTTTTGGAAATAATTTAAATCATCTAATGTTTTTGATATTCACTGAGAATTTATTCTTAGAAATTTTCCATTTTATCATAAAATACCACAGATAGTATATATTATAAATGCCCTAAAGGCTTCATATCTGAAATTCAGTGGTCAAAATACATGCCCCCTGAGCTGAACTCAGCCTGAACAAATGTGGCACGGTGTTTAAAAAATGAGACAAAAACTTGAATATGAGTGTCTTTAGATAGAATACTTATTAGGCCTAGTCAGTGATCTCAGTTTTTCTTGATTGATTTATGACTTGGTTCTTTCTGATCCTTGGCCTCTGAAAGTATTTGAGTATTTAAATTCTGATAAATGAAAGAAGTTATAATTTCTTACCTTCATTACCTTAATTACTCAGTTAAATCCCATTAACTATGACTCTTACAAATGCTTTCAGATTTCATATTGTCAGGTTGTTCTTCCTTATGGAAATCCAGAAGGTATTAAGGACTCTTTGTAAAAGCATCTAAATCTCACTTATTGAACATATACTTGAGTAAACCATACAAAACCAAAGGCACATTAGCGTTCTTTAATGAATTACTTGATTCATTAAGTAAAATAAAAATGAAATTTAAAAATTAATATGTTGTTTAAGGGCCGGGGTTGTGGCTCAGTGTGTGTACAAACACACACACACACACACACATATGTTGGACACAATACCTTTATTTTATTTATTTTTATGTGGTACTGAGGATCTAACTCAGTGCCTTGCATGTGCTAAGCGAGCACTCTACTGCTGAGCCACAACTCCAACCCAATGTCGAATGTTTTTGTTTTTTTTTTTAAATATAAGGAGGCTGATTCATAGTGGGATAGGGAGAGGGAGCATGGGAGGAATAGACGAACTTTAGATAGGTCAGAGGGGTTGCAGGGGAAGGGAGGGGCATGGGGCTATTAATGATGGTGGAATGTGATGATCATTATTATCCAAAGTACAGGTATGAAGACATGAATTGGTGTGAATATACTATGTATACAACCAGAGATATGAAAAATTGTGCTTTATATGTGTAATAAGAATTATAATGCACTCCACTGTCATATATAAATATAAATAAATAAATAAATAGTTTCATAGGTACAAAGATCTTCTGTATGGCCTTTATCTACATTCATCAGTTATATTTCCTTTATCATTCTCTCTAAACACATATATACATAATATTTCTAAACTATTCAAGGTAAATTAGAGATATCATATTTCTTTACCACTAGATATTTCAGTATTTCCTAAGCACAATGGTCTTCTCTTATATAAATGTCTTTATTGTCAAAATCAGGAATTTTTAAAAAATATTTATTTTTTAGTTGTAGTTGGACACAACCTTTATTTTATTTATTTATTTTTATGTGGTGCTGAGGATTGAACATAGGGCCTCGCATGTGCTAGACGAGTGCTGTATTGAGCCACAATCCTAGCCCTCTAAATCAGGAATTTTAACTTTGATTCATCATTATTGTGGAATCTACAGTCCATATTCAAAATTATCATTTACCTTAATAATATCCTTCATAGTTATTTCTAAAATTCTGGTCCATGGTTTAACTCAGCTGTATTTTTGTTGTCCTGTCTCTTTAGTCTCCTTTAATCTGGAATATTTCTCCTGATTTCCTTTTCCTTTTTGACTGTGATATTTTTGAACAATATAAGCCAATTTTGGACAATGTGTCTCATTTTGGATTTGCCTGATATTTCCTTATAATTAGATTCAGTATGTACATTTTTAGGAAGAATATCAAAGCCTCATGTCCTCAGTATCACGAAGTACATACCTGTTTGTCCTAGTGTTGGTGATGTTAATTTTGATCACTTGGTTAATAGTGGTGTCCAGGATATCTCTTCTGAAAAGTTCCTTAGTAATTGATGAGTAATTTGTGGGGACACATTTTGAGACTATGTAAGTATCCTTTTTCCAACAAGATTTCAAGTATTAGTTCACCTAATATTCACAAATGTTTTTCAAACTCCATTATTTCTTCTGCATTTATTATATATCATTCAACTGCAAGAGTGACTTTCCCTTTTCCCTCATTCATTGTCAAGAACTGTAAAAGTCCGACATTTTACTCTATTTGTAACCCAAGTTAGCCTGTTACTGTTTCTTAAATGCTGGCGGAAGGTACATGACTCCTGGGTCCCAGCCAAAGGACTTTATTATTCATGACTTATGGCAAGCTGTGTGAGCTTCATTTGGTTTGCATTGATTTCTCATGTCCCCCAAGTCCTTCAGGGTCTACACAGGTAGGCCTGGTTGGTTTCCTGCATACTCAGCAGTTTATGCTATAGGGAAGGAGCACTGAGTTGTGGAATTCACCACTTTTATAGCTGGTGGAAGTAAACCTGTGCTTTGTCGGGGGTTGAAGAGAGATTACCTCATCCCTGAAGGTGGCATGCTCTACACACAATCCTGAGAAATGGCCCAGGTGGTGAGTAGTAAGGGCCTTGTTTACTGAATAAGAATGTGAAGGGACAGTCAGGACCCATGGTGGATTGCCTTACCCAATATTCATGTATTTATGAATTTACAATCATGGATTTCTATTTTATTCAATGGGGTATAATCCATTAAAATAATTTATGTGACTACTAGGATACTTTTGAGATGGTTCCTCCCCATCCTTTTGATCAATGTCGACATTCTTGGAGCATTTTCTTGCTTTCTGACTCAAAATGTGCCAGGCTGTATTAGTTTCCTGCCACAACTGTAACAAAGTACCACAAACTCACAACAGAAATATATTCTCTCACAGATCTGGAAGTTAGAAGTCTAGTGGAAGGTATTAGCAGAGCTGCGCTTCCTCTGAAGGTTATAAAGAATGCTTCCTTGCCTCTTCCAGCTTCTGGTGACCCTACATTCCTTGGCTTGTGGTTTAGCTCCAGTCTCTGCCTCTGTCTTCAAATGGTTTTCTTTCCCATGTCTGTGTCCAAATCTCCCTCTCCTTTCTTTTGTAAAGATACCAGTCACTAGATTTGGTGCCCTCCCTGATGAAGTATGACCACATTCTACATCTATTTATATATGTTTCATTATCAGGTTAAAGACTATGCAAGCATTATTCTTTGTACTCAGGAAAGTTACAGAACTGGAAACATCTATGCAGCTTTTCCACAGTTACAATGTACAATGTCAGGAGCTTTGTGTAGTGCTCAAGGAGGCCCACTGTTTAAAGTTACTGTTAAACAGGCAGGCTCAGGAGTAGTACGGTTGGTGAAATATTGAGGTTGTCTAGCATGAGAATTCCTCTATCCCTGGAAGCTATGTGCCTGAGATCAAGGTTAAAGCTGATAAGGCCTTTGCACAGAGCCTCCTCGGACAGGGCATCACCATAGCAGCTAGGCATCCTTTACCCTTGCACAAACATTCCTAGGCTGCAGGTGTGCCACAGCCATGAAGTCATCAGAGATCCCCAATCTCAGTCACTGCTCTCCCATTCAATGTCACCACTCTCCTAGATAAGCATCCTACATAACTCTCTCCTAGATAATTCCTAGATAAGCATCCATTGTATTTTATCTGAGTATTGTTCAGGAAAATAAATAGCATGTACAGACACATCCTCAGAAACTGTTGCATGTATATTCTATACAAATACTTATATATTAATCTTCTTACTTATTAAAAACCATGTTGATACCTTTAACTTCCAGCCCGATACTGTCAGGTATGTTCTTGCCTTCTTTCTATATTTGTAACTCATTTCTTTAACAAAAACCTGGCTTCCAGTATCCTCAATATATTAACTTATTTGCTCCAGCCTAGAAAAGAAAGTAGTTTCAGAATTGCTGACCACTGTGAAAGGCAGATTTACTAACTTAAGTTCTCTGTTTACAGGAGTTTATTTTAAGGTAAAGTTTATATACACTGAAATGCAAAAATCTTAAATGTGTAATTTCATGAGTTTTGATGAATATGCAAGGGCAGTTTTGTAAAAACCTTGGTGAAACTGGAAAATAATTGCATCCCAGTCACCTTGTTTTTACTGCTACTTAATTGACTCATTGGTCCCTTGGGAGATTAAGATTCTTTTTAATGTGAATGTCCTGAACCATGAAGTAACCCTGTGCTAAAGTGTCAGCCTTGCCTGTAAATAAATAGTATTGACACATACAGTAGGACCACTAAGCTGTAAGCCATGTAGTAAGTTTAATGTATTTTCTACTCTGGAAAATAATAAATAGCCTGATAAACATAATAACACTTCTGGAAGAGGAGAATGTTTTCCAAATTGAAGAATCAGGGGTTTTTCCTGTAGTTCCTAGATCATACCTGATAATTTTCATGGCTATTTTTTTATTTTTTGAGAGAGAATTTTAATGTTTATTTTTCAGTTTTCGGCGGACACAACATCTTTGTTTGTATGTGGTGCTGAGGATCGAACCCGGGCCGCACGCATGCCAGGCGAGTGCGCTACTGCTTGAGCCACATCCCCAGCCCCTCATGGCTTTTTTTGAGGAGGTTGTTGTTCCATAGTGTGATGACTTCCAGTTTTGGTAGTTGTTGTTTGTTTGTTTTGGTTTTTTAGTGGTTCTTTTCTGGAGATCTGACTCAGGGCGTTGCAAACACTCTCCACTGAGCTGCACCCCCAGCCTGGTACCATTTTTTTTATAAAATTTGATCTTTCCAGATTTGTTTAAAAGACAATATTATGTGTTTTGGATATATAATTAAAATTTATCCCAATCTGTAAAAGATTACTATTTCATGTTGAGCCAAATATAAAATGAGACATTTTGCTCTAATTTTTAAAAAGATCTTAATTGGCTTTATTTTGCAATTCTAGAATTACCAACACTTGTTCCATAAAATAGATTGTTTCTTTTTTAAAAAAGATTTTAATTGAGATTCATTTTGGATTCAAGAATTGGGATTCATTCCATAAAACAAAGTAAGTTTTCCCTCTTTTTACTAACACCTGTTAAAGTGTCATTGATATTACTTATTCATTCTACACATTAATTTTACACTTAGTGTGTATTAGTTGTAACTCTAGGGTCTGGAAATACAGCCATTGGTAAACACAGCAGAGCAATCCTTGCTTTTAGGTAGTTTACAGTCTGGCAAGGATAAGTAATAAGAAAAATAAGTATATGTCATATACTTATTTGTAAATATTGTAATGTATTAGAAGGAGATTAATGCTATGGAAAGAATGGAAGAAAGGTAAGAGCTTATAATTTGGAGTTACTGTGTTTAATATGATAATCAAGGAAGGCTCACTGAAACAGTGACAAAAATGTATTAAGAACTTTCCATAGACTGTAGAGGGAACAGCCAGGCTGAGTCTCTGTGGTAGGATTATAGCTGGTGTGCTGTAGAACCTGCCTGGGCTAAATTTGGATGGGAATGAAGGGTAGAGAAATAGAAAATAAGGTGGGGTTGGGTACGTGGTATAGTTTATCATAAGGATTATAGCCTTCACTCTGAAGAAGAAGGGAAATAAACACTTATTGAAAACTTGTGAAAAGGTATAGGTATTTCTCACATTGTGCAGTAAATAATATTTTAGTGATGCTAACACAGACATATGGAAATTAGCAATGTGGACGAGTATAAAATGAAACTTCACAAAGTGCCTTGCTGTACACTCATTCAGTCCTATTCCTTAGAAGTATCTTTCTACTCCTGAGTGTTCTCTGCCTGCATAACAGTCAACTCTAATTTGTTGCTTTTCAAAATGTGTTCTTTGTAAGTTGAACATTTGATACAGAGGAAGGTTAATTTCCAGTTTGTGTTTGGTTTCTCTTTTGACCTCACCTCCATTCCTCACATCCATTCCTCTTCACACCTGTAGTAAAACCTCTTGTGACCACTAGAGGGAGCACAGTACATTGTAAATAAAATGGTTTTATTCTCTGGAGGTTCTAGGGCTTTCTGTGTGTTTCACAGAAACAATACCTTAGTTTTCACTGATTACTCTCTTGCTTTTTCCTTTTAAGTTTTTGACTCTCTTTCCTGAAATTATTAATGTTTACTCAGAATCTTATTGATAACTTCATTTCTTTTTACTTTACAGGTCTGATAACTCCTAGATAAGCATCCATTGTATTTTATCTGAGTATTGTTCAGGAAAATATATAGCATAAATGGGAGAACTGACATTCTGCTCTTTTTTGTTCTGCTAGCCAAATAAGTGGCTATGTAGCTCTCCAGTAGCTACCTATCCTTTTGCAAACATTGTTAGTTTTTGTAGCATCATCTGCCTGTCTTTTTCCTACAAAATTCATTTAAAGTCAGAGTAGATAAATTCATACATATAGTTTATACTTATAAAGATAATCATCACTTTCAAAATTTATATTTTAAACTATAATTAGCAAATATTTTTGTCAAAATTTATATTTTTTTTTCTTGTCATTCATAATCAATTTTTGTTATCAGGTATTTATATTAAATTGGATTTCTTTCCTCTAGTTGCCTTATGCTAGAGAGTAATTCTTTAAATTTTATTTTCTCAGGTATTAGAACTTTCATCTCACAAAGAACTTCAGGCTGGGTGTGGTGCCTCACACCTGTAATCCCAGTGATTAGGGAGGCTGAGGCAGGAGGATCAAAAGATTGAGGCCAACTGCTGCAATTTAGCAAGGCCCTGAGCAACATGGTGAGACCCTGCCTCAAAATAAATAAATAAATAAATAAATAAATAAATAAGGGCTTAGGGATGTGACTCAATGGTAAATCACCCCTAGGTTCAATTCCCAGTATCAAAAAAATCAGAAAAATTTTTTTATCTAACTGTTATTCTTGATAGTATGACATCCAGACCATTGGCTCCTGGGAACCAAGGCCCATGCTGAATTTTTTGTATTCTCACCATACCACCTAAGATTTAGCATTAAAGTTTAGCACAAAGCATGCCTTAAAAGTTATTCAGTACTTAACTCATCTGGCTGTGTGTCAGGTGGTGAGAGGGAGGGTTGAAGAAGAAGTGCAGTTTGGTTAGGTTACCTTAATACCTGAATGTACTACACTTCTGCTTATTTTTGCTTTATATAGCTACCCCGGTCATAGCTTCCAATTAATAGAAAATTGGATTAAGAACCTATGTAAATTGAATTCTGAATTTACTGTCTTTAGTCCTTTTTTAATAGGGGTTTTGTCCATGTTTTCTCAGGTATATTCTGTGTAAATTAATTTAGATTAACTTGGTTAAATACTGTAATCTTTGTGTAGGAACATGAAAGTTAATGGCATATTTAACTGCAAATTGAGCTTTGTGTGAACCAAAGAGAAGGAGACTTTTATTGAGGTTGAAGAATATTTAAAAGAGATGTTTCTCTAGTATAACCCTGTTTTAGAAGAGAATTTTATAGAGCAGCAGAATTTTGTTCTGGAACAAGGTATGAAAATCCAAATTCCTTGACTGGCTTATATTGATTTAAAGTTATTTGACTCAATATCGTCTAAAACAATATCCTATAGAGGGCAGTGTTTCACAGTTTAAAATTACGGATTTTCCTGTGAAAATAAATGCACTTGTATTGCTTATTTTGTGTTTCCTTCATAAACACACCATAAAATAAATGTAAAATTAGAAATAAAAGTTATAAGTTGTATTTAACAGATAAAAATAAAGCATTTTAATCAAAGATTAATGTAATTTTAAGGAATACCTTATTTTTACGTTAAAAAATATTGTAGACTTGGAATAATACATGAGAACTAAAAATGACAAAGATGACATTTTCCCATTCAATTCATGTAAGTTAAGAAAAATAAAAAAATAAAAATAAAAAAATTCACTTGGTAACCTAAATTTTTTTGAGGGGGGTAACCTAAATTTTTTGTACTCAAAGGAGTTTAACCACTGAGCCATATCCCTATCTCTTTTTATTTATTTGTTTTTAAAATTTTGAGACTTAATTTTGCTAAGTTGCTTAGGTCCTCGTTAAGTTGTTGAGGCTGGCTTTAAACTTGCAGTCCTCCTGCCTCAGCCTCCTGAGTTGCTGGAATTACAGGCATGTACCACTGCACCCAGCCAGGAATCTAAATTTATTAGAAAGTTTGGAGAAAACTAGTATCTTGTGTAACTCATATTTTTCATTTGCAAAACAATTTTTAAGACTTCCTTATTTTGTGCTGTAGAGTAGGATATATATGCATGTGTATATATATATATGTGTGTGTATATATATATTTTTAAGTAAAACAATTATACATTTGAGTAGACCAGTTGAATTATGATGTTAAAGCCATAGCCAAAAGGTATAATATGGGAATAATTCCACTTCTGATTAGTAAACTGTTTTTTGATTTATTTTAATAAAGAGGCAACAGTATATTAATTAGGAATTATAACTGCATTTTATCTACTTCCCAAATTATAAAGATTTTTTTTCTCTTCTAAACTACCATTTATCCTAATATCATACTTCATTACAACATGTTTTGTTATTAGGAAGACAAATTGAACATATTTGGGGTCAAATTTATTAGCCTTCATATACAGGTAATTTCTGATACAGAAAACATGTATATTAGTAAAAATATAAAATGGTTGGGTAGACTCCTTATAAAGAGTTACACAGTATTTATGAACCATAGAATTCTTAATATTCTGTGTGCATTTGCCAATTTAATATAGCAGTTCCTAGTTGTAGTTAAAAATGTAACTATATTTTTACTGCAAATAGATATCCATCTGATATATTCCTTGGGTATTTTTACTTTCCTTACAGTGCATTTGCTTATCTTGAGTCTTTGAGATTTTCCTGTTTCATTTGCCCATAATACTCTTGTCATATTTGCCAAGGAAGGGAAGTAGTGTATTGTCCTGTGTGTATGTGTATGCAAAAATGTTTCAATGACAGCTTCTTTCTTTACTTAAACAAAACTCATAAAAGCTTTTAAAGGCCTCACATTGCATCTTTAAATAACACCATAGTTTTGTATCAGAGAGCTTACAGTTTTTGTTGGGATAAACTTCTAGTGTTTTCATCAATGTTGGTGAGATAAGGTTGCATTGGAACTAGATTTTGACTTCAGTATGTGATAGTTGTTTGATATTTCTTCTATAATAAATACCTTACTACCTAAACATAATAAGTGGTGTCATCTTTCTGTTTTCCCTTAGCATGAATATTTAGTATGTTTGGAAAAAGTTTTTGAAACTCTTAATGATCTGTAATTTTGATTGATTTAGAAGCAAAATTAACTTAGAACAGAAGATATGTTTTTTAATGAGATGTGCTTTACCTATTCTCTTTAACATATAGGTAAGTTTCATCATAATATTTGTCAGTCACCTAACAGTTAAAACACTAGGCTATTTTAAACATAAAGGCTGAAATCTGATGATTTTGATTTGAAATCCAGTGAAGGAAGATAATTTTTTTATTCCCCATTTATTTCTAAAAAGAAAAAAGAAAATGCATTTCTACACAAATCAGTGAAATTATATGTTGCAAACTAATGAATGCATTATTTCTATATTATTATATTCTGTACCTGAATAGCATAGATCTTTTATACTGAATTCATTTATATATGTATTTTTCTGTGTATAAAATTTCGGAGTATAAGATTCTATTGTTGTTGTTGTTGTTTGTTTATTTTTTAGCTTTTTTGGCATATAATATGCTTTATATTCTATTTCCTTAAATATCATGAGATACTTGGTCCAATTTTAATTAGAGCCTCATGCCCTTTTCTAGGACTTACTTTCTACCCTTTTTAAAGCAAGTATAGATTTCAATTATATTTTAAGTTCAGGTATTATACCTCACATTTTATAACTTCTTAAAAAGAAATATACCATGGATATGTTTCAAGGTGGTTTTTAGTTGTGAATGCTACCTTGAGAATATGGTATTATTTGTTCTTGCATTTCTCACTGGATATAAGTGAATATTAGAATCATTAATTAACTTGAAATTATAAACAATAGGAAAGTGGTCTGTTTTATTTTTTATTTGGAAACCAAAGTCTCTGTGTTTTCAATAAGAGTTTATAGTCTTTGAAAGTATTTAGAAGTATTACTATTATATTTAGATTTACTTTGAGAAAAATCTCAATGTGGAATGAATGTTAGCATTTTGTAACTTCAACCTTATATGTATATACATGTATAAAGAGATACTGATGTGGATGTCACTTGTCCTTTTTTTTTTTTTGATACTGAGGATTGAACCCAGGGATACTCTACCACTGAGATATATCCTCGGTCCTTTTTATTTTGAGGCAGAGTCTCACTTAGTTGCTTAGATCCTTGCTGAGTTGTTGAGGCTGGCTTTGAACTTAAGACCCTCCTACCTAAACCTTTTGAGTCTCTGAGATTGCAGGCATGTGCCACCATACCTAGCTTTGCTTAACTTTAAAAAAAATATATATATATTTTTGTAGTCATTGATAGACCTTTATTTATTTATTTATTTATTTATTTATTAGTTGTAGATGGACACATGTTCTTTGTTTGTTTGTTTGTTTATTTATGTGGTGCTGCAGATCGAACCCAGGGCCTCATGCATGCGAGGCAAGTGCTCAACCACTGAGCTACAACCCTAGCCCCAAGACCTTTATTTTATTTATTTATACATGGTGCTGAGAATCGAACCCAGTGCCTCACACATGTCAGGCAAGTGCACTACCGCTGAGCCCCAGCCCCAGCCCCTGCTTAACTTTTTAATGTTAGCAAAATTATTATTATTTTTTATTTTCTTTTTTTTTTTTTAGTTTTCAGCAGACACAACATCTTTGTTTGTATGTGGTGTTGAAGATGGAACCCGGGCCGCACGCATGCCAGGCGAGCGCGCAACCGCTTGAGCCACATCCCCAGCCTAGCAAAATTATTAAAGAGATATTTTAATCAGAGCTGGGAGTGTAGTTCAGTGGTAGAATGCTTACCTAGCATGCTTGAGTTCCTGGGTTTGAGTCCCAGGCCACTATACCTCCCCCTCACATACACACAAATTTAAGTGAAATCCAGAACTCATATTTTGGGGTGGTGGTGGGTGCATGTGTTAATTTCCCTCATACTACCTGCTGACATGTAGCATTCAGTATCAATAACTACAGCACAGGATCTTTGATGGTGTTACCAAGAAATTAGGAACCTTAAGACCTAAAATACAGCACAGTTGTGTTTATACATGTTATTTGCATTGCATTCCAAATATTTTTACCTCTGTTGCTTAAAATTTTGTAATGCTTTGAGAATTTAGTGTATCTCCCTTATAAAAGTTTTTTAAAGAAAATTCTTTATATTTGGGGATATTAAAATTTCATATTATAAACCTAAGTTTTCAGATTGATTTTTCTTCATGTGCTTACCCACTGCCAAATTTGGTTCATGTACACAATTTTATATATTGAGAGACTGAACGTTTTAAATGCCTGATATTTGTACAATACCTGATTAAATCATTTTATCACTATTTTAATCTTTGTGCTCTTTCTTCATATTAATTTTTTATAGTCCATGAAATTTTTTTGTGTATGTTTTATTCTGTTGAATTATTCTATATTCTTGTTTATTGCTCTTGTACTCTATTGTATTTCTTTACTCCCCAGTGCTATAGTTTGTGTTGTATAATTGAGGGTGACTATGTTAATTCATCCTTTGAGAATCAATTCAGTTAAGATTTATTGAGCCTCTAAAGACTGCATTACTTAGCATAAACTAATGCTGTAATCCTGTTGAAATTTTATAATAATAATGATTAATTATATGTCATCTTCTGAAAATTTTAAAATATTAATGTACTTAGGAATGTGATTTTCTCAGTAAACTCATGGTACCAAATTGCTCAGCTTTTAGCTCCCTCTTCTAGCATTTCTGCTGATGCCTGATCAATATAAAGGCATGCAGTCATCCAATTCATTTATTTTGTCGTTGGCCTATAACTTTGAAAAACTGAATTAGAAGATTTTGTGATATTTTTAAACAGCTGTTGGTGAGCTCCACATATCCATATACCCCTTTATCTTTGTAGTATCTTCCATGGAAATTTAAATTGGAGACATTTCTCTGTAGACAAATAGCTAATTTCTTTAACTTTATTATCAGGTTTCTCAGGGTGCCTGCTGGGTACTTTAACTGAGTCTGTCCTAAGTCCGGATGCTGCTGTCTTCCGATCCTGAGTCATTCTTGTCTGATAGTAGGGTATGCACCATCTTTCCGTAGTCTAGTTTTTTGCCAGGTGTCATTTAAGCATCTAGATCAACTTTGGGTAATGAAGTAATAGAAGAATTAACATAATTGATACCCAAATGGTCCCAGCAGAACATCATTTAAGTTAAAGGAAGGATTTCATACTGTGGCCAGGATAGAGAGAGCAAAGGTATTTTGGAATCCTTCAGGTCAGGACTTTGCTGTGTATGTATTTCTGTTTCTAAAATTTCAGCATGTCAGAAATAATATTATTAAATGCATATCTTTAGTAATTAGAGATGTAAACATTTTTTCTGTGTTTATAGAGGCATGTGCATGTGTGTGTGAGAAACAGGTTTTTGAAGAAGTACATCTGCTGAGACAGAAAATACACATCTTGAATAATTTGCTGTGCCAGCCACACTTGGTTTTTGTTTGATCATTTTTATGCTTAAATAAAATCTGCTGTCTTTTTATTCATTACCTTGTGCTTATTGGAAAAGAGTGAAGTGTTAATCATCTCCTTTCTTTGAAGCTGACAAACATTCAATTATTTCTGTCATTTAGGAACAAGGAAATATCAACTGCAAAATGAACACAATAACAGATGCTTAATTTGCAAATTTCTATTTAAGTTATATTCACAGGTTAATGCAAAAAGTTCTAAAATTTTGGAAAATTTAGACAACTATTCAAATACCACTTCTAAGAAATTGATGTATCTCCACAAAAGAGAGCAGTTAAGTAGTCTTCACACAATGACATTTGGTTTTAAATGCTATTTTAATCATGTCCTTTAACAATCTATTCAGCTTAACTTTATAAATTCTTTAAAAATACTTCATAGTGATCACAAGCAAAATGACCTCTTAATACCTGGGTGTGATGAGATGTGGATATTGCACTTGTTTGTATGAAAACAGTAAAAACTGTTGTTGTTGTTTTTTTTCTTTGTACACCTTTAAAAAAAAATCTGTATGCTGAATTTCTTGTCAGCTGTTCCAGAATCCTGGGAAGCTGGAGCTCTTCTAGGTATTTGAAGTGCCATAATATATACCCTAGTTTGAGTGTGCTGTTTACAGCTCACCCTCATTCCATGCAGAGTCCTGTATTTAAATAACTCATCTCATTGTTATTCTGTGTAGTGCTTTTGCAGTCAGACATCTGAAAGGTGATTGACTTTTTTCCCATAGTGCTATAATTTATAAGAAAACATAATTGAAAAGACTAGACCAAGATGATTTTGGTACATGGTTGTAATCTTAATATCAGTGTAGAGAGTGAAGACTAAATCTGTTCAGATTAGACTAGTCAACTAACTGATCAACCAGGATTTTATGTACCAAGTTCTTTTCATTGTTTAATTTGCGGGATTTTGGTTTTGGTTTTCTTTTTTTTTCCTCATTTAATTTGCAGGTGTTGAGTGTCTTTGATTTTATGTCTATTGAGAAATTTATGATTGGGTGCTTTATTTATGACATTGTAGTCTCACCGTAGGCAATTGATTGAAATACAATATAGGGAAATTTAGTATGCATTTTTTAAAAGCTTAAATTGGGAAAATGAACCAACAGTGCTAATGTGGATTTGTTTAGAGTACGAAGGGAATGATAGGTTAATTTCTTTTTATTTCTATTAGTTTTTATTGTTAAAATGTTATTTATAGTATTTGACATGTTTAATAGTGTATTCTCATGTTTTAAAGTTGTGAAGGAAGATTCAAACTCATTGAAATTAGTTAATATAGAAAATAGTTTGTAAACTGTAAATGAAAATATAAAACATTATATCAAGTGTGATACTTAAAGAGGCAAAAATTTTAGTAGTATGCTACTAGTGGTAAATGGGATATAGTATCAAGTGTTACTGGGGATGTTATTTAAGCTGTTTAGAATAAGTGACTAGGTTGAAATTATTGGGGAATTATTCAGAGGGAAAGTTAGTACATTTCCTTTGTGTGGCTTGATTCTTATGGGACTGAGTTAAGTCTAAGTCATATTCCTTTACAGTAAAAATATAGAGTTTTTCTCTGCATTGAATCTGCCAGCTGCATGAGTTAGATTTTTATTAACCTACTTAAATATAAATACATTAATTTTTTTTTAAATAGAGATTAATACAGGCTTAGATTTAAAACACACTGTCATAACACTGTCTTGTTTTAAGGTATACCACAGAGTATCCCACTTCTGGAGAGGTGCAGTTTTATTCCACAGTGCACACTGAGAATGACTTCCAGGCATTTGATAGTCTTTTTTCCTTCTTCTTTTTTTTAATTGCTTGTGCTGGGGGTTAAACCCAGAGTGCTCTCCCACTGGGCTACATCCCCAGCTACTTATAAATTTCATTTATTTATTTATTTGTCTTTGAGGTGGGATCTTGCTTAGTTGCCCAGGCTGGCCTCGAACTTGGATCTTCCTGCCTCATCCTCCTGAGTAGCTGAGATTACAGGTGTGTGCTACAGCACTTGGCCACATGTATTTATATATATGTGTGTGTGTGTGTGTGTGTGTGTGTGTGTATATATAATATTTTTATTAGTTATTGGTGGACCTTTATTTGTTTGTTTATATGTAATGCTGAGAATCAAACCCACTGCCTCACACATGCTAGGCAAGCTCTCTACCACTGAGCCACAACTCCAACCCTCAAGTTATATTTTGAGACCAAAAATATTACTAACTTTATTGCTTTATAGTCATATCTATCATATTTTTGTTAGACTTTTGGTTTTTAGAGAATTGGCAAAGATGAAAAGGCAGAGAGTTAGGTGATGGGTTGAATGTAAGGTACAGTGCAGACACTGATTCCAAAAAGCAACCAGGGTAATTCGTAAAAGGAGAAAAGAGAATAATAGGAAAAAGAAAGGTGTTATCCTGAATTTGATCTGAATTTTTCAGTGCCTATCCTTATGTGGGAAGTTTTTGTATTGTTAAAGATGGATGGTTAAAATCCTATAATGATAAAAGAAATTTGAATTGGACACTAGCAGTGCAGCTTGGTGGCTTATAGAGAAAAGTGATGGCAAAGGTGTGTCGTTTTCCTTTTGATAATGAAGCATTCTGGTCAAGGACATATAGAAAACTGGATGGAACTGCAAATATTTTCTTTTATGCCAGAGTTTCTCTAACTGTGGAAAATGTGATTGTGGAAACTGAGGTTAAGGCAGTTGTCCTGTTTTTGCCATGTCCTCTTCTGTTACATCTATGGAATTTTTTTTGGGGGGGGGGAGTGCTGGGGATTGAACCCAGGGCCTTGTGCATGCAAGACAAGTACTCTACCAACTGAGCTATATCCCCAGTCCCCTGTTACATCTATGGACAGAATAACCTTCAAAGATTTGGGGCTGCTGGGTTAATGGTGACACCTGTCATCCCAACTACTCTGGAGGCTGAGGCAAGAGGATCACAAGTTTGAGTCCAGCTTGGTAATTTAGCAAGACTCTGTCTCAAAATAAAAATAGACAGGGTTAGGAGTGTAACTCAGCTGTAGAGCACGCCAGGGTTTAATCCCCAGCATCCCCCCCAAAATTTTATGGTACTATATTTAAGCTAATAACCATAATATCTGATTTATAGGTAACCTGAAGAAAATAGGGCAGATCTGAGAATAGCTGACTCTTACAATTCAATTATAGACTTTAAATGGAAGAGTGAGAAATTATGTCTGCAATTTATAAGAATAAATAACAAATGATAGTAAACACAAAACAATGTTCAGTCTCGTTAATAATCAGGAAATATAAGATCAAAGTGTAGATTACTTCTCATCTGAAACATTGAATCAGAGGCTCTTGGCAGAGCTTGAGGAACTAGCACCATCCTGCACCCTTGGTGAAGTGTTAATGGGCAATAGTCTGCCAGGGCATGGTTTTTTCACCATTTTAAACAACCTACCCACATAATTTGTTTGGAGGGCCAGCTTCACCAGGACCTTCCTAGTGACTAGACTCATGGGGGCTTTGACTGCTGTACTTCCAGGTTCAGGTGATAGGAAGACGTGTGGCTGAAACTTTAGTCTCAGTGTTTGGTGCCTGGAGGGATTAGGTATAGGCCCAAAAGTTCAGGGGGCAAACTTTGACCAAAGAGAAGGCAGGAGACAGGAAAGAACTGTCAGGCAATTGCTTTTCCCTGCCTTCCTTTCTTACTGATTCCAAGATACAGTGGTCCTCTGAGTCCGAAGTCAATAGAGCCAGCTTTGTCAACAGTGCTGTCTTGTGTCTGTTTTTCCTTCTTTGGGGGCCTCAGCTCCCTTTCCTTCTCATCGTTTATATTGTGAGATTTTACTTCCCAACAATTTGTGAACTTGGAAAATTTACCTCAGGTTCTGTTTTGTAGGGAATCTAGGCCAAAAAGCTAACCATCCCATTTCTGAGGCTATTCTATAAAAACATCTGCAAGCTCTAGAACTAGATATTTGTTTGCAGATGTACACTACAGCATTGTTTACATTACTAAAAATTAGAAACAATCAATAGGGAGATGGTTATATAATAATATGTTATACAATATAATACTATCCAGCAATAATAAGAGTGATATGAAAAGTTGTCTGTGATATATCAATATAAAGTGCAGGTCAGGGGTTGGAGCTGTGACTCACTGGTAGAGCACTTGCGTAGAATGTGTGAGGCCCTGGGTTCAATTCTCAGCACCACATATCAATCAATAAATAAAATAAAGGTCCATCAACATCTAAATATTTTTTAGAAATAAATAAAAATAAAGTGCAGGTCAGTATGATCCCATTTTGAGAAATGAAATCCCTAGACACTACAGGTATATTTGTGCCCACACATGGTCACAAATACAATATTGAAAGAAATGATATGGGATTGAGGAAAGTAGTAATGAAAGACAAAGATTTTTACTTTATACATTTCTATAAGATTTTTTTTCCCACATTGAACATCTGATGAAACAGAAAAAAAAATTTGCTACTTAAATATATAGGCACTAGGATGATTATCGAAATTGGATAGCAGATGTATTTAGAATATAGAAAATACACAAAAGTGCTTAGTTTGTTCAATATTATTAATCTTTGGGAATTTTGTAGAAGCTGAATCTGTAACTGTATTATTATTTTTGAATAGACATATACATATATACAGATACACTTACAAATGTGGGTTTACTATAAATCAGGGTATTATCCTAAGTTCTTTATATGTATTATTTACCCTAAGGTAGATGTTATTATTCCTGCTTTACAGATGAGGAACTCAAGCCCTGGAGAACTTCAAGAAAAACAAAAAACATAACCACACCTGATATTGTATATATTTAATAATGATGAATATTAATACAGTTAGAATATTAATACAGTTCTACTTGATTCTAGATCCTGAGTTTCTAACCCTACTGCCTCTCATCTAATTAATCCCTGGGACCTAGTTATTAGAGCCTATGTATGAGCTGGTCATAAAACTGCTTACCTACTCTACAAAATATACCTAGCCAAGTTTTAGTGACTTTGGTTGGTAGAGTCTTTTTTTTTTTTTTTTTTTCCCAAAGAGGAAATAGCTTTTTTTTTTTTCTTTTCTGATTATTACAGTAATGTTTATATGTGTGTGTTTGGTGCTAGAGATTGAACCTGGGCCTCACACTTACTAAGTGTTCATCCTACCATTGAGCTATACCCTCAAATAGTTACGATTTTATTTTTCTTCCAAATGTGATCATACTAAGATGATTTTTTTTAAAAAAAAATCCACTTTACTCTGCAGTTAGAATTTTTCTATGTCAGTATACATGTATGATTTCTGGGTATTTTGTTGTATGGATAAACCTTATTTAATTTAGCCAATATTCTCTTTGGGATGTTTACCTGCTTCACTTTTCTCTCACATAAGTAACGTTGATAAATATATTTCTATGTATATTTTGCACACGTATAATTATTTCTTCAGGTTGGATTCTAGGTAGTCAGTAGCCAAATATTTTAGTTTTGTTATTGATTTATTCATCAACAGTGCACTATTTGTCTAGGAAGAAATACAGTCTCATGTTTTCTGTTAGTCACTTATGACTTTTCATTAGTGGTTAATAATTATTGAGTACTTGCAGTGGATATTGAGCACCCACTATGAACATGGCACTACATTATTATGTCAGAACTTTCCTGTTGTACAATCTGTGGCTACAGACTGTGAGCCCAGAATGATTCATAGCAAACAGTGGAAAAAATATATGAGAATATTACCCTGTAGGATTTGGGAGAAAAATAATGAAACTTAACTTTAAAACTATATAGTTGATACTTTTTCTTTAGATGATATTTATCTCCTTGTAATTGACAGTTGACTTGCCTCTTCTCTAGACTTTAATGTTAAGAAAGTGTATGTGTCTGGGTCACCACAGTTATTCACAGTTAGGGGGCAGTAGCCCTCAGTTGCTACTGAATAAATGGGGAAATACATAACTAAAAATGAAGTATGGTGCCTGTTTCAAAGATGGTTTGTAGAACCACTGTGAGCCAGCAGTTTGAATATGTTATGACGTTGCTAAAAATAGTGTTTTCAAACTACCTAGGGAAAGCCCACATTCTCCATTTATTTAATAAACTATAACTTTTATATGTTTATACCATTTCATAAAGCAAGATGGTGAACATCATTCCATTTCTACACTGTGCAGCCTAATTATATACACAGGGTCAGACCTCTGTACCATGAGGCAACAGTTCAATAAATCAGTATTACAAATGATATGCCCCAAAGGAGTATTTACCGGTTACTTTAGCCAACTTACAAATGAATAGCTTAAGACCACAAGTAATTAGATGGGGTCAGGAGTGAAGAATACCTATAAAATGAATGGGAAGTTTCTTCCTATTCTTTGAGGGTTGTTACCTCTTTTATGCTGATTTGTGTGCTAAGTTATCATTGGTAGTCTCTGTATGTGTTTCATCTTTGACCTTTCAATAGAAATCTAAATAATCTTGGTTATAACTACTAGGAAACAAAAATGAATCACTTAGAAGCAGCAAGTTTTCTGGACAAATTAGGAAGTATTTTTTAAGCTTTTGGCATCCCTGAGCTATTTAATGGGCATTTTGTGCAGGGGTAAACAATTAAAGGTAAATTTTAATAAAGATTGATCATAATTATTTTAATAATAAAGTATTTTAAAATTTTATTTATTTATTTATTTATTTTTTTTATTTTTATTTTTTTTTAATTTTTTATTGTGGGTTGTTCAAAACGTTACAAATTTCTTGGCATATCATATTTGACACTTTGATTCAAGTGGGTTATGAACTCCCACCTTCACCCCATACACAGATTGCAGAATCACATCAGTTATAAAATTTTAAATACACCTAAGATACAGCATTAATTTTTTCCCCAATAAGGCAAGAAAACAAAGTGTTGGCAAAGTGTTCAGCTCTTGTTGAAAAAGCATTATGAGCAAAGTGCCAAATCAAATACAAATAGTAATACCTAGTAATATCTTATAGAAATATGATTATAAATGGTCTATGTATATATTTTCCTCTCATAACATTATATTTACATTTCATTTTTAAATTTATTGCTTTTAAATTAAATATAATTAGAATAAATAGTATGCTAAAATTTGATCTTACATTTTGAATTAAAGCTTAGTAAATTAAACATTTACCCCCAAATAGTATCTTCATTTACTTATTTATTTATTTTAGTTGTAGGTGGACACAATACCTTTATTTTATTTTTTGTGGTGCTGAGGATCAAACCCAGTGCCTTCCACATGCAAGGTGAGTACTCTACCACTGAGCTGCAACCCCAGCCCAAATAGTATCTTTTTAAAAAATATATTTTTAGTTGTAGATGGACACAATGCCTTTATTAATTTATTTTTATGTGGTGCTGGGAATCAAACGCAGTGCCTCACACGTGCTAGACAAGTACTCTACCACTGAGCCCACAACCCTAGCTCCTCAAATAGTATCTTAAATAAAAATATGCACTTTACCAGCTTTAAATATTTTCTTGAGGGTCATAAGTGTTTGATTTTCCCTTTTGTCCTCAGAACTGCAGAAAAAAGAAAAGTATTTAAAATTATATAGTGTTATATAAATACAGCTAGATGTGTTAGCCCTTTCCCTGTGTAAGTATCCCCATCAGAATTCAGAATAAGAATTTAATGATTTTGTAAAAACTGATGAGGTAAATAACAAATTGATTTTAATTTTTCCTGTTCTTCATGAAACTTGAGAAGGTTGTCATTGCATATATATTGATAGATGATAGAATTCCAAAGTCCTCTTACTCTGTGTTTAAACTAAAATGAATGTGTGAGAACACTTCTTAAAATAAACTAACAGCTATTAGTGAGAGCCTACTCCCTGGTAAACTATATATAAAGACCTTTATATTGGAAATAGAGTAGTCATAAAGAAGCAGTCTTCTCTTTTGCCTACACCAGATGTTTATTAGCTGTTTGTGAGCTGTGAGTGCTAATTTAAGCTGGGTCTCCTTAGCTAAGCTAGAATTGGATATTTCAGTTTCTGGTTTTATGAATTGCTGTTCACATGGAATGATACCTTTAACAAACTGTGCAGCTACAACTGGAGGGAAAGGTGAGTAAATATAACAGTAAGTTGTAGTTCTGGAGAAAGCACCAAGAAAGTTAAATTATTCACTGTTGTTTTGAAAATACAAATGTTAAGGTGGGCTAGAGGTTTCTCTCAAATAACTGGAATATTTAAGCTCTCTGTTAGACTACCAGGTTGCCTATTGAACTTGTCACTTTAAGTATTATAATGTTGTGAATAATTACAGTTTTTTAATATGAATAATTTTGGGCTTTATAGTACTGAGATCTTAAAAATGTCATTACTTTTATTAGAACTTTAAGTTCTTATAAAACATTCTAATAAAACTTTAAATCTATAGGTTCTTTAAGAATTGGTGCATTGTGTGACTGTATTATGTACAGTGAAGATTCGGAATACACGGTCTTCTTCACAATGAAGCTTAAGAGGAAGATGGCAAAAATTAGTTTTATACCCAATCTATTAGAAACCATTAACTTAAATCTTAAGTTTTAAATTTTTACTTTCAAGGCCCTCTGTAACCTTTCTCAACATTATGAATCCAGATTTCCCTCTCTAACTTTATGTACTGCAAATTTAGCTTCACTTGGCATGCCTCCTCACTGTTCCCCATTACTCGTCGTAATTAGGAAATTTGTCATGTCTGTGTTTACTCATGCTGTTTTCCTGAGGTGCTTTCTTTACGGTGTCTACCTGTGTTTCTTGTTTGTTGGTTAATTCTAGTTTACTCTGTGAAGCCTCTAGTCCACACTGATTTTCTCCCTTCCTGTAAATCAATTGTATGTAGTATTTATGGTATACAATTTAATATTTGATCTTAATTTGTCTTATATTGTTTCTTTTCTGTTTTATGTGACAGCGTATCCTAAATTCCTGGTTACATTAAGTGTTTTGATAGCCGGTAGCTTGATTAATGTACCTTTTGATAATGAGCTCAGTGTTTAAGACCTAAGTGCCTAAAAGTACTTTCTGTGTTAAATTGAGTTGAGAAATAAGTTAGAGATATTTATTAACACAAATTATGCTTCATACTATGGTGTGTATCCTTTCTGAATGTGGTTTTAACAAGTGTGAATATTTTTTCATTGTCTTTTTGAAAACATTTCAGTTGCTGAATTATAATTATTAATTGAAGGGTTATTTTGAGCCATGCTGTAGAAGAGATATATTAAGCTAAGGTTATATTATCGATAGTGGTAAAAAAAAGTTTTTACTGGTGTTACAACAGACTTTAATAGAATAAAGAATTTATTGTTGCCTTTGCCTGTGTTTTGTTACATTTTATTATATGAGAGTTCTTTTCTGTTTCATTTCATTTTGCCTCCATCAAAAGAAGCATTTTGTTCTGATTCTCTCTAGCTTCTTGTTCTTAAATGATTGTAATTTTTCTCTGCCTCTTGATTGTAAGTTTCCTTAGCACTAGATCTAATTATTGAGGTCTTTTAAGCATTAATTAACAGGGAAAGGAGGATGGAGTTTTTTAACTAGTCTGGTGGACCAGTGAGCTAGCAATCTCTTATCCTTCTACTGGGATTAGATGAGATGGAGTAAAAGAGAAACCTTTCTTTTCTTAGGACTCCAGGTGATGCTGAGAAAATGTATGTTCCTCTTCAACATAGAGACAGGTGGCAGTTGAGTCCAGGATGGTTTAGGACTGCCAGAGTAAACAGATCAACCAGGTATGGGAACTATATATAGACTATTACAGGTGTGGCCCCTCTCTACTTGTCAGAGGAATCCACCTTCACTAGTTGGTTGAACTCCTGGAGATTCAGATTTTCTGTCAGGGTGAATTTCTGTCCCTACCTTTGGGCTTATGGATCTCTTGCCCCTTTATGCTTTCTTTTTGGGTCTGCCCACGATTTCTGTCATGCTAGTTGGTTGTTGAGCTGCTCTCCGGTGGTAGATGTACTGGGGACAGTGAGCTGTGGATGTATGTTTAGCTTGCTGTCTTTGTGGGTACTGTTTTTGGTAAAAGTTTCTTATTTCTGCTGTCTTACTGGTGTTTTTAGGTTTCCAAAGTCTTTTATTCAATATAATATCTGAATACTGGGTAAGCTTTTGTTTTAGGGTGATGTTATAAAATATAATTTACTTGGACTCTAACTGAAGATCAACAGTCACACTTGTTGTGTCAGTCTTTCTGATATTCTTCATATTTAATTGAAAGGTAAAAATGTTTAGAATTACATACTAATGTTCTTATTTCATCTTTTGTCAGTCTTTAATCAAAGGAGTATTCTATATGCCTGCTGTGCCTATAACCAGTGTGTTCACACTTTTCATTGCTTTCTCAGGGTGGAGTTCATGAACCATACTATATCCTATGTAAAGTTTTGCTGTGGATTCTCTTCAGACTGACTCTCAGTAGAAAATACTGGAGCAATTACCGCACACACAGTAATGGTCTTCTAATCTCCAGCCTTGCATGTAATTGCTGCTGTCAAGTACAATTACTGTCTGCCTAAGTTTCTTTCCCTGGGGGCAATTGTGCCAGGCCTCAATATAGAGTTAGAAATGAGAAGAGAAGTTCTGAAACTTTTCTGAAGGTTTTGCTTATAAACTTGTATATTTGGAACATTCAAAAATATAAAATTGCATGGCTTTTTCTGTAAGACCTGAATAAATCTGACAGTAATAAGATGAAAACAAAAAAGATTTGCAGATTCATCGATTATAATTATATTTCGGAAAAATTAATTATGAATACATTTCCTTTATGGATTTGTACCATAATGGTAACAGTTCAGGAAATGTAATTCAAAGTTTGTGTTACCTTTTTAAAATTAAATATATATTAAATCCCCTGTATGATCTAGAATTAATTTCATATTGTAATCATAGTGACAGGACAAATCTTCCTCTAGTGACTCTAGGTTGGGGATAACCCATTACAGTAATGATTACTTTATTTCAGACCTGGTGAATAAATTATAATCATCCCTTACTTAACAATAGGGATATATTCTGATAATGCATCATTAGGTGATTTTCTCATTATGTGAACACCATAGGGCATACTTACACAAACTAAGACAGCTGTACATCACTAGATAATGTCAGCTTGCCGGCCAGTCATATATGCAGTCTGTTGTTGACTGAAATGTTGTGTAATTCATGATTGTATTCTGTGCAAGTGAATTTTGCAGCTAACCAAGTTTGCCTTTTTAAAGCCCCTTTTCTCCCCCTCTATTTTAGGTGTAAATTCTTTTTACTATGATGATATTTCCTAGCTTCTTCAAACATAGTTTACTAAACACAGTTTTTTAATTTACTTAATCTCCCAAGGTTATCATTTTGTTAACTAATTGTAATAATAATGATGTGATGAGCTGATTAGGCTAGTTAAGGTATAGACTGTATATGCCTTCACCTGTTACATTTAAACTTCATATTCTTTTGGAGTACTTTTTAAATTAAGACACATTATAGTTCACTTCTCATATATTTCACCCATTTAAGTGTACAGTTGGTTGGTTTTTAGCATCTTCACAAAATTGTACAACCATCATCATGATCTATTTTAAAACATTGTCAAAAAGCAACTCTATACCCTTGACTCTTAGTTTCAGGTTCCTCATTTCCCCAAGTCCTAAGCAAACACTAATTTACTTTTGGTTTCAATAGATGAGCCTATTCTGGACAGTTCAAGTGAAACAGTGTAGTATGTGGTCTTGTGTGACAGGCTTCTTTCATTAACATGTTTTCAGGGTTCTTCCATGTTAATAGCTTGTACCAGTACTTTATTTCTTTTTATGGCTGAATAATCTGTTGTATGGACATAGCACATTTTATTTACCCATTTGTCTATTGTGGGACAGTTGAGTTATTTCCATCATTTGGCTCTTTTGAATAATGCTGCTACAAACTTCATTTTTAAGTTTTTGTGTGGACATTTGCCTACACTTCTTATAAGCATATACTTAGGAGGGGAGTTGCTGGGTCAAACACTGATCCTAATTCCAAAAGATATAATCCAAACACCATAATCGTGAATATTGAAATTTTGAAAGATTGAAATCCAAAATCCTTAAAGATCACATTCTAAGAAATTCTAATCCTCAAAGATGTTGAAATCCTGCCAGAAAGCCCAAATCCTGAAAACTGAAATTCCCCTTGAAAAATAAAGTCTGTATAAGAGGGATACTGGATTCTGGAGAAAGGATGAGTGTGTTTCAGTTATGTGCAAGATAACTGTTAAATTTTGCCCCTTCACCCATAGTGCCATGCTTGCCTTCAAATATACCCTGTATCAGAGAATAAAAAGAATTCAGGAAGCTCAGTGACCTTTTGAATCAAAGACACTCTGATACAGAGGTTCCTCTGATGTTATAAAACAAACTTTTTTTTTTTTAAAGAGATTTGACTGTCAAAGAAGATAAACTTATATTTACCACTAAATCTAAGAAAAAAATTCATGCATTTTCACTATGGCTGCTGGTTGGCACTTTTTGAAACTCTCCTCACTTTTTTTTTTTGGTCAAATATGTACAATTCATGCCCTGGTTGGATCCTAAAATTCTAGAATTTATCTGTTTATGTATGTACTAATGAGTAGAAAAAGTGAAGGGCTTTATAAATATTTATTTGGAGATTTGGTGGGACTTTTGCAGAAGAAAAAATAGATTTTAGTGGGATCCCTAAACCATAATGATGTTTGGAATTAGATGTGACCAGGTTTCTAAAAGTGAATCTCAGGGTATTACCAATAAAGTTTGTTTTTTTTCCATTCACCCTAACACATTTGATGGAAAATTCATATGAGTAGACAGAGCACACAATATGCCATTAACAAAAAATTATATTTAAAATGCGTCATTTGTCTGCATTGGCATTCCTTCCAGGCTCATGAAATTCTGGAGCTTTTAATGAATTAAACTGCATTTGTCTGAAGAAGCCAGCAGTTACTGATTGGTTAAAAAATAATTATGTACACAGCAGGATAAAAAGACACCCAGTATGTTATTGTTCAATCACTAACTGGTACTGTTTCTGCCAAATGTGTGGTCTGTAAATGAGTACATGTGGAACCAATTTGCAGTCCCACCACATATACCCAAAATAGCACAGAAGCATGGCACAGAAGAGAAGATGATAAAAGTTAATAGGGAACAATTATGTTGGTATATTTTGAATCATAAAATAATTTCAAAAAAAGGAGCACCATACAGAAAATGAATATGAACATATTCTTTGAACATAGCCATGCCCTAAAAGGGACACTGGGGGGGGCGGGGTTTGTGTATATATTGGCGAAAGGGGTAGAGGCAGCTATTCATTGTAATCCAAGACTTCAAAAATGCAGTAATGATTGTCACAGTCAGCGGGCTCTTATGGATTACCTACCCACAATTGCCCATAATCTGTTGCTATAATACACTTTTTGTATGCTGAATTTTCTTTTCAGTTTTTTGTTTTTTAAATTTTTCTCCTTTGTTTTAAATTGTCAAGTTTTTTTTTTTTTTTTTTTGGTAGACTAAAATTTAACTTTATTCTTCCACAAATCTAATAAAAATAGGCTAGGCATAAACCAAAAAGAAGACAGTATTCTAATTAAAGTGTCCTGCCATGGGGGCCAGGCAGTAGGGGTAATAGGGATTGATTGAATCCAGGGCCTCCTGCATGCTAGGCAGGCAGCTCTACCTCTGAACCACATCCCCAGCCCTTGCCATTTTGTTTTTAGGGAGGTGTCAAAAATGGAACACATTAGGAAAACTTTCTAAGACCATCCCAAAGTAGCTAAGTTATATAATATTAAGATTGAAATGACGTTTGAGTTCCTTATATACCCTAGAGATTAGTGCTCTATCTTATGTGTGAGGAGTAAAAATTTGCTCCCAAGATGTAGGTTCTGTATTCACCTCACAGATTGTTTATTTAGCTGAGAAGGAACTTTTTAGTTTGAATCAATCCCATTTATTGGTTCTTGATTTTAATTCTTGTGCCACAGGAGTCTTATTAAGGATGTTGGGGCCTAATCCAACATGATGGAGATTAGGGTCTACTTTTTCTTCTATTAGACACAGGGTCTCTGGTTTTATTCCTTGATCCATTTTGAGTTGAGTTTTGTGGATGGTGAGAGATAGGGGCTGAGTTTCATTTTGTTGCATATGGATTTCCAGTATTCCCAACACCATTTGTTGAAGAGGCTATCTTTTCTCCAGTGCATGTTTTTGGCGCCTTTGTCTAATATAAGATAATTGTAATTTTGTGGGTTAGTCTCTATGTCCTCTAACAGACTGTAAAGCTAAACACCAAAAAAAAAAAAAAAAATAACCCAATCAATAAATGGACCAAGCACCTGAACAGATGCTTCTCAGAAGCATCAGTCAACAAATATATGAAAAAATGCTCTTCATTGCTAGCAGTTAGAGAAATGCAAATCAAAACTACTCTAAGATTTCATTTCACTCCAGTCAGAATGGCAACTATTATGAATACAAACAATAATAAGTGTTGGCGAGGATGTGGGGAAAAAGGTACACTCATACACTGCTGGTGGGACTGCAAATTGGTGCAACCAATATGGAAAGCAGTATGGAGATTTCTTGGAAAATTGGGAATGGAACCACCATTTGACCCAGCTATCCCTTGGTCTCTACCCAAAGGGCTTAAAAACAGTATACTACAGGGACACAGCCACATCAATGTTTATAGCAGCACAATTCACAATAGCTAAACTATGGAACCAACCTAGATGCCCTTCAGTAGATGAATGGAAAGAAAAAATGTAGCATATGTACACAATGGAATATTATTCAGCAATAAAAGAGAATAAAATCATGGCATATGCAGGTAAATGGATGGAGTTAAAGAAGATAATGCTAAAATGAAGTTAGCCAATCCCCAAAAACCAAATGCCGAATGTTTTCTCTGATATAAGGAAGCTTATTCATAGTGGGTTGGGGGGGGGCGCATGGAGGAATAGATGAACTCTAGATAGGACAGAAGGGTTGGAGGGGAAGGGAGGGGGCATGGGGTTAGAAATGATGGTGGAATATGATGGACATAATTATTCAAAGTACATGTATCAAGACACAGATTGGTGTGAATATACTTTGTATACAACCAGAGAGATGAAAAATTGTGCTCTATAATTTTGTAATATGAATTGTAATGCATTCTGTTGTCATATATAAATAAAAAAATTAATAAAAATTTTTTAAAAATAAATTCAGGGTGATACATCTTTAAAAAAAGATTGAAATGACAGAATTAAGTATTATCCCATTTAATCTACAAATGGAAAAAAGGGAGTCTGAAGTTTACCCTGTTTAGTATAAGAATTTTTACATTAAATATATAGTGATTTGTTTTTCAGAAAGTGATATTGGCAACTTTTGCAAGGAAGAATTTTCCATTATATAATGACTATAAAAGCTCGAATACAGCTAAGCAGCTATGCGATAGCTCACTAAGTACCATTAAAATGTTTGGGCTAGTGTACATTGAGTTTGATATAGAACTACATTTTGATTTTTAGAAAGGCAGCAATTTTATGCTTTTTTTTTGGAAACTCGACTTTTTTCTAAAACATTTTATGCTTTTTTTTTTTGGAAATTTGACTTTGCATAAGTGTGTTACTGCTGTGTAACCTTGTGCATAAGAATTGTATGTGTAAAAATGTTAGAACTTCCTCAGTAAATGCAGAGATGTCTTTTTTGTACATTTCATTTGTGAAAAAAAATTTCAATACTGTACCTCTTATGTGGTGATAACCTATTACAAGTCATCTAAAGACTTAGGATGCCCATGAAAGTATTTCAGGTGACAGCTGTTATAAAGCTAGGTGCATATGATGACTATCCACAGTGATATGCATTTAGACCTTTCATATTTGGACCTATTTCTTCATAAATATAGTTCACGTGGTGAAAACTTACACTTGTGGCTATTGTTAGCATACCTGAGTGTGTATGCTTGCAAAAATATGTGTTTTATTGACTATGTGTAAAATGACGTATGAAGTGCTCTGCTGTTTTTTTTTTTTTTTTAATGCTTCTCAAACAAATTTCCTTTCAACAATGCAGATGTCTTTTAGAGATTCTTAAACTATTTTTCCAGAATTATATTTTTAGGGTATTGATCTACAATTTCAAGATTTGGGATTATGACATTTGGGATTGTATCTTTCAAGAATATAAGTGCAAACCAGTAAATCTTGTGTTTAACTTTGGGGGAACCATCAGACTATTTTCCAAAACGGCTATAACACTTCACTTTACAGTCCCATCAGTAGTGAGTGAAGGTCCTCGATTCTCTACGTACTTGCTAATACTTGTTATTTTCTCTTTTTGATTATAGCTATCCTGTTGGGTCTAAAGAAGTGTCTTTTTGTGACTTGGATTTGCATTTCCCTTATGACTAATAATATTGAGCATATTTTCAAGTGTGTGTTGGCCCTTTAAATATGTCTTTTTAATTTTTTAAAATTGTATTTCTTCTCTAATTGTAAGGCTATGATCTTATTGTTAGAAAGAACTGTAGTGGTTGTCTAGACTGACTTTCTGTCTGTAGATTATTCCAGCATACAATCATCTTTAATCTTCTGTTGAAAAACTCCTAATCATGAAAATTTTACAGAATGGCACTGTTATTAAACAACGCTAGTTGTTAGAAGATTCTTTTTGTATTAGGCCAAAATCTATTTTACTGTTACTATTTTGTTGTTGGTGTTGTTTTTTCTAATTTGTTACATTTTTGCTTTTGAGGCCCATATAAAGTAAATCTACATAAACGGTCTTTCACATGTCTTAAGAGAGCTCTAAGCTTCCTCTTCTTCAGGCCAAATATCCCCAATTTCTAAAATTGTTCTCCACCTTCATTGCTATCAGTCTCACTACCATTCTAGTCATTCTCATGTGAACAAGTATCAGTCTCCTGATTCCACATTTACAGGGTGACTATTGGAATTGAGCATACTGTTGAGAAACTGCGTAGTGAATATAGGAGAAAACATTTTTCTTATTTGAATACTGTACTTGTGCTGATGTAGCTTAAAACTATCTTCACACTTTTGGCAGCCACATTACAAATTTAATTCATTAATTTTCAGTGGTTTACAATCTCATCTTTTTACATACTCTTTTATGCAGTGTCTCTGCTAAATTCAGTACTTTATGTGAACCCATATTAAATTCCATTTTATTTAATTCAACATAGTATTCCAATGTTAGCATTTTCTTTTAATCTCAAATGTGTCCTCTATGTATGAACTACCTTTCACTGACCCTGACATCAGGGAATTCAATTAGTGTGTTTTTTTATTGCATAAGTCAACCACTAATAAAGGTATATAGGATAGGATCAGAGACTGACTTTGCCACTAGAAACTTTGATGAAGGTTCATTCTGATCCATTTACACATGTCTTTTGGTTAAGGCACTCAGTGATAGTAAAAATAATTATTAGGCTTATTTACTGAATTCTTTACTATGTGCTGTGCATAGTGCTGAGTGTGTTAAGTACTTTATTTACTCCTCACCACCATCCTATGAAACAGATATTATTTTTATTTGCTTAGGGAATTTGGTAATTTAGTCTGAAGTCACACAGCTGACAAGTGGCAGAGTAGGATCCAAACACAGTCTGTCTCATCATTCTAAAATTCATACTCAATTAAAATTTGTTCTTAAGTAAAAATTCACATTATTTGAAGTTATCTTTCTTTTTTAGTCACATGCAGTAAATATGTGTGCCAGGCACTTTTATAAGTCCCTAGGATATATTAGCACAAACTGGACTTAAAATTTTACCATTGAGAGTATAAGATGAAAGCAGTATTGGTATGCAATTTTAAATTAAGTGGTAAGGGTGGGCTGCATTGAGAAGAGTGACATTGGAATAAGGACTTTTAATTGGCAAAGTATGAACTATTTAGTAAACTGGAAAAAAGGATTCCTGTTTGTTTCCTTCTAAAGTTAAGTATTTATGAGACCAGAGACAGTTCCATAAGATGCTTTTTAGTTATTGTAGAGGAACCCAAATATATTGTCTGGGGAAATGTTTTTTTATTTATCTCTCCCTGCCCTGTGTATTTCAGTCTTGAGATAAACCTTAGCTTATATCTAAACAAGAGGAAGAATCTTGTGTAGGAATTTTTATTTTGAGACATTTCTTTGCATTCATGAACTTCCTATTTGGAGAAACATGACACATCTCTCTTTCAAATGGGAAGCTACAAAATAATAATACATTAGAGGCTGGGGTTGCAGCTCAGCGGTAGAGCACTCACCCAGCAAGTGTGAGGTGCTGGTTCGATCCTCAGCACCACATAAAAATAAATAAAGGTATTGTGTTCAACTACAACTAAAAAATTTTTTTTAAAATAATACATTAAAAGTTAAGAATATTTCTGAATATGTATTCTTAATAAATTTTTTCTTGAATAGTTTGGAATTCCCAGAAAGGATATAGAGCTTTGAGCTTCCATTTTAAGAAGCCACAAAAAAAAGAACAAAAAAGTTAAATTTAAAGAAAAGTCAGTGAAATAGGAAACAAATATGTACTTGAAAAAAAAAATGAAAGCCAAAGTTGCTTTTTTAAAAAGATTATTAAAATCCTAACATGACTGTTGAAGAGAGAAAAGACATAACCAAATAGCTTTAAAAATCCAAAAATTAATAAGTAAATCTTGTATGTAACTATAGCCAAATAAGTTGGTTGCTTAGGAAAAATGGACACATTTCTCAGGAAAAAAAATTGCTAAACATGACAGAAAGAAGTGGAAAATCTGAATAGTCTACATTTATTAAAGAAATTGAATCTTTAATTTAAAAACTTAACTGCAGAGGAAACTCAGGTCAGAACAGTTTCATTGGTACATCGCTTCTTCCAGTTGTTTAAGGAAGAAATAATGATTGGCAGTATTATCCAGTCTTTCTGGATAATAGAAAAAGAGGGAACACTTCCAGACTCTTTTTGTAAGGCTAGAATAAGCTTGACAGCAAAAATCTGTCAAGATGCGGCTGGGATTGTGGCTCAGTGGTAGAGTGCTGGCCTTGCATGCGTGAGGCACTGGGTTCGATCCTCAGCACCACATAAATGTAAAATAAATACATTGTGTCCACCTAAAACTAAGAAATAAATATTTTTTTAAAAATCTGTCAAGAGGGGCTGGGGTTGTGGCTCAGCAGTAGAGCGCTCACCTAGCACGTGCAAGGCCCTGGGTTCAATCCTCAGCACCACATTATAAATAAATTAATTAAACAAAGATATTGTGTCCAACTACAACTAAAAAAATAAATATTTAAAAAAAAAATTCTGTCAAAGACGGTTTTTTTTTTTTAAAAAAAGGAAAATACAGGTCAGTTATTCTCATTAAAATAAGTGAAAAAGCTCTTAAAATGTATTAAATCAGATCCAGCAGCAAATAAAAATAATAACATATCTTGAAGAAATTGAATCAATTCCAGAAATGTAAAGGTAGTTTACCTTTGGAAAAGCAAAGTGATTTGTGGTATTAATAAAATAAGGAGAAAAAATTATATGATTATTTTGAGAAAATAAGATTTGACAAGATAAAAATTCTCAACAGTTGTTAATGGAAAGTTTCTTAATCTGATAAAGAATATCTACAAAACGCCTACAGCAGACACCCGACTCAGATATTTTTAATCTTTGTATATTTGTTAAATGTTTTAAACCTACAGGTTTTCATATCTGATAAGGTCACAAATATATACTTTTAAAGAAGCAATAACAAAGCTATAGATATTATATTTAGAGAGCTGTTAATTAGGGCTGGGTCTGTAGCTCAGTGACAGAGTGCTTGCCTGGCACCTGTGAGACACTGAATTCGATCCTTAGTTCTGTATAAAAATAAATAAAATAAAGGTATTCTGTCTATCTACAACTACAAAAAAAAAAAAAAGAGCTATTGGTCAATAGATAATATTCCATTTGTGAATTTTCTGGTGATATTAATATTACTCTCTGTATTTAAATATGAATTCATATAAATTTGATCTAGTTACCTAAGTCTTGCTTGTGACAGATGCTACTTTTTTTTTTTTTTGGCAAAGTAATAGGAATTGAACCCAGGGCTTTGCACATGCTAGGCAAGCAACCTACTGCTGAAGTACATGCCTAGCACTTTTTATTTTTTATTTTGAGACAAAATCTCACTAAGTTGCCCAGACTGGCTTTAAATTTGCAGTCCTTCTGTCTCCTGAGTAGCTTGGATTACAAACATGCACCACCATATCTGGGTATATGCCCTGCTTTTGCTGGTGGGACCATATCAACCAAAGTTTGAGTTTTGAATCAAGAAGTGTGACTTGTGGCTCAGTGACATGTTGCTTTATTCTATGTTTGTACTTTAGTTGTTTGAAATCTAAAGTCTGGGCTTGCATGTCATAGCTGCAGATAAGTCTGAGAAATGAGGTTTTGGAAATTCTGCTTTGAGAAGTTAGGATTCACAGTATGGGAAGCTATTAAAATGCTGAGATAGTATTCAGAAAACTTGGGTAAGCCACAAATTATGTGTTCATTAAACTTGTCTTGCCGTTTCAGTCGCTCTACCTATCTTTCATGAAATCATGTATTCTAGTAATATTTGGATAAAGGCAAAAGTAATGGAAAAGATTCGTTTAGCAATACTAATCTACTTCCCTTAGTATTCCTATTCTCATTTTTAATGCATTCCATCACAAAATTTGTATGGGTTTTGGATTTCTGGCAAGGTGGTAGTAGCTGTAGCACAGTTTTTTCAAAGTCCCCAATTTTTTCTTAACAATAGCATAACCAAAAGTTCTTGGTTAATATCTGTAGCACAACAAGTTGATCAGAGGCAACAGAAATAGACCACAAACAATGATGACTGCTAACGCCATTTCTGTAGGAGGAAGTAGAAGGAAGGAGTAGAAAACTTCTTGTCCTAAGAATGACAGAAACCTAAAATAGCCAACAGATAAGGCTTATAGGAGTTTTGCATACTTTTAATTCATGGTGAGTAAAAGGGGCTCATGGTTAGATTCTCTAGAGCTGCTGTGCTCTATGCTTCCAAAGTTGCCCAACCAGCCAAAGCTCTTTTCCAATACATAGATATCCTAACACTGAGAGCAGTCCACTGGGAATTTAATCAAAATCAGGTAGGACATTGAAGGATAATAAAGACAAAAAGAAAAGAATCAAATTAACGAATCAAATAAAATTGATGTTATATTACATTTAATTGGCTTTATTTTTTCTTTCTTAGCTTTCCGGAAAATAATGATACTCTCTTATAATTGATGTTATCTAGTTCCCCCACCAAAATATCTGGCATCTGTTGTACTGACACTCTGGCTTTAGAAAAACAGCCATATTTTGGCTAATAATTCTTATTATTTAATGATCAATTTGTGCCACTGTTCTTTTTCTTTTAATTTTTTTTTTAGTTGTAGATGGACACGATATCTTTATTTTCATTCTTTTTCTTTATGTGATGCTGAGTATCGAACCCAGGGACTCACATGTGTGAAGCAAGCACTCTACCACTGAGCTACAACTCCATCCCTGTGCCACTGTTCTTTACATATATATTTTAAATCCATAAAAATGATCATACAAGGTAGGTCCCTTTATTCCCATTTTTGCAAATGAAAGAAAAGAAGTAAAGAATGTAAGAGGTTAATTGATTTGTACAAAGTCATACAATTAAACCTTTAAACAAATCAGACAATAAAGCTAGTAAAAAAAAAAAAAAGATTCTGAAAAAGCACACAGAAGCAGGAAACCTCTTTGCATATAGTACCCTGAGGATCTTTGGAATATAAGCTTTCACAGATAGAGAAGAAATTTTCATAAAAATTTTAAATCTTAGCCCTGAAACCAAGGTGTAGCCTGAGTCAAGTAGTAGAAATTTAGCCAACAGCTATCCTTTCCTCCTTGAGGAAAGGAGCATTTCAATGTCGCAAATGATACAGCCTGAGGCAGTAGCAATGGGCAAATTTGATCCTACTGGCTGCCAAATTGGAATCTCTTTATTTAACTGCTGATGCACCATAGAAATCACTTAATGGATTTTGAGTAGAGAAAAACGGAATAAACATCTAAGTTTCTGTGAGATACATTTCATCAGAGTGGAAATCAAGAGGGTAAAGTAGCTTCAAAGTTTACCCCCTCTGATAATGAAGTGAATGGAAAAGAAAACTAAAGCATCTTTGGCAGCTTTATTCTGAATTCACTCTAACAATGGCAGATTATTTTAAAAACAGTATCTGTTTTTAAAATAGTTGCTAAATTACAATCTTTTTATTCCCCCAAAATGTTGTTACATATTCTAACAAAAATATATCTGTGTAGTTACCTTCGAAAGAGAACCTAATCCTATGAAGAATGAATGTACTTAGAATATATTATAATAAATTATGGAGTCAAATTTTTCCCTTAAGATTTTAATTAAACTACCTTATTTCTTATGCATATAGGTATTCATCATATCTTTGTCTATGAATGAGACAATGAAAATAACTTAAATATACAATTAATTGTCAGTTAATGGTTTAAGTATATGGAATAGTATGATGGCTTTAAAGTTAATGTTTGTGGCGTCTCTGCTCCTGAGCATGGTAGAATAATAGGGACAAGATTTACCCCTTTGCCTAAAACAAGAAGAAAACCAGATCCATAGCTGCAATGAGTGATGAAACAGTAATTTTTGGATGTTGCACTACAAGCAATGTAAAATTATGAGAGAAGGGAAACAAGCTAATTTCTACAGGTGGCCAAAGTAGATTGCCTGGAAGCATTTTTTCCAAGCTATTCTGTATGGAGGGGAACCCAAAATTGCCTGGCAATCTCCCTGATTTGAGCTAGAATTTGTAGGGCCAAATATTAGAAGTTGTTCCTAGATAGAGAGTTCCAGAGATCTATGTTTGATCCCTTTGGCTGAATACTAGTCTCTGTGTTTATGAGAAGAAAACTAACAGTCTGGGGAAAGAATCACAGAAAAACAGTAGGTTGTACAATTCCTGGAACTGATATAGCATATTTTGTTTCTACAAGTCAGAGTGCAAAAAAATATATGGGATGTATGGTAGAGGTCTCAGAAAGGTTTCACCTTAGTAGTAAGTGCTAAATTAAGCCCTACACTAAAGACTGCTCTTCTGCCTTAACAGAGCTTAAAAATGAGATTCCAAAGGATCAGACTGATACCAAGGAATTTATGCCAAAATAAAGACCAATATAATTTAAAGGAACACAGAAAAATCCAGAAAACATTGTTGAAAATATACAATGCCTGGCTTGACAGACTTTTAAGCAGGAAGGGGGGGTGCAGGAAAATATGACACAGGAGAACAACCTATTCATAAATGCAGATGCCAAATTGAAAAGGTGATGAAATACCAAAGACATGAAGACACTTACGATAAATACATTCTTATTTGTTCTAGAAAGTGGGTGAAAACATGAGCGAAATACAGAGAAATGGAAGATTAAAAAACCCAAGCTGAAAATTCTGGAGATGGAAAAATACATTATCTGAAGTGAAAATATATGAGAGGATTAACAGCATTTTGGCCTTGCTTAGAGAAGATCAGTGAACTTGAAGTGAAACTAATCAAAATGAGGTACAGAGCATAAAAAGACTAACCAAGAAATGAAGAAAATCCATTGAGCTATGGGAAAATATCAAGCAAAGTAGCATATATTTGGAATTCCAGAAAGACAGTGAGAGGAGAAAACAAAAACTAATAATAATGAATAATATCATAAATTCTAAACATTGCTAAAAACTATACACCAGAGTTTTTCAATCTTGAAACATTGCTATTTGGGGTCAGAAAATTCAATGCTGTAGAGGGCTATTCTTTGCAAAATATGACATTTAGCAGCAACCCTGGTTCTGATTCACTAGATGCCAACAGTGCTGCCTAGTTGTAACAACAAAAACTACCCTAGATATTGCCAAATGTCTAGGGTGGGGAGGTGGCAGCGATGCTGGAGGGTTGGCAGGGAGGACTAAAAGTTTCCCCTTGTTGAGAATCCCTGCTAAAATCCCATGGATCCAAGAAGCTTCACTGAACCCCAAACATAGGGAGAGGGAGCATGGGAGGAGTAGATGAATTCTAGATAGGGCAGAGGTGTTGGAGGGGAAGGGAGGGGGCAGGGGATTATTAATGATGGTGGAATGTAATGATCATTATTATCCAAAGTACAGGTATGAAGACACGAATTGGTGTGAATATACTATGTATACAACCAGAGATATGAAAAATTGTGCTCTATATGTATAATAAGAATTGTAATGCATTCCACTGTCATATATAAATAAAAAATTTAAAAAAGAAAGAAACATAATGAAACCATATACCAACACCACGTCATCCTCATTACATGGGGGCAAACCTGTGAAATAGAGAAAAGCTTGAAAGCAATCAGACCAAAAAAAAAAAAAAAAACATGAGACAGGAACAAAAGTAGAACTACACCAGATTTCTTTACAGAGGTCTGAGGTCAACAGGTTGACATCATAAGGAAAAGACTATCAGTCTGTTATCTTCTACCCAGTTACAATAGCTTTCAAAAATGAAAGTGAAATTTGTTTAATGTGATAATGAGCCTATATGGAAAACTCAGAGGTGGCATCGTATTCCGTGTTGAAAGATTCAAACCTTTCTACCAAAGATTAGCAATAAGACATGAGTGCTTGGTTTCACCATTGAACCCAATATTGTACTGTAAATTCAAGCTAAGAAAAGAATTAAATAGCATCCAAATTGGAAAGGCCAAAGTAAAAACTATCTGTTTGCAGATGACATGATCCTATATATAGAAAATTCAGAAAATTCACAAACTACTAGAGTTGATGACTAATTTAGCAAATTTGCAAGATATTAGAACAACATACACAAATTATTGTGTTTTTATACACCAGCAGTGGACTCTCCAGTAATGGAAATGAAGATAAATATTTCCATTTATAGTGGCACAAAAGAATAAAATACTCAAGAATAATTTTAACCAAGGAGGTGAAAGATTGTGTAGTGAAAACTATATTGATAACAAAAACATAAATAAGTGGAAATACATATTATGTTCATGAATTAGAAGATTTAATTTTGTCAAGATGTTAGTTAAGCCCAAATCTGTGTGGATTCAGTGCTATCAAAATCTACCCATCTTTTTTTTTTTTTTTCCAGAAATAGAAAAGCTAATCTTCATATGGAATTACAAAGGGTGTCAAATAGCCAAAACAGTATTGGAAAAAAAAAAAATTGGAAGCTTCGAAGCCACAGTTAAGTAGTGTGGAACTGGCAGGGGGGTAAACATATAGACCAATGGAATAGAATTGAGAGTTTAGAAATATACTCTCAGGTTTATGGTCAATGGATTTTCAGTAAGGGTGATACCAGAACCATTCATTGGGGAAAGAATAATCTCTTTAACAATGTAGGGACAATTGGATATCCATATGCAAAAGCATGAAGGTGCATTCCTGTCATATAACATACACATAAAAATAGCTCAAAATGGATCCTCAGCTTAATTAATAAAATTACAATTATAAAAGTCTTTGAAGAAATCATATGAGTAGATCTTAATAAACCTTGGATTTGACCATGGCTGCTTAGATATGACAGCATAAGCTCAAGAAACAAAAGAAAGGATTAACAAATAAGATTACATAGATATTAAAAACTTTTGTTCAGAAGACTCTGTCAAGAAAGTGAAAAGAAATGGGAAGAATATTTGCAGATTGTATATTCAACAAGGATCTAATATCCAGAACATGTAAGTAACTCCCCAAAGGCAAGCCAACTAATGACTGGGTAGAGGATGTAAATAGATATTTCTCCAAAAAGAATGGCCCATAATCATATGAAATATTAGTCATTTGAGAGGTGTCTTAAAACCAGAGTGGGATACCATTTCATACCCAGTAGGATGACTATAATTTTATAAAAATAACAATAAGTATTGGTGGGGATGTGAAGAAAGCATCTTATATTATTGAAGGGGATGTAAAATGTTGCAGTGACTGTGGAAGAGTTTGGTAGTTCCTCAGAAAGTTAGTACCATCTGATCCAGCAGTTCCACTCCTAAGATATATACTCAAAAGAATTGAAAACAGGTGCTCTAATACGTGTACACAGATGTTCATGGCAGCACTATTCACTATAGGCAAAAAGTGCAAACAATCCAAATGTCCAGCAACTGATGAATGAACAAATAGAATGTGGTAGTAGTATATATGTAGCATAGAATATTGCTCAACCATAAAAAGGAATGAAGAACATGCCATAATATAAATGAACCTTAAAAACATGCTAAGCAAGAGAAGCCAGAGGTAAAAGATCACATTATACATGATTCCATTTATATGAAATATCCAGAATGGATAAATCCATAGAGACAGAAGGTAGATTGATGATTCAGTGTTTGGGGGATGGGGTGGGGGAAGACTGCTTATGGGTTCAGAGTTTCCTTTGGGATGATGAATATCCCACTTAGATAGGGGTGGTGGTTGCACAACATTGTCAATATGTTAATGCTACTCATTTATACACTTTCAAGTAGTTAATTTTATGTTATATGAATCTCATGTTAATACAAAAAAAGTGAGGGCAAAATACTTCAGGCAAATCAAAACAGAGATAATAAAGAATAAAATACTCAAGAATAATTTTAACCAAGGAGGTGAAAGATTGTAGAGTGAAAACTATATTGAAAACAAAAACCTAAATAAGTGGAAATACAGATTGTTTTCATGAATTAGAAGATTTAACTTTGTCAAGATGTTAGTTACATTGATGAAAACCTGTGAAGTAGAGAAAAGCTTGATTTGCAGTACAATAAATGTTAAAAGAACTTTCCTCAGGTGAAAGGAAAATTACTTCAGAATGAAAATTTGGACCTGTGTAAAGGAATAAAAAGTACTAGAAGTTCTGAATAGATGGGTAACAAAAAGTCCCCTCCCCCACCCATTTTAAAATCTCTTTAAAAAAAAGATAATGGAGCTTACTGTTTCATCCCTGACATGTAAAGAACTAGTAAATCACCATTCTTGTCCTGAATAACAACCTGACCAAACCAGAAATCCAGGGCTGTTCTTGGTTCCTTCAGAGATTTGAGGTACTCAGTCCTTGGTCCACTGTGATAGTAAAGAAGGCCAGGGATGCTAATCATGAGAACATGGATTGAACTTCTGTGTGCTGATTTTAGAAAATGTTTCCATGGTAGTTTGCTCTTTTTTTCTTTTTCCTTTTTTTTTTTTTTTTAAAATATATCTGAACCTCTTTTCCTCTTTCTTCTACCTTCTCTACTTTTTTCTTTTTACCTAAAAATATTTTCTTTATGATTGAATTTGAAATTTTACCATAGTTTAGTTCTTGTTTGTAAACTTTAATTTTATAAATCTAGATATGATTTTCCTGATCACATTCATGTCTAGTATTTATATTTCATTTTCATGCTTTCACATAAACATCCATGTTTTCAACATTGAACGTCATCCCATAGTCACCTAGGGGATTGCTTTTAGGTGGCTCCAAAAAGTGAAACTGAATGACCTTAAATAACCAGTGGGTACCTATTCTGTTGCTGACCGGAGGATCCTGTTGCTTTTCTCGTACCACCTTAAAATTATTCTTACAACCTGAAGAAATGGTTGAGAATAGAAGTTCTGGTATTTCCTTAAGCAAATTAATGTTTTACAACTGGCTTAAATATACTTTGCTTTAATCTGTATGCCTTTTTTTCATTTTTTTCCCCTCCCACAGATACCAGAGAAGAAAGGAAAAGAGGCAAATAGTGGTTTTGGTGGGCCAGTTGTTAGTTCTCTATATCATGAAGAAACCATCAGGTAATTTCTCTTGTGATCTTTGATAATACGAATCTACATATGTGTGGGTATGTGTTTGTGTGTATGTGTGTGTTCAAGTTTTTTTTTTTAATCTTGAAATCTTTAATTTGTAGAGTACTTTTTTCTTAACATGAAACTAATTTGGTATTATCTCTAGTAGGATAATAAATGGCCGGAAAGAATTCTGTAGTGTATAATCTTTAAAATCAATAAGTGTCTGAACTAGTGCCAAAGTGTCTGAACAGTGAAAATATTATCACTTATCACTTATCATCAGGATCTGAGTCAGTGCCTTTCCCACCTGGTTGGTAAAGCAGGGTTTTATGTCTCAGACAATCTAAAACTGTGAATTTTTGTTGTTAATTTTCCTCAAAATACTATTTCTTATAAAGATTCTAATTCTGATAATTTACTATAATTCTAATTAGACTAATAATTCTAGGTAAAACTCATTTAATTCCCTCCAAAAGTTATCTTGGAGTGTAAAATAATGCAGCCACAATGGAAAACCGGGTGTAGTTTCCTCAAAACATAAAAAATAATTGCCGTATAATTAGAATTGCCGTATAATCCAGCAAATCCTCTTCTGGATCTATGTCCAAAGGAATTGAAAAATAGAATCTCAAAGACTTCTTTGTACCCCCATATACATAGCAGTACTATTTACTATTTTCAAGAAGTGAAAACAACCAGAGTGTCCAATGGCAAATAGATAAACAAAATTTAGTATATACATACAGTGGAGTATCATCCAGCCTTAAAAAGGAAGGAAATTTTGACAGATGCTACAATAGGAACCTTTAGACATTGCACTAAGTGAAATAAGACAGTCACAAAAAAGACTAATACTGTATACTTACTGAGTTACCTATAGTAGTAAAATTTGTAGGAATAGAAAGTAGAAGAGTGGTTTCCAGGAGCTGGAGGGAGTGGGAAATGGGAAGTTATTTAATGGGTCAATTTCAGTTTTACGAGATGGAGAAGTTCTAGAGATTGCACAACAATATGAATATATTTCATACTATAGAACTGGACAATTAGTAATGGCTAAAATGGTAAACTTTGCTATATGTTGTTTTTACCACAATTAAAAATTTTTAAATATTATGTTATTAACAAAGCTTTAATTATGTATAGAATTTCATGGATAAATTTTTTTCAGCACTGTATGTAAATCAGAAAGGATTCTACTGCTACTTTAAGGAGTCATGAGACACTTTCTTCTAAGATTGTTTCTTTTCAAATTAAACAACTACCAAAAAAAAAAAAAAGGACTTCTTGCTTTGTTACTCTTTTCAAGTTATCAACTGTTCCTTTTCTTATTCATTAACATGTAATAAATGTTTCAAGTGGAAAACTGTCTTCACCTAAATTTATTGAAGGGAAATATCTATCTTTATAGAATGAAGAGGGAATTGTACCAAAAATGTATGCTTCTTGCTTACAGAAAGGAGCTTATCTAACATGAAGAAGCAGCACTATGAACTGCCAAGTAGCATTGTAAGAGGGAGAAGTTACTGGTACCTCTTAAAATCAGAAGCTTGAAATGCTCATGGTTTCCAATTGTTGACCAGGCAGTCGGTTAATACGAGGGGATCTGTCTTGAATCTACTTGCATAGCAAGCACCCCCTTTTTATTTAGATTAAATGCTTATTCAGGATAAGATGGGGGGAGGCTGATGGAGATTTGAGGGGGGAATAAAGACATCCTTTAGGATTGCTACTGACCTGGAATGCATTTGCTAATTCCAGTCCCTATGGTGGACCCTGAGAACACTGAGGAGCCCATTAAAGACTGAAGGAACATTTTCAGAGTTTAACCCTTCCCTCAATCTTTTTATACCCAGAAAGTATTTGAGGCTTATTAATTTGCAGATTCTGTCTTTAGAGTCTTATAAAAAATGGCATCTTAGAATCTTAACCTACTAATCAAAGTTTGTTAAATGTTCAAATCAAGCTATGTAAGAGTCATTTTTCTAGATAACAGGAGGTAGTCATTTCTTCTCTATTTTGCTATAATCTTTTGCTTATACTTTTGTATAATATTTACCACATTATGCCACACTGAGTTACAGTTTTTTTAAAATAATTAATCCTGTCCGTTAACTTAGTTTTTGAGAGCAAGGATCATGCTTTCTTCATCTCTGTGTTTCTACTACCTGAGGAAATTCCCAAAACTTAATAAATGCCCTGAGCTTCGGAGGTATGCCCAGACAAAGGCTTTCCTCAAGGAGTTGACCGATGAGTAGCCGAGGGGACATGTCATAAAACAGAGTGCTGCTGGCTTGTTTTCCTGTGGTATGCCTGTCTCAGCTCCTTTCCTACATAATCCAAAAAATTTAAATAACTAGGAAAGGAAAGGCTGTTTTCCTTCCGTAGTTGTATAGATAAATGAGAGTTTCTTGACTTTGTTTAAAAAAAAAAAAAAAACACTAAGCCTAACTTCCTAACAATATAAATCACTTGTGTTTAATAATAATGATCTTTATTTATGTATATGTGTGTGCTAATTTTCTTAAGGGCTTCCAGATTCCAGTGTTTCCAAAATGATCTCTCAGTTTCTTTTGAAATGTCTAGTGACATGACTGATCACAGTAGCCCTACAGAATGTGAAGTGTATCAGAACTGAGAGTAGAAATCTGGGTGAGTGTAATCCTGAGGTAAACTATTTTGAAAGTGTTAATCTTACCCTCATTCCTCACCCACTTCTTAAAGAAGTGACTGTTAGATTTACTTCAATATTTAGATTCAGTATTTAGAATCTTGATCATGAAAAATAATGAAGACTAGTATAGTTTATTTTTATAGATTTTTTGGGGGGTGTGTGTGTGGTGTGTGGGATTGAACCCAGGGCCTTGTGGATGCTAGGCAAGCCCTCTACCAACTGAGCCATATCCATAGCCCTAACGTAGAGATTTTAATTCAGCTCAACACACATTTACTGTGAATCTACAGTGAGACAAAATATTGTGGATATTGTGCTTCTCAGCTTCTTCACTTTAAATTATTATGTCCTAGTAGTTTGGGCATTTTCATATAAGTCTCTTTAATAAAGATTAATTGATCTAGTGAAATATGGACTTTTGCTACAGGCAAACTGGTTAGAGTTGACTTTGCTTCATTATGTCATCTAGATATTAGTCTTCTTATGTTATCTTCTAAATCCCTATGTTCTGGGACATACTGAGATATAAAACAGTAGGAAACATGCGTGTGAGAAACCATTGAAAGCCTTTTAACTATTGCAAACAGTAATGTTATTATTATTAAAGTAGATCAGAAATCACAATTAGTCATATTCTTATTAGTTGAATTCATTTTATTAGTATAATGAAATCCAATTATAACAAAGTAGATCATAATAAAAATTCTTCTATGTTGAGATGTTGGATTATCCTAGTGAAAGACCATATGTAGTTCTTATGGTTTCTAAAGCAGTCACAGAATGCAATTACAACACTGAAGACAGGCTGCTTCCTAAAGTTTATGTGATCAGATTTTGCTTATACTTGGGTGGAATATGGTATCAGGTGTTTTATTTTTCTAAAAGGAAGTTGTGCTTTAATTGATATTAATTGCCAATTCTTGGCAGAATTATGTTCAGCTGAAGTGAAAGCCCACACAATAGGTTTTAAAGTTTTAGAAACATCAAATGGTAAAATTGGATGGAAAAAAAAAAAACAAAAAAACCTTTTCCTATAGAACCATTGTTTTTTAAAAGGATGTAAAACAATGCATTTTGAAGATCTATTTTGGATAATTTAATACACTAACTCCAAATTGTTTTCACATTTGAAAAGGTCAGGGAAAGTAGTATCTAATAAATCCATTTGTTTGGGTTTAGGTTCCATTGTTCTGGCAGCTCTCCTGGTTAATATACAGTATAGATGACGAGTTAAGGGTCCAGTTGAGTTTTGAGGTTTTTTTATGTAATTCATTATATTTATTCTGAGATGATTCATAAACATATTAACTCATTAAATGTCTGTTGATACTTTCTCTACGTTGTGCACAGCTTTTAGACTAAATGTCATAACCGGTTGAGTTTTAATATAAACTGGGGCCAATTCTGAGCTTGCTTCTTGATTTGTTTTGGTTCTGATCTTTGTCTCCACTCTTTCAGGATAAGATGTCACAGATACAGAACTCAGTATTAACATCCCAGAGTCCTGACGCTGATTTCTCATTCTGAAGCTAGCTAATTGTTCTGTAATATAATAGAAGGGGTACAGTGTGAATCTAATTAAGTACAAAAAATTATGGAGCCAGGTCACCAGCATTTGAATGCTGGTTCTGCCACTCATTAACTGTGACCTTGAGCAATTTTTGGTATCTCTAAAAGAGAATAATAATAGTATTGTCTCAAATTGGTACTTATGTGGATTATATGAATGCATTCTAGAACAGTTTCTTGTACAAAATAAGTTGCTGTGTAACTATAAGTTTTCATTAGTATTGTTAGTCAGCATAGGAAGTCCTCCAGAGGAGACCCCAGGGCTGAACTTAGTAACTGAAATTACAGGTCCATCTGGTTATCAAACTAAATACAAATTATTTGCTTTTGCAAAAGAAAATAGCTATTAAATCTGTTTTGAACTGTAGAAACTGGTGTAACAAATCTTACACTGAGTGCCGTGACACATGCCTGTAATCCCAGGAACTCTGGAGGCGGAGGCTGGAAGATTGTTCGTTCAGAGCCAGCCTCAGCAACTAAAGCAGGGCCCTCAGCAATGTGGTGAGACCCTGTCTCTAAAATAAAATATAAAGACAGGCTGGGATGTAGCTCAGTGTTTAAGCACTCCTGAATTCAATCTCTGGTATCAAAAAACAAACAAACAAAAAACAGAACACATAACTCACATTTACCTTTTCTTTTGGGGGGGGGCGGAGCTTGTGGGCGGCGAGTGGTTAGAGGGTGCCTGGGATTGAACTCAGGAGTACTCCACCACTAAGCCACATCCAAAGCTCTGTTTTGTATTTTATTTAGAAATGGTCTCACTGAGTTGCTTAGCACCTTGCTTTTGCTGAGGCTGGCTTTGAACTCTCTATCCTCCTGTCTCAGTTTACCTAGCTGCTGGGATTACAAGCATGCACCACTGTGCTCAGCGGTTACCTCTTTTTAGATCAGCTGTGACTCATTTACACTTTGGAGGTGGGCAGGGAAAGCACCATAATAATAAGCATGGGGTTTTGCAGAGAGTCAAATGATTCACCAATATGTATATATTGACACACTTAAGAATTATCATTTTGGGAAGACAGTGTAACACAGGCCTATAATCCTAGCGACTCGGAAGGCTGAGGCAGGAGGATCACAAGTTCAAAGCCAGCCTCAGCAACTTAGCAAGGCCCTAAGCAACTTAGCGAGACTCAATCTCAAAATTTTTTTAAAAAAGGTCTGGCAATGTGGCTCAGTGGATAAGCACCTCTGGGTTCAATATCTGGTACCAGAAAAAAAAGGAAATCATTTTGGGTAAATTATATACTTATATTTAATCTAGACATTGGCACATACGCTTAGACATTAGGGCAAGAATTAAAAATACAGTAAATGAAGAGCATATAGTACCAACCTGCAATAAGATTTGGTCTTCCCTGTAGTATTTTGTAGTTTGATACATTGTAATCTATCAGAATTTTATTAATTCCACTTACACAGGCAGCCATCTGGACCTTCTCTAAGCAGGACCAGACTAGTATACAACTGAAATGATTGATGGGCTCTGGAATTGATTAGTTGCTCTGTGAGACAAATGAAGTGTTTTGGCAAAAAATACCAGAGGTCACTGCTTGTGGTCAGACACAAAAGCCTGTAGAATTTCAAAGAGATGCTTTCATCATTGCCTTATAAACTTTCAGTTTTTAAATAATAATTGATTTTGGAAAATTTTTAAAAATCTTTCCATTGGTTAATTCATCATGAAGAATGTAATATAAAAAACTAGAATGAAAGTGATTGTTTTATATTTTAATTTTATATTCTTGGTTAAAATATAAGCTGGAATGATAGTAGCATAAAAATTTGTCATTTATACATAAATTGTACTGTAAAATTTTCCTGAAAGAGCTGTGATTAGATTAAAAGCTGTAACATATAGTTTTATTGTAACTTAAAAGTTAGATGTTATAATATTCTGCTTAAACAGTTTAACTTTGTTAGATAGAAAACTAGTTTTTTCACTTTATTTTTTCATTTATAGTTGTAGATGGACATAGTACCTTTATATTAATTATGTATTTTTATGTGGTGCTGAGGACATGTGCCTCAGACATGCTAGGCAAGTGCCCTAACCCTGAGCTACAACCCCAGCCCTGAGAAAACTGTTTTTAACAAATGTATTTAAAGAATCTGAAGCTTCAGCAATGTGTGTTAGGGCTGCAGGGCAGCCTAGAGGTAGAGTGCTTTCTGTGAGGCTGTGAGTTCCATCCCTAGTATTGGGGGAAAAAAAAAGAAAGAATATGTGTTTTGGTTTCAAAAATGAGTGTTTGGATTTTTTTTTTTTTCTTTTAACAGGTTAAGTTGTTCTGGGACATCACTGTACTGTCCTTAGCACTCAGAGCCTCCCTCCATCTGTTTGGTTGGTGGTAATATAATCTTTTCCTATTTCACTGTGTTGCTTATGATCAACATTGTGTTAACACTTTGGTGATAGGTGATAAATTGGATGACATATGTCTTGTTACATTCTGGTTATTCTTTGAGGACTACACAAGTGTGTATAGGCAAGTGGGCAACTCCCCCTCCAGGATCTGACTGCTCAAAATGAACTTGAGTTATGGATTTATTCAGCCTGTAAAACCTCAGCTGGCATAAATAATTGAGAAAGCAAAGGTTTGTCTGTGGTGCATACCTCAGGGACTCATGTCTCCTTTCCTCCTCTCTACCTCCCTTTCTTATGAAAATGATCCCAGTTGCTCTTCTAGATAATAACACACCAAGCAATTAAAAGCCATGGGTGGCTGGAGAGAGGAGAAAAGGTTTAGTTAATGAGCTTTTCCTCTTCCAGTGCCCATGAGAGCCTCGGGAATGACAAGGCGATTAAAGCAAAGAGATAATTATAGATTATGTGAAAATGGGTCCCTTGGGACAAGCAGGTCTTGACATAAACAGTAACTGTTGTAAGAGTCTCCTGGCTCTCAGATTCACCCTTTTCTAATGTGCTTCATTGAGCTTCTGTGTGCTCAGTGTCATGATGCCAACCAAGCATATAGGCAAATCCACCTGTTTGCAGATCAACAGCCCTTTCTGAACAAGGGGTCATTCATCAACCCAAACCATCATCCACTCCTCTTAGTCCTTTTTTTCTTCTTTTCCCTTCCCTACATTTTTCTCTGTCTTGTCTATCCTTCCAGTTTTCCCTTCTCTCTTATGTATTTTATGAATACAGTACATGTGAAGAACTAGGCACTTGGACTTGTTCACCAAGTGTGATGTGTGTATGTGTGTGCACATATAAAGGTACATGTAGTTATGAGGCTACTATGTCCCTTGCAATAACAAGAGACACTGTTACAAATAATATGAACAAGGCCCCTCGCTATCTCATCTCATACTAGTTTTCCTTTTAGCTTTTGTTCACACTTCTCTACTCCCATTGGCTTTTTTTTCTTTGAAGATCTAATTAATATTTGATGGATGAATTGATTGACAGTGTTATATCAAGATATGAAAATGACCCTAGCTTATAACATATACTAAATTTTTAAGATAATGACAACTAATATATGTTGATTGCTTATTATATTCTAGTAATGATAATATGTTATATGTTATTTCACTTAATCTTCAGAATGACCCTATTAAATGTAGATTTTTTTTTAATATCCCTGTTTTACAGATGAGGAAACAGATTCAGAGAGGTTAGGTTACTTACCCAAGGTCACTTCCCTTAATTGTAATATTGGTTCCTGAGATGTTTAAGGAATCATTGTTAATTTCTAATTAATGAAATTAGGTTTAATAGTTATTACTCTATTAATATACTGAACATCTTTAATTAAATTTTTAAAATTAAATCTCTTTTCCATTTAGTTTTCTTAAAAATGTGCTTTACAAGCTGGATGTGGTGGTACACATCTGTAATCACAGCTACATGGGAGGCTGAGACAGGAGGATTCCAAATTTGAGGTCAGCCTGGGCAACTTAGTGAGGCCATGTCTCAAAATAAAATAAAAACGGATGGAGATGTAGCTCAGTAGTAGAGTGCACCTGGGTTCCATCCCCAGTACTGTTTAACAACAACAACAAAAAAATGTGCTTCACAGGTAAAGTAGAGACTGTAGTCTTTCATTTATCACTACACTGGCAGTGATGTTTCCTTTGGATTGTTTATCGATTTGAGAGTTACCTTGGTGATTAAGAATGTAACCCATCTGGGCTGGGGATGTGGCTCAAGCGGTTACGCACTCGCCTGGCATGCGCGGGGCGCTGGGTTCAATCCTCAGCATCACATAAAATAAAGATGTTGTGTCCACCGAAAACTGAAAAAAAAAATATTAGAAAAAATTCTCTCTCTCTCTCTCTCTTTTTCTTTAAAAAAAAAAAAAAGAATGTAACCCATCTCTGTAAAGTCCTTTTAGCTCCTTTTAGCAGGGGGTTCCCTTGTCTCTACCTCCTCACCAACACTTGTTTTCATTCATCTTTTTGATAGTAATCCATCTGACAGGTATGAAGTGATATTTCATTGTGAGGAATAGAGATTTTGAGCATTTTTCATGTATCTGTTGGCTATTCATCTCCTTTTTTTGAGAAATGTTCAGATCCTTTGCCAATTTTAAATTGGTTTATTTGTTTTCTTGCTCTTGAGGTTTTTTATATATTTTAAATATCAACTCCTTATCTGTGTATGATTTTCTAAGCATCCTTTTGGAGTAGCCTTCTACTTGCTTTTGGCCTCTACTCTGTAAAATTTTGGGTAAGGACAGTGGCATTCAAAAAATCACTTTGTAGTTCCTAAGAGGTTTTTTTTTTTGTTGTTGTTGTTTGTTTTTTTTTCCACTTATCTAAGATTTTATTTTTTTATATTTTTTTTAAATTATTGGTTGTTCAAAACATTACAAAGCTCTTGACATATCATATTTCATACATTTGATTCAAGTGGGTTATGAACTCCCATTTTTACCCCGTATACAGATTGCAGTATCACATCGGTTACATATCCACTGTTTTACATAATGCCATACTAGTGACTATTGTATTCTGCTACCTTTCCTATCCTCTACTATCCCCCCTCCCCTCCCCTCCCATCTTCTCTCTCTACCCCATCTACTGTAATTCATTTCTCTCCCTTGTTTTGTTTTTTTTCCCCTTTCCCCTCACATCCTCTTATATGTAATTTTGTATAACAATGAGGGTCTCCTTCCATTTCCATCCACAAAATTACAACTATCTTATATTTGATAAAGGGGCTAAAAGCATGCATTGGAGGAAGGATAGCATCTTCAACGAATGGTGCTGGGAAAACTGGAAATCCATATGCAACAAAATGAAACTGAATCCCCTTCTCTCACCATGCACAAAAGTTAACTCAAAATGGATCAAGGAGCTTGATATCAAATCAGAGACTCTGCGTCTGATAGAAGAAAAAGTTGGCTCCGATCTACATATTGTGGGGTCAGGCTCCAAATTCCTTAATAGGACACCCATAGCACAAGAGTTAAAAACAAGAATCAACAAATGGGACTTACTCAAACTAAAAAGTTTTTTCTCAGCAAGAGAAACAATAAGAGAGGTAAATAGGGAGCCTACATCCTGAGAACAAGTCTTTACTCCTCGCACTTCAGATAGAGCCCTAATATCCAGAGTATACAAAGAACTCAAAAAATTAAACAATAAGAAAACAAATAACCCAATCAACAAATGGGCCAAGGACCTGAACAGACACTTCTCAGAGGAGGACATACAATCAATCAACAAGTACACGAAAAAATGCTCACCATCTCTAGCAGTCAGAGAAATGCAAATCAAAACCACCCTAAGATACCATCTCACTCCAGTAAGATTGGCAGCCATTATGAAGTCAAACAACAACAAGTGCTGGCGAGGATGTGGGGAAAAGGGTACACTTGTACGTTGCTGGTGGGACTGCAAATTGGTGCGGCCAATTTGGAAAGCAGTATGGAGATTCCTGGGAAAGCTGGGAATGGAACCACCATTTGACCCAGCTATTGCCCTTCTCGGACTATTCCCTGAAGACCTTAAAAGAGCGTGCTACAGGGACACTGCTACATCGATGTTCATAGCAGCACAATTCACAATAGCAAGACAGTGGAACCAACCTAGATGCCCTTCAATAGATGAATGGACTATAAAAATGTGGCATTTATACCCAATGGAGTATTATTCAGCACTAAAAAATGACAAAATCATGGCCTTTGCAGGGAAATGGATGGCATTAGAGCAGATTATGCTAAGTGAAGCTAGCCAATCCCTAAAAAACAAATGCCAAATGTCTTCTTTGATATAAGGAGAGCAACTAAGAACAGAGCAGAGAGGAAGAGCATGAGAAAAAGATTAACATTAAACAGGGACGAGAGGTGGGAGGGAAAGGGAGAGAGAAGGGAAATTGCATAGAAATGGAAGGAGACCTAAGAGTTTTTAAGATAACATCTAAAATTTTTCATTCAACAGTAAATGATTGCAAAGGATGTAATTTCTGGCATTTTATAGATAATGCAATTTTTAAATAAACACATCACTCTAATGGAATCTAGATAATATAAGGATAATCCATTTTTAAACATGTTATTATTAAGGAAAATGGGGCAAAGAGTACACAGGATCTCTATTATTTCCTCCAATTGAGTGAGTCTTCAGTTAACTCAAATAAAAATTGATTCTGATCTTGATGAAAAAGTTGACTTGAGTTCTTCAACAGAAATTTTATATCTCATATTTTCATTTCTAGATAATTTTCATTTTGAAGTAATATATTTCTGCATAGTCTGGTGACATTGTCATAATTATTTACAAAAATATGTATGTAAATTGAATTTTCAAAGATTAATTTTCTGTGATCTAAAAGTTTTAAGCATTTATTTTTTATTTGATTTTATAATTCTAGAATTACTATTTCTGTACAGTTGATATGTTACGTATTATTAAATGTATGTAAGTTTTGTTTATAAGTTTGTTGTTATGTCATCAAATATAAGTAAAAGATGACTATTAATAAGATGATGGGACTTTGAAAAAGTTTATTGTAAACAGACCTTTTTTTTGGCCGCCCAGGTGCTGGGGATCAAACTCAGGGCCTCATACATTCCAGGCAAGCGCTGAGCCACTGAAGTACACCCAAACCTGAATAATTTTTTTAATGGAACGATCAGAATTCAGTATCAAGTCTGTTTTTTGTTTTATTTCATCTCTTCCTTCATCAACTCAGTTATAGAAGGCCTTCTAACACCAGATTTTACCAAAAGTATCACTTGATTTAGTACCCTGGAGCATTTTCTATCTTGGGACACTACATAATAATGAGGTGTATACCTTACTTTTGTAAACCAAGAAGAGAGTGTTGGAGTAGTAAGAATGTGGAAAAGGAGAGTGGTGATAAAATATTTACTACAGGAACTGTTTAAGGTAGATCTGCTTAGGGAAAAAAATTAATTCATTGAGAAGTTGAGGAGCTAGAAACTGCTTCACTTAAATCCATGCCTGCATTTCCCTTTAAAAGTCTTTACCCTAGAGCCCTTACTTTGAGGAATTAATGAATTAATCTGTATTTTTTGAAGATATTGAGTATATTTTTGTGGATATTTTCTTTAGGTTTCCATGCATCAGTAAATGCTCATCCAATATCTATTTACTTAAATACTGTTTTGTATCTAATTTCAATTTGGTTGATTAAAAAAATTGAATTGAAATATTTGTTGAATAATCTATTAAATAGTGGTATTTCTGAACTCTTCCCATAAATGTGCTTTTTAATTTTACGTAATAGTAGTTAAATGAGCTGTGTGTGGCTTGCCTTGAGAAACAGTGTATGATAGGAAAATAAGTCTATGTAGAAAATGGCACAGATAACATCTTTAGGAATGGACAGGGATCTGGACCTTCTATGATGGGGTGGAAAATAGCCACACCCAATACCCACACCTTTTGCTCATGTCTATTCTTATATTTCAAAAGAATTTCAAAGAAAACCAGTGATTTTTTTCCCTTAAGGTATATAAATATATTTTTGTCAATTTTAAATACTTTGGAGTAATATAAAGAAAGACATTTTGTCCTGTGCTAGGAAAAAAATGGGTTATCCCTAAGGCAAGTGGTATTACCAATATAACTCACACTCATCCTAGAGAACATATATACTGTTTAGACTCATATTCAACAGAGAGGAATCAAAATAACTTAGTAGGAATCATAAGAGAGAAATAGTGAGAAGAGTAGAAGGGCATTGACATTTTTATTGTGGCTCTACAATACTTCATAATGCTTGGATTAATTTGCACATATTATTTAAGATAAGTATGGCTATAGAGGAGACTACTGCCTTGAAAGATGGTTTTGAGCTCCAACAAGGAAATGTAGTGGGAGAAAGAACTCAGTTTGTACAATGTGTGTGATTTTGTTGGGGGCAAGAAAGGATGTGTGGAAAGCTTTTGCTCCAGATATTTCTCCATTTGGGCCACTAGGTGGTGACATTGTATAAAGACAGCTTGGTTGCTGGCAAATAAAATAGTCAAAAATTTGGTTTGGAAATGAAAACGTATGTTTAACAATTAAGGCTAAGAGTATCCTCTATTTTTTTTATATTAAACACTCAATTTTGTAGCACGTTTGTGGTGATTTTATTAAACTTCTTTTTTATATTTAATTTACATATGCACCCTACCCTGAGGTATTTTATACTGCCTGTCATAATCAGTGATAATAAACTACATACTGTAAACAGGCATTTAAATAGACAAGTGCCCCTTGTCCTCCAAAATATTCAAATACAAAGACAAAATAATTGATACAGATGATGTATCTAAGAAATATATTGAAAATATGTGAAGCAAAATAAAATTTTAGTCTGTACTGTGTTTACTCCTTTAGTACTCATAGCATAGATTACATGTACTGAAAGTTAGAATCAGAAGGAGGGACCACTCAGAAGATCCTCTCATCTCTGAAGAGTCCTTGCATGTTACTGTATGGGTAGCCCACATCCTTAGGATCCTCCTGCTTTCCTTTGTGTGTCACCACCAATTCCCCATATTTTCAGATTAAACAATTGGTGGGTAGTATTTATTTGTAATGACTTAAAATAACACTGTCCCTTCTCTCATGCTTGAGGTTGATGTCTTTTGAATTAGAGGGGTCTCTGATATTGGATTAGGACCAGTTTCCAGAGGAAGGTCCCTATTATTCCCAAGTTGGAACTCTAAATGTGCTTTTTTTATATAAATAGTGTCTTTTAAATTTTTTTTTTTTAGTTTTAGATGGACACAATATCTTTATTTTGCTTATTATTTTTATGTGGTGCTGAAGATCGAACTCAGGGCCTCACATATGCTAGGCAAGTGCTCTACCGCTGAGCCACAACCTCAGCCCCATAAATAGTGTTTTTGTTGATAATTTAGCTGATTTGGTATTATATGAAGCCCTGATTTTAAAAATCAGACTTCCTTTCTGGAGTGTTGAGTTCAGTCTTCCATATTTTCTTTACAGAGTAAATGATCTAGAAGTGCATTTTCACTTCTGCAAAACAAGACATTTTCAAATTGAGTATGGCTTCCTCCTTTTTCTCATTTTCTTCAGCTTAAAGTGGGTTGTTTCTCTTTTGTTCTTTTATAGTCCTGTTTAAGACTATGTTCTACTTTATTTTTTTAAATTTTTTTTTAGTTGTTGATAGACCTTTATTTTATCCATTTATTTATTTGTTTATTTATTTATTTGTGGTGCTGAGAATCGAACCCAGTGCCTCACACATGCCAGGCAAGTGCGCTACTGCTGAGTCCCAGCCCCATCCCTAGTTCTAATTTATGTTAATAGTGTATAGATTTTATTATCCCAATTATAGCTTATTTGTGAAAAAAGCAAACTTTCTTGCTTAGTTTTGTATCTGTTATCAACGGAATCTTATCTAGTGCCTTGTGTGTAGTAAGTGCTCAATAAAATATCCAGATGCTTAAGAAAGTGTTTAAATGATTGATGCCAACATAATATGTGTTTTATGATAATCACCTATGACATAATATAACTTTTTATACCACAAAAGTTGTTTAAATGGACTTTAAGATAGAGGACTCCTATGACTAGATGTTTTGATATCTGATGAATGGATGTTATGGCCTTTCAACTTATAAAACATAAATAATTTTTGGAGCTCAAAATGCATTCTTTTATATCTATTCATTAAATTCAGACCACATATGAGACAGTTTTGTTGTAATATTCCAAATTTCTGATCCTCTAAGGAATTACTGCTGATTCTTTTGGAAATCTGAATGAAGCTATTCTCTCACTACCCAAAACCCAGAAAAATGCCCATGCAAAGAAAATTCTGTATACTATTTTAGAGAGTTCACGGACCTCATATTAAGAACTTCTCTTTTAGATTCTGGAGTAGATTGCAGCAATCATGACTAGTCAAGAGCAGAGTTTTAGTTCATTTTACTGTTGATAAATGTGGTGCCATTTGGAAGGACATGTAACCACTCCTTGCCTCCTTTTGAGTTAAAGATGGAGTGAATTAGCACATGCAATATACTAAGAATAGTGCAGAGTATGCTTCCCAGTCTTTAATTCTACTCTTACAAAGGATTTCTGAATTTTGCAATACCTCCTTTTGTCTAATTATCTTTAAGAAAATTACTTTCTTATTAAAACATGATAACAATCAGTATTCTGTCATCCTGCAAGGCAAGTTGTGAGTTATGTCCTGAAGTTTGGTTCACACAGCAGTAATTGAGGGACCAAAATCTGCCATCTTATTGCAGTGCTATAATTGAAAATCTGTAGTTAGAGGAAACGTGTGCCTCTCCATTGTAAGAGTAACTGGGGAAAGGGCTCTGAGAAAATATACTTCAAGACATTGTGTAGATATACCAGTGTAATGTGATAAAGCAGATGAAGTTTTCCCCATAATTATAGCTGCTAAGAACTTTAGTTTTTTGGAATGGGGGGTTGGGCATATCATATCTATTATAAATTTTTCTTTTTTAAAAATGTTTTATAAAAACAGATTTTATTAATGTGTATGTTAGTAGCAAACAGGTTATGTTAAAAATATGTAACTTTTATATATTATCCAGAGGACAAATAGCTTTTTTTTTTTAACTCTAATTAGGGAAGAAGACAAAAACATATTTGATTACTGCAGGGAAAACAACATTGACCATATAACCAAAGCCATCAAATTGAAAAACATGGATGTGAATACGAAAGATGAAGAGGTATGAAAACACCCTCTTTTGGTTTCTGATGAATGGATGCTATAGCCTTGTAAGGTTATAAAACACACTAGTTTAATTTTTTCTTTTGCTTTCTTGTTTTGCCCCAATGCCTTTTTCTAAATGATGGGCCTTTGAACTACAGCTCAAAAGTACATTATTGTTAAGAGCTTATCAGAATACCTAAATGAGTTGATGTCACCCAGTTAAGATACTTTCTGTGTCTATAGCCAACATATTTCTATCCACATAGCTGAAACTTGTCATAAATAACTTCTGTTTGTTTAAGATAAAAGGAGATACTTTTAGCATGGTAAGTAAAATCTATAGATGATAGCACTCTCATTTATAAATGAGAGCTGTTTATAAATAGCTACAACATCTTCTTTCATTTTACCACAAATGGATATATTGTTCTTTGCTCAGTAAATATATTTCTGGTAATCTGTGTCAGAATTTTGATAAATCCAATTCTTCAAATGCTGACCCACTAGTTAAAGGAACTCTATGCTAACTTATTTTCAGAATATATTCTTAATTTATTTTATGAATAAAGCTATTCATATATTGAGCTTAAAAAGGTGGTACTTGTTAGGAAGAGGACATGCAGTGATCGTAGATAATCTGTCACATATACAAAGAACCAGCCTATTATGGTTAAGAACTCCCTCTATAGGTTAGCCCTTAATAATACCTCATTTTTAGGCAACATATTTACTATAATATATTGTCAAGGGCATTTGTAATTGAAAATGTAAAATTATAATACTAGAGTAAAGGGGGAACAATAATACTATTTGTTCTCCACTATATAATAAAAAGGCATGAGAGATGGCCAGAGAAAAGCAGAGATCAAATTGTGAAAAAATAATTTCAGGTCTTCTGATTCCAATTAGAATTTGCTTTGTGTGCATGTGGGGGGTGAAGGGTGGTGTTTTTTGCCTTAAAAAAAAATAAACCTAATATCATTGCTTTTCTTGATTTTATTATTTTTATTTTAATGCTTGTGCTTTAAGATTTTTACAAAATTAATACATATAGATAGTTTTTAAAAAATAAATAGTACTATTAGTCTTATAACAAAAAAAGCTCTGATTCTTCTAGCTTCCTTAAGGCAAAAGGTTTCAATTCTCATAGTGGTTTATCTTGAAATTTGCATGTATAATTCTAAATAATATGCTTTTGTCACTTGATTTTTCCACTTTAGACATTATCAGTTTCTTTCTATTTTATTTTTGGATTAAGTTTTTTAATCATCTTTCCCTCTATTTTTTCTCTGACCTCTTAAAAAAGTTGTATCACAACTTTTAATTTCAGCTTTCTGATTGCATCTGTATTGAATTCATGTTATTGTGACTGTGTAAATTTTATTCATTGCTAAGCTGTGGACTGTACATGTATATCAGTTTGCATTTGCTGCAGCAATAAACAGCCCTCAATTTTCAGTGGCTTACACCAACAAATATTTATTTCACCCATGTCACCATCTTATTAGATGAGCGACAACATTTCATATACTCTGATGTACTCTTACTTTAATTCTGCTTTGTTTATCTTACTTATATTTCAAAAGGGTTTGGGATCAGTTGAGGCTCTACTGGATTCTGGTAGTCTGGTTTGGGCTCAGTTCATCTTGCTTTCATGTGTCTTCTCAGTCTGAGCTATAACCTTAATGAATACTCACTCTGGGACAGGGACTGAAGGCAGACAGAGCCAGATCCCACAAATGCACTTAAAACTTTGGCTTAGAAGTGACATGTATCACATCTATTCACATTCCATGCTTATTAATTTGTTGAATTAATGAATGTTTAAAAGAATGAATAGTTTAACAGTGAAGTGCTAGACTGTATGGATCCAAGTCCTAGCAGTGTCACTTTCTGGCTATGTGACCTTTGTCAAGTTTACTTTGTGTCTCAGTTTCCTAAATGTGTAAAATGGAAATAATTGTACTTGACTCAGGATTGTTCTGAGAATCAATAAGTTAATATATAAGGTACTTGACAGACACATAGTAAGCATGCAATAAATTTAGCTTCTTTGAAATTCCTAATATGAGTGAAGAATATAATGAAGAGCCGGGCACAGTAGTGCACACCTGTAATCCCATCAGCTCAGGAGGCTGAGACAGGAGGATCATGAGTTCAAAGCCAGCCTCAGCAACTTAGTGAGGTACTGAGCAACTCAGTGAGACCCTGTCTCTAGATAAAATATAAAAAAGGGGCTGAGGATGTGGCTTAGTAGTTAATTGCTCCTGGGCTCAATCCCCAGTACCAAAAAAAAAAAAAGAAAAGAAAAGGATATAATGAAGAAATAAATAAAAGAAACCACTTAACTTTCCAGGTCAGTTTTTTTATTAGTACATATCATGTGTGTATTGTATAATACTTTATAAAGTGTATATAACAGTTTACAGAACACTTTTACTTATTACTGTGTCATGCTCACAATAATCCTCTAAGATAGATATTATGCTCATTTTGCAGACGGGTACTGCCATACTGCCATTCAGAGATGTACATTTACCTTCTCAAACACCTATACCTGTCAAGTGAAAATCTGGTCTGAGAGAGTATTCTTCTCTCCACTGGATTTACAAAAAAGAAGGATAATCCATTTTCATTTGACCTGTTTTATTTTATACTCTGATTTGCAAAAACTTTTTTTTATAAAATAATATTAAAAGTCAACTCCACATGTGACCTCTGCAAAGATTGTTGGATGGATAGCAGTGATCGTAATGAAATAAGTGTCTAGAACACAAATAGCTCACACTAACAGTCCTTTTGTGAAAATAAAAGGAAAACGTGGAAAATATATGCCATTGACTACTTTGATGTAGTACTGCTTCCCATCTCTTCCAGTTTGTTGCCCATGCAGCCACCTTTACCCCAGCCTGCCAGAGCATTGTGTTCCCATGAACAGATGAAGTGCTTACACATTCATAGACTGAGACGCCAAGAATTCAGTTGGGTTCTCTCATTGCTCCAAGCAGATTTCTGTCCTCTCAGCCATGACAGCTCGGGCTGAGCTTTGAATACTGATGGCAAGTCCTTTTATTATTAATCAGGGATTTGTATGAATTAATTTAAGAACATAAGAGAGATGGGAGCTTAAAATTAGACTCAAACTTAACATCCTAAATAAAACAAATAGTGCTGCTTTGTGACATTTAAAGGTCTAACAGATGAAATAATTTGGTAAACCTTGGTGATGAACTCAATGTATGTGACCTCAGAATGAAGTGTCTAGCCAAATATTTTTAGTCCCTTATCAGTAGAAAGACATTTTCTTGTTATTAGTCATACGACAATTTCAGTTTTGAAAGGACATGCAGTTCTATGTATTTATCTGATGTTTCAACTTGAGATATTTCCCTCCTGATGGCCTAGGATTCTTTGAATTGATATGTTTTTATATAAAATATTTATCCAGAAGATTCAACAAATTTTACTCTTGCCCTTTCATGACTAAAAGTTACATTTAATGCTTTTGAAATTTTCTGTGAGCACACAAAAGAAATTTATTTGTAGTTATAAAATGATAAGAATGCATTCCCATAGATTGAAATAAGCACAATAAATTATTAAATTATTACAATAAATTTGTAATTTATAAATTATTGTGTTACCTGAAATGCAAGTATTTGGGTCTATTATAGCTTATGAACAAATATATGTGAACTGCCTTTTAAATAAAATGTCTTATATTTCATAATAAAATTATTTGTATTAGTTTCTCATATATACCTTTTATTCATATGAGTTTAAATTGCTATGAATATAGTAAAGGCTATGTTTTTTTTTCTTTTGCCACATTATAGATTGAATCCAGGAAGCACTCTACCTCTAAGGTACATCCTCAGCTCAAGACATGTATTTCAAATTAGAAATTTGAGAATTTTACATGTTTCCAACTGATATAATAAATAAGATGTTGTATATTTTGCATAAGGCGGTGAAGTTTCATAGTTACACTCTCTATTTGGGAAGTTATTAATATATCAGATGTTTCAGGGTCCAAATGGTATTATAAGTACTGACTTTTTATTTACATTACAACTTTTATTATGTTTTTAACCATTTGCAAAATGCTTGGAAATTGAGATAGAGGATATCAAGAGATATTGAGGTAGAAAATATGAAATGGGCAAAAGAAGATCTTAAAGCTTATTTATTTTTTAAAATCCTGGTTCCATTTTTAACATTAAGCCATATTATTAAGCTCTTCACACATGCCAAGTATTTATAGTTCTTCAAAAAAATATTATTTAAAGGGAGAAAGGATTATAGAAGCAATTTTCAAAGTATATTTAAGATATGAATAGAATATTTCTTATCAAAATCAAGCATAAATTATGTCTGTATAATTCTTGTCATACACATTATTTTTCAGATCAGTATCATATATGAGAACGAAATATATGCTTATTGATGATATTTAAATAGTATTTTAAACATTTATGGTAATTTTAAGTTGTTTTAGGACAAATGTAACAATGTATTATTTTAGCAAAACAGATGACATTATTCTGGTGCAGCTATCTGTCATAAGGCGCCCCCCACAAAAGTATTCACAGTTAATTGTTTTTTTTTTATAGATTCGAATGCACCCTTTTGATTGAGCTAGCTTTTTTTCCTTTCTTTCTTTTTTATTTATTTTTTATTTTTATTTTTATTTTTTTTTTTTTGTGTGTGTGTGTGTGGCAATGGAACCCAGGTGTACTCTACCACCAAGCCTCAAACCCAGTCCTTTTTAAATTATTTTTTTTGGGGGGGGGAGGGTAACAGGGATTGACCTCAGGGACACTCAACCACTGAGCCACATCCCCAGCCCTATTTTGTATTTTATTTTGAGACAGGGCCTCACTGAGTTGCTTAGTGCCTCACCATCACTGAGGCTGGCTTTGAAATCAAGATCCTCCTGTCTCAGCCTCCCAAGCCACTGGGATTACAGGTGTGCACCACTGTGCCTGGCTCATTTTTGAGACAGAATTTCACCAAGCTGCAGAGGCTGGGCTCAAACTTGCAGTCCTCCTGCCTCAGCCTCCCCAGTGCACCACCTTTCCTGACTGAGCTGCTTCTGTAGTTAAGTTCTTTCATTTCTATCCTTTTGAAGGCATACTTGTTATCTTTAGCTATTTTCCATATGTTTGTTGATTCTTTTAAATATTTTGAAGGAGGTCACCTTTCTTTTGACTCTCTTTCCTTTTCCTTCATGCTTTAGAAAATATAATTTACCCATTTGGACTTGAGAAACTACTACAAACTCTCGTGAAACTCACAATATTCAGTTACAGAGAAACAAAAGATTTAAAAGTCAGGGTCAGTATGCTGAGGCTAAATTTCTGCTTTTATTTAAGACATGTAAAAGGAAGGAAAAAAACTATCCTCAAGAAACTTTCTATATTAGAGTATGTTATTTTGCATTATAACTAAAATGTTAATTTGAAGGAAATGTGTTTATTTGCACTAGTAATTGAAAACCACACTACAAACTGTCTATGCTCTTTTGCATTGATGCAGACGACAACATTTAAAAATCAAGCTTATGGTCAGACTTTACATCAGAAACTTGTATTTAGAACAAAATCAGAACATAGTGAATATAGTTTAAATTTCATGAGCTTTGGTGACTTATTTTTTGTTTTCTTAATTGTAGTAAAATGTATGTGACAAAATCTACCATTTTAATCATTTGTAAGTATCCCTGTCTGTGACATTGAGGCTGTTCCCGTACAGCCATTGCCATCATCCAGCTCCAGAACGTTTTCATCTTCCCAGTTGAAACTCTGTACACATTAAATACTAACTCTTCATTTTCTCTTCCCCCAGCCTGTGGAAGCCATCACTGAACTTTCTATTTCTGTGAATTTGACTATTCTATAAGCCTTATCTAAATGGAATCATACAGTATTTGTTCTTTGTTGACTGGTTTATTGCCCTTAATGTTTTCAAGCTGTATCCATGTTGTAGCATGTGTCCAATTTTTTTTCCTTTTAAAACTGAATAGTTGGGCTGGGGCTGTAACTCAGCAGTAGAGCGCTTGCCTTGCACGTGTGAGGCTCTGGGTTCGATCCTCATCACCACATAAAAAATAAATAAATTCCGATATTGTGTCCATCTACAACTAAAATAATTTTTTAAAAAACTGAATAGTCTACTTTATGTGTTTGCCACATTTTGTTTATTCAAATATCCATCAGTAGATACTTAATGTGCTTTCACCTTTTGGCTCTTATGAGTAGTAAGTCTATGTAAATAATGGGTGTACAAATTTTTTTTCTGTTTCCTCCAATAATTCATTATAAAAACATGTAAACATACGTTTTCCATTGAACATCTGTATTCCTACCACCTAGATTCTGCCACTAATATTTCACTATGCTGGCTTTATTGATAACTTATGCATCCATCAATCCATCTTATTTTTTGATGCACTTTAGAGTGCACAGACGTGCTTCAGCATGCATATAATTAACTAGAATTCAGGATTAGTTCATTTTTCTCTCTCAAATTATTTACAATGAAATCTTCAAATTTGAAATGCACACTCAATGAATTTTGACAAATACATATCCTATGTAACTAAAACAACTGTCAAGATCTAGAACTTGGCTGTAACCCAATAAAGTCCCCTCATGTGTCTTCTTAGCCTTTCTTCTAATTCCAAAAAGGAAATCACTGTTAGCATAGATTAATTTTACTTATAGCTCTTTCTGAAAATGGAATGATACATATGTGTTCTTCTGTGTAAGGCTTCTTCCATTCAGCATTAATGATTTTGAGATTCAACCATATTGTTAAAGACCAGTACTGACTTCCTTTTTATTGCAAAGTAATGTTCCATTGTATGAATAGACCCCAACTTATTTATCCATTACAATGGAATATGGCTTTTTTCACTGCCACTTATTATTATTGCTGTTATTACAGTTTTAAACAGGACAACATAATATCTTTCTTGCTTATTCCTTTACATAGCTTAGTAAATTCTTGTGAAGGAATTTTCAAAAGTAGTTTTTAAAAACAACAATTTCCCTGACAGTTTAGGATCACCATTTCTCCTTATTCTACATCACCAGTGTAAGAAATCACATAGTTGTTTGTTTGTTTGTTTGTTTGTTTGTTTATCCCAGCATACAGTGCTGGGGATCAAATCCAAGATCTCAACCACTGAATTTTACCTCTATCCCCTAGTTTTCTTTTTTAATGCTGATAGATAAATTATTCCACAAAGAGTCACTGACTTCTATGCTAGGTATATCTTGAGATGTTATGCTTTTTCCTGATTTTCCTCCTAATGTTTTATACAAACACTGGCACTTCACTGTGGAGAGGGACCTGGAAATAGGAGGTATTTGTAGTTTCTGTTTGTTGCAGGTGGAGGATTTCTCAGTGCCAGCTGTTATACCAGCAGCAGAAGCAAAGAATAGAAGAGAAGGTAGGATAAAGAAGACACAGACATTATAGGTTATTGGTGGTAAAGGCAGTCTTTACTACAAACGTAAATGGAAACCCATAATTTTTTCAGAGAAATTTTCAGATAAATCTGATGGCACTATTTAATTTGCTAATTAGGTATCCTACCATATGTCTGTTCTCAGAAATTTAAATATGCCACCTTTTCCATGTTTTTATCTATTGCATATATGGTATTTATGCTTTCCATCCGATCTCAAAATACCATAGGAACATGAAAACTCATTTTATAATAGAATCTCTTTTCATTTAATTTTGCAATTTCCAGGAGAAAAATCCAATTTAAAAAATTCTGCATGGTTGAAGGACAAGTAATTAAGGATATCAAAGAAGCATTTAAAATATTAAGACCCACTCTGTATTTTTCAGAAGGCTTGAAAGTAATACCACTTAATAGGTTACTTGCCATTCTGCACTTTCAAAGCACTTTAAAGTCATTCATCTGTCTGAAGTAGGACAGTATTAACACCATTCGTTAATAGATGAGAACTCTCCCCCATTCCCATCCCAGATTTTACTGTATTTGAATTCCAGAATTTATCCAAAGCTCTCCTAATAGTACCTGTTGTCTTTTGGTGGCCTGACAGACCACCATCTTCTAAATACTTCTGGTATATTTTTTCACAAGAGTTTTAAAATCTAGAAACAAAGAAATATGTTGGGATAGTAGTAAAAATATATTTACTTTGAAAAATGTGTAAGAGATTATATTACACATAGAAAAAGGTGAAACAATTATGTATAATTGGGTAAAATATTTCAAAATGTAGATGAAGTCTTAAAGCAAATATAACTTTAATGTGTACAGGTTTTCCTCCTGGAGGAGTGATGATGGAATCTTGTACCCAAAATAATTTAATAATTACATTGTATTGGTCTAGGTGTGCTTGTGGTTAACAGAGAGAAAGTTACCACAAGTATATATTTCCTGAGTTTGCCATAATTAGTTACGAGGATAGCAGCTCTGTAAATCACTTCTTATTTTATTACTTGAACAATAGTATTAAATTAGAGCATATTTTTCAGGAATTTTATAATTTAAAGAAATAAAGAGTGTGGACAACTTTGTTTTGCTGATCTTTATTCATTTAAATGTAGAGCATCATGGTGGTAAAAATTTCAAAGCATGATTTATTTTTATTTACAAGCATGTTTAATTTTACTTTTGTTTTTGATCTTTTTTTTTGAGCTTTTTAATACTGTAAAAATATTAATCTTAGATGGCCGTAATGTAGATATCTTCAGCACTGTACAGAAAGTCATTGTCAGAGAATTCATTCTAATTCAAGGTTAATTAGCGTACCATTAAAATAATGTGTTACAAAAATTAATTACATTATAGGTCAAAATACGTGTTAAAAAGCATGGTATAGATGTCTGAGAGCACCTCATCCTTCTTAAAACATTGCCGTACGTGTGTCACCCTTCTGGAAAGTACATCCAAAGTGAAAATCACTGCTGAGGTCCAGTCATAGGTGTTTCCCTAAAGTAAATTTTTGGCACCACATATGGCAAATTTAAAATATAACTCCCATTAACAGTAAAATGTGTTGCTTGTCTTCTTTCCCATTCAAACAGCTAAGGATTTATATTTTAGCATTAGTTGATGTAAGCCTTTTGGGTCAAACTTAAAGAAAAATTAAGAACCTGATTGGGAAGTAAAAATTATATGTACTTCTAGTGGTAAAAGTACTAGACATATTAATAGTATTTTCTTATTCAACTATTAAGTAGTTCTGGTACATATCCTATGTAAGTGTATTACATACCATCTTAATTATGTAGTAATTCTTGTTAATAGTTTAACTTGGTAGCCATAATATGTACACTTAAGATTAGAACTAAAAATGATAAGACTTTGAAATTTTATCCAATTCTTTTAATGTGAAAGCTGTGTAACATTTACATTGAACTGTAGAATATTTTGTACAATGGTTTTTGTTCAGAGTCTATTAAAATATCCAGCCTCGTGTAGAATTTTAAATTAGTTCCCTAATAACAACCGGTCAGTACACATTAGAACTATAGAAAATTTCACGTAGGAAATGTTGCTCTAGCACTCACCAATGGTTTTTTTTTTTTTTTTTAACTGCACTTTTGGAATTGTTTTCTTAAAAAAAAAAAATCTTTTGCTACTATAACAAATTGTGAATGGTTTGCCCTTTTTTTTTCCTTTTTCATATTTTCAATTTTTTTTTACTAACTTCCCTTTTAGCCTAATTGACAACAGTTTTTTACTGGTAAATAAATGTAGCCCAAGAAAATAAAATTTTTAAAAAGGCCCATTTGTAAGGAGGAAGTTGGTTTTTTTTCAAGACTAGGTCCTGGTTTAATTAGTCGAACTAATAGGTGCATGAAGGGTGATTGAATGAGAGAAAGAGTATAGGCAGGTTTACAAAAGCATTCTCAAGGTAATTTTTGCTTTACAGCCATCCTCATGCCAGCATATATCTATTTAAATCTTTTCTACAATGACATGAAATAGGGATCTCAATGTGGAAAAACAGTCCATTCTGTATAAATGAGTACATCATCACCACCCTCAAAAGTAGTTTTTTAAGCCACACATCACTCATTTCTTCAGAAAGCCCTGAGCTCTAAGAGTTCTGTTTATTCTTTGAGCCTAGTAGGCTTCTTTCCTCATGTAGAGTAAGATTTTCTGATCGAATATAGAAATAACACATTAACAGAAACTGTGATTCTATGGGTTAAAATTAATGTCATACTTAGAACTTTATACTTATTTATTTACTCTGTTTTAAATTGCCTTTCTCAGTCAACTGTTGATGATAGACACTAGTAAACTATACTAGTATTTTTCAGATATTTCAGAGTATTAATTAAGGGGCAATGGTTAATCTTACTTTTAAGGAATAAACTGAAGGAAATTTACATATGGTAGATTTAGATTATAATTTCTACCTAGGTTTAAGTACTCATTTTTTTTTTATTCATCAGATTTCTTTCACCAGAAGTGGTGAACATAATAATTTAAGAAAACTATATTACATTAATTTTAAAAACTTAAAAATTTACAAAGCATTTTCTTGCATTTAATTCATTCAACAAATATTATTGATACAATCATGTTGTTGTTATTCTTATTTCCATTCTATAGATGAGGAAACTGATTAGGTTGAAAAAAATCATTGGGATTCCATTTTTGCCATAGTGCATTTTTATATCAGTCATTCTTAAATAATTAACCTATAGCTTACAAACTTCTTTATCTTTCTTAAACTGTTATGTCTTTTACATAACCCCAAAACTGGATTAATTGATTTGTCTTTTTCTGTGTTTTTAGGGCAGAGCTCTACTCCATTGGGCATGTGATCGAGGACATAAGGAATTAGTCACAGTCTTGCTACAATGTAAAGCTGACATTAATTGTCAGGTAAGAGTGATAAAGAAGGGCCTTTCTTTTAAAATTGAAATGAAATTCACAACAAAATTTTGGAGATTAACCACTTTAAATCATGGAATTTGGTGGCACTTCCTATGTTTCACAGTGTTACAGGGTCACTACTGTTCAGTTCCATAACATCACCCTCCCTGCAGAAGGAGTCCCGGTGCCTAAGCCTTCCTGTTTTCCCCAGGTCCCAGACCTTGGCAACACTAATCTGCTTTTTTTTTCTATGGTTTTGCCTATTCTAGTTATTTCATATAGATGGAATCTTGAACTAGGTGGTCATGAAATATCCTGTCTGGATCTCTCACTTAGCATGACATTTTCAAGTTGTGTACATGTTGTAGCATGTAACAATACATCATTCCTTTTTATGACTGAATTGTATGGATATCACACATTTTGTTTATCTTATTATCAATTGGAGGAGGACTATTAGGTCATTTCCACGTTTTCACAATTGTGAATAGTGCTGCTTTAAACAGTCCTGTATTTTGTTTGTTGGTATTTACTCTGTTAATTGTGTCATAAGTTAATTTGATGTTTAACTTTTTGAAGAACCTTCAAAGTGTTTTCTGTAGGAGCTGCACCATTTTACATTCCCACCACCAGTGTGTGTGGCTTCCAAGTTCACTATATCCTCACCGAGACTTGTTATTTTCCTCTTAAATAGCCACCCAAGTGGACATGAAGTTGTATCTCATCATGGTATGATTTTGAATTTCCTTTCCTTGATGACAAATGGTGTTTGAGTGGTTTTCATGTACTTGTTGACCATTTGTATATTTTTGGGGATAAATGTATATTCCAATCTTTTGCCCATTTTTAAAGTGACTCATTTGTCTTTTTGTCGATGAGTTTTAGGCATTCTTGATATACTCTTAGATATTAGACTCTTGTCTGATATATGACTTACAGATATTTTCTACAGATTTTCTCTTCATTTTCTTGATAGTCTCCATGAATATACACGTTTTTAATTTTGATAGAATCTAATTTACCAGCTTTTTGTCTTGAGTTTATGTTGTCATACCTTAGAAATCATCACTACATTCAAGATTGTTAAGATTTACTCCATGTTTTCCTTTTTTTCTTATTATAACAAAATATACATAAGATTTACCATTTTAATCATTTTTAAGTATACATTCAATAAAGTACATTCACATTGTGTGTAGACATCACCATCATTCATTTTTAGAACTTTTTCTTCTTCCCCAAATGAATCTCTCAATACAAACTCCCCAGGCCCTTTTCCCTCAGCCCCCAGCAGCCACCATTCTACTTTGTAGCTCTGTGAATGTGGACCTCTATGGGTACCTTGTATAAGTGACTCTTAGATGATATTTGCCCCATTTTGACTGGTATATTTTACTTAACATCTTCAAGGTTCATCACTGTACCATGTTTTAGAATTTTCTTCCCTTAAAGTTGAATAATGTTTTATTGGATGTATTTATCATATTTTGTTTGCTGAAATATCTATCAGTGGACATTTGGTTTACTAATGTAAATAATGCTGCTGTGAACATGGGTGTACAAATGTCAGTTCGAGTCCTTGCTTTCACTGTTTTTGAGTTTATGCACAAAAGTGGAATTGCTAGATCCTATAGTGATTCTATGCTTAGTTGTTTGGGGGATTGTATACTGCTCCCCACAGCTACTGCACCATTTTCCGTTCCCAACAATATATTAGTGTTTCAACTTTTCCACATCCTGTAAACACTTATTTTTTGTGTCTTTGGTATTAGCAATCCCAGTGACTGATCTGGATTCCTTTTGTCTTGTTTTTCTGCCTAATTGCTCTGGATAGACCTGCCAGTACTAGGTTGAGTAAAACTGGAAGAAAAGGGCAACCTTGTTTTATTCCAAAAGTTTGCTTTTTAGTTTAGTATGTTGGATATGAAACGCTTTGCTCAGTATTCATTGTCATATATATCCATTCCACTCTAGTCTCCTAGGCCTCATTTGCCTACCTGGATCTTACTAGTTCTGCAATTTTCAGTTCTAACTATTCCTTCAGTTTATTCCAATATGAATCTCTTATTTGACCTTATGGATTTGTCCCGTCCCTTGACTGATGTAGTATTAGTCCTTTTTCCCTTGCTATGACAAAATACCTAAGGCATATTTAAAGGGGGGGGGGGTTATTTAGCTTACATTTTTGAAAGCTGAAAAGTCCAAAGAGCATGGAACCAGCTCTGTTGAGGGAGCCCTTGGCTGCCTCACATCATTGTGGATGGCATCATGGCAGGAGCATGTGTGAGGCAGGAGTCACATGGCAAGACAGGAAGCTAGAGAGTGATTCAGTGGTCAAGGTCACTCCTTTATAACAGTTCTCTCAACAGAACTAACCAGGGTCCCACAAGAACAATGTCCATTCCTTCTGAGGGCAGCGATCTCAGTAACCTAATTATTTCCCACTAGGTTTCACCTCTTAAAGATTGCCTCACCTCTTAACATCCCCACATTGGGGACCAAGCTTCCCCATCAACCCTTGGGGAAAACCACTTCCAAACCATAGTATCCCCCTTCTCCCGTATCAGTTCAGTTTGACCCACAGTTTTCCTGCTGTTAATCCCATTCCATTTTTTAGTTGTCATAGTCACTTAGCAGAACTCTTAATTCTGATTAATGCACTGCTGGTCTTCTTCATATCTACACCTGGTACTGGACAAAGCTAGGAAACAAATTCACACAACCCTGAGGTCACCACACATCACACTGTCTGTCGTTAAGTTTGGCAAGTCTTCCAGTTTGTCTTATTTTCAGAATATCTCCAATTTCACAGAGGAAATAGAAGACATGTTTATCACCAACCCAAATCTCAGCCAGACGCACGTCTTCTTTGATGTCCCTTAGACACTTCAGACTCGTGTTGAACCCTGAGCCTTCCCTCTCTCACTCACCGGTTGCTGCCCCTTCCTGCCTGCCCCTCTTGACTCACTGTATCCAGCCAGTTTCCCAGGAGTCATCCTTGACTTCTTCTCTCATGTTTGCCCTGGTTTAGATCCTTTTGGTTCTGCCCCCTAAGTAACCTTCGTCTCCACCCTTTTCTCTGTTTTACCACTGATGGTACACCAGTTCAGTCGTTTTCGATTATTTCAGCACCTCTGAACTATATCCTGTCCTACAATATGTTCCCCACATTTCATCTAGAGGGGCTTTTTAAAATGCAAATTTACAAATATTCTCTTGTTTAATTTTCTTTTTCTGAGAGTTAGCAAGTGTTTAGTAATTAAATACTGAATAAAGTAATATCAGCTAATAAAGATATTGACAAAGTGTTAGAAAATTAGAATAAGAGAACCAGAAAGAACCTAAGCATCTACAAGAACCATTGAGATTTCCTTGTTGTTTTATTAGAAGAAATACCTAGACTTCTATGCCTTCTTCATGGGCCAGTTCCCTAGCTTTGAGTCATAAGCGCAAACCATAGCCTTATAAGGGCAAAGCATAACCTTGCTTTGAAATATATATAGGTCACTAATTTTTAAAAAATAAGTATTATGTTCACAGGGGGAAATATTCAAAAAGTACAATAAAAGATTGTAATTTAAAAAATTTTTCCTTACAACATAGTTTCCCAGACACCCAGTTCTCTTCTCCAGAGGTAGTACCTATGATTAGATTTATTTGTTATACATACAAGCATATAGTGATAGCAGACTACATTCTATTTTATAACTTGCTTTGTTTATTCAACAGTTTATCCTGCAGATTGTTCTGTATTTGGTACATATAGTGCTGCCTTATTCTTTTTAAAGGCTGTATAATATGCTTTTTTTACAGATTATCATAATTTAGTTAACTAATACCATTTATGCTTTCAGAGAATTCTTATTTCTTCATTCTTATTAGAATAGGTTTGTCATAATACTTTTCATTCTCTGCTTGTTTGCTGCATGACAAAAAATGTAACATTTTAAATTTGTATTTCTTTTATTATGAAAACAAGTATCTTCTTATATTTGTTTATAGTTTATTTTTGTGAACCATCTGTATCTTTTGCCTAGTTTATTTTCAGATTGATGTTTCTTTTTATTAATTTTCAGGAACCTTTTATATATTAAAGAAATGAGTACTTTCTTTGTGATACGTTAAAACTTTTACCCATCTTTTCTTCTAGTACTTTCATCATTTCATGGTTTCTTTGATCCATCTAGAATTATTTTGTATCTTGGTATGTATTTTTGTCCAGATAATGTCAACTTCATTTTCGTTCATAAAACTAGCTACTGCTTCAATAATGTTCATTGAATAAATCAATATTTTTTCCTCTGTTGATTTGATGTGTCATCTTTATCATAGTCTCAGTTCCTCCATGTATTTCAGGCTGTTTCTGGCCTTGTTCTTCATTTCTCTGTTTTTCTCTTCATGTATTTGTGCCATAGTCCTTTAAGGATAATAGCTTCATAATGTTTTAATATCTGGCGGGGCAGATTTCTTCACTACTCATTCAGAATCTTTCCCAGTATTTTTGCTTCATTATTTTTCTGTGCAAACTTTTGAAGTCATCTTACCACCTCTGCTTTCCTGAACCACCATTACTACTAAGTTAAAACAAGCAAAAAGCAAAAACAAAACCTGTTGGTGTATTCGTACCTTTTATTTGACTTAAATTGTTTGGGAATATTGTAGATGAAAAGGTCCTCTTGTTAGACACTGCCCGAGGTTTTTGCCTTGCCAATTTCTTGTATTCTGTTTGGATACTATAATACAAACTGCCTTCTGTCCATGGCTTTATAGAACACTCTTCCCCGAACACCAGCTTTAATGCAGAGGAAAAGTTCCATATGGGTTTTTAGGATGGGTAGGTAGGACAGTGTGTGGGCACTGTGTTTTCTTTGCCCCTTTACACTTATATGACCATTTTATGTTTTTGCAGACTTGATTTTCCTTTGTTAGTGACAGTCATAATCTGGACTGTCTAACTTGGGTTAATGGGAATGCTTTGGGCTTTGTCAGTTTGAGTTGATAACATGCTTCAAGTCACAGGGCTTCTGGAGATTAGCTCTCAGAGTAGCTTTCTCCTTGTAATTTCTTCTTTGGTTTTGTTCCTGAAAAACGCTTTTCAAATATAGACAATACAAATGTAATAAATGGAAAGAAAGGTTCATCTCCCTCATGACTCAATCTTTCTTAAACAACATTATCATTGACTGGCCTATTGGTTGCCAAAAAGGAAAATCAATTTTATTAGAACTGTTTGCTTGGCTGCAGATCTTGGTACTAACCCAGCATAGGCGGGCTGATGTTATCAACTAGCTGAAGAATAATTTTTACCATTAGTTTGAAATGAAGTAGTAATTAGAGATATGTCAAAGTCTTCCCTATGTTTTCCTGTCATTTTTACTCTTCAGTATCTCTCATATGTTCTTTTATTGTGTGTTCTGTGACTCTGATGGAATTGGAACCTGTAATTTTATTTTATTTCTAAGAAAGAGCTTTTATAGATTTCATTTGTTATCTGGCATTATTATAGAGGTTGTGCCTCTTCCTCTGCTTGGTATTGATTTGTAGTTTAACTCTGGAAATTAGGGATTTCCCACACTTGGGACTGGGATGTGGCTGAAGCCTACATGCACACCCAAAGCATGTTAAAAAGAATTTGGATGCTGGAGATTTATTGGTAGATTTCCTCAACTTTGTTGTAAAGTAGCATTAAGGCCATAACTGGGGTGGGAAGAGCGGGAGCACCTGTGGTGTGGGTGTCTATGCAGTGTGCTGGGCGTTACACAGGTCAAAGAAAAATGTTTGTTTGAGTGGGGTGGAAATGTTTAAGGAATTTTATGATTTATAAATTACATAAGGTAAGGCTTATAAAATAGCACGGGGCCACAGGCCCTCTCAGAGAATATCTTACTCTGGCTGTCAGTATATTTATAAAAGATTTCAAAAACACGAGAGAAGTACAAGGCAGTAAATAAAACCACCTGTAATCCCACTACCTGGTGTGTGTGTAGAAGGGGAGAGAGGAGGATAATGCAAACAACATTTTGTATCTGCTATGGTTCATATTTACTGTGTGCTAAGCATTTTATGTACTTTTGGCAGCAGGGTGGGGGGTTACCAGGGATTGAACTCTGGGGCACTTGACCACTAAGCCACATCCCCAGCCCTATTTTGTATTTTATTTAGAGACAGGGTCTCACTGAGTTGTTGAGCACCTCGCTTTTACTGAGGCTGACTTTGAACTCGCAGTTCTCCTGCCTCAGCCTCCAGAGCCACTGGGATTACAGGCGTGTGCCAGAGTGCCTGGATTTATGTACATTCTTTTGTCATCCCTTCAGTCCCGTAGCATACTTGTTATTGTGTGCATCTTACTGATGAAGAAGCAGGCATTTAGAGTAGTCATAGAGCTAGGAAGTGGTGAAGCCTAGATTTGAATGGATCATCTGACTCCACAGCTCAAGCTCTTAACCTCTCCACTGTAAAATTTGAGCATATTTTATTCTCATCTTTGTTTCTTCTACTTATGGGCCTGTAAATATTTTAAAGCTACATGGTATAATATTGTACATGAAGTATTCTTCCTTCATTATTCAAAATTATCAACATATAAAATAAATTCAGTGAAGTACATAGTACACAAGTAAAATGCTCAGTGTATTACACACACACACACACATACAATTCCTATGTCAAATTAGAACATTTCCTGAACCACTAGGAGACTTATTCCCTTCAGTACTTTCTGTCAAAATCTATACCTCCTATATGACCCTGAAATGACTGTTACTCTGATTTCTATCACCACTGATTAATTAAACTTTCCTTGAAATACTTAGAGTAGTGTGTCTTCTTTTGGGTTGGTTGTTTATGTTCATTTGCTGTGTTCCAGTTCATTGTGTGCATATGCTTCAAGTGCATTTTCCTGGTAGCTAACATTTACACACACACACCCACTTAAGTTTTTTTTTTTTTTTTTTGAAAAGTCTGTTTTCCCCATTAAATTATTTGTAGCATCCTTGTCAAAAATCAGTTGACTATATGGCTGGAGAGGTGACTCAGAGCTGGAAAACTTGCCTTGCATGCACAAGGCCCTGGGTTCAGTTCCCAGCACTGCGGGGGCGGGGCGGGAGCGGGGAATAACCATAAATGTGAAAGTTTATTTCTGGATTATCAGTTTCACACCACTGATCAATATTTCTGTCCTTATCCCAGTACCAGTCTTGCTTGCTGTAGCTTTATAATAAATTTTGAAACGGAGAACTATGGATCTTGTAACTTTTTTAAGGGTTATTCTGGCTATTCTGGGCCCCAATGAGTTTTTTTGGTTTTGTTGTTGTTTTTCAGAGGGGGGGGGCAACCTTGATTTTCATGAGGATTACATTGATTCTCTCTTTTTTTTGTTTTTGCTGTTAAAGATTGAACCCAGGGACACTTAACCGCTAATCACATCCCCTTCCCTTTTACTTATTTATTATTTTTGTTTAGAGAAGGGGTCTCACTAAGTTGCTTAGGGCCTCACTGAATTGCTGAGGCCAGCTTTGAACTTGCGATCCTCTTGCCTTAGCCTCCCGAGTCACTGGAATTACAGGTGTGCACCACTGAGCCCAGTGCCTCTGTAGATCAATTTAGGGAGTAGTGCTATCTTAAAATATTAATTCTATGAACAGGCCAGGCCCAGTGCCACACACATGCAATTTCAGCAATTTGGAAAACTGAGGCAGGAGGATTGCAAGTTTGAGACCAGCCTGGGCAACTTAGTCTCAAATTAAAAAAGTAAAAAGGGCTAGAGATGTAACTTAGTGGGTTCAGTCCCCAGTACTGGGGGTGGGGAAAAAATACATGAACATAAAATGTCTTTCTGTTTACTTAGGTCTTAATTTCTTTTAATGATGTTTTTCAATATACAAATCTTACACTTCATTTGTTAAATTTATTGCTAAATATTTTATTCTCTTTGATGCTACTGTAAATGAACTTTTTAAAATTTCCTTTTCTGATTCTTCATTGTTAGTGTGTAAAATACAATTAATTTTTCTTTATTGATCTTGTATCCTGCATTCTTCTTGAATGCTTTTATTAGTTCTGATAGTTTGCCAGTGAATTAACATTTTCTACATACAAGATTATTTCATCTGCAAGTAGAGATAATTTTATATCTTCCTTTCAATGCATATCCTTTTTATTTTTTTTAATTTTCTTGTTTATGCACTAGCTAAAACCTCTACTAGTGTTTCATACAAGTAATGATAGCAAATATCCTTGTCTTACTGCTGATCTTATAAAGAAAGTGTTCAGTTTTTTACCATTAAGTAACATTGTGGTTTGGATATGAGGCGTCCCCCATAAGCTCCTTTGTTAATGCAGGAATGTTCAAAGGAAAATCATTGGATTGTGAGAACTATAACATAATCAATCCTTCCTGGTTTAAATGACTGGGTGGTAACTGTAGATAGGTGGGGTGTGGCTGGAGGAGGTGGGTCAGGTCACTGGAAATGTGCCAAGGAGGGGTCATCTTCTCTGAGGGACACACACACACACACACACTCTCTCACTCTCTCTCTCTCTCTCTCTCAAAAACAAAAACAAAAA